>NC_091472.1:131118383-131435883 GCF_036971445.1 Narcine bancroftii
TGTAGTATAATGCCTGGTTGCCTGATGTGTTTTGGTTACTTGTAGAGCACAATAAGATGCCACCTTTTTCATGTTTTTGAATAACTTTTTCTTTTCTATATTGCAGGCAGCGTCTTCAGCATTGAGCAGCCTAGGTCATGTATACACAGCCATTGGAGACTACCCAAATTCACTGGCCAGTCACAAACAATGTGTTCTTCTAGCTAAACAATCCAAAGACAAACTCTCAGAAGCCAGAGAACTGGGCAATATGGGAGCTGTTTATATAGCAATGGGCGACTTTGAAAATGCAGTACAGTGCCATGAGCAGCATCTCAGAATTGCGAAGGACTTGGGCAACAAGCGAGAGGAAGCACGAGCCTACAGCAACCTTGGCAGTGCCTATCATTACCGGAGAAACTTTGACAAAGCAATGTCCTACCACAATCACGTGCTGGAGTTGGCACAGGAACTCGGCGAGAAAGCCATTGAGATGAGAGCTTATGCTGGATTGGGTCATGCAGCACGCTGCATGCAAGATTTGGAGAGAGCAAAGCAGTATCATGAGAAGCAGTTGAGCATTGCAGAGAACCAGAAGGACCGTGCGGCAGAGGGAAGGGCTTCCTCTAATCTCGGTAAGAAAGAACCTCTTCATGGTGGGAATATGTGTCATTTATCACGTTGCCAACTACTTTGAGGATTATCAAAACATATCCAGATTTCAAGCAGGGTTTAAATGCCTAGTTTTCCATGTGGGCACTTTCCAATTGGATGGTATTAACATCACCTTCACCGGTTTCTGCTAGCCTACTCCCTGTACTCCCTGCACTTTTTCATCTAGCACTCTACTCACTTCCCTCTCCATTCACAGAACCACTCCCTCCCCCTGTTTGCTGCTGTGCCCTCCCTCTCTTATCCACCTACTACCTCTTGCCGGTAGGATTGTGCTCCTCCCCTGCCCCTCCACCCACAATTTTGTTCTGGCACCTGTCTACATTGTGCTCTTGATGAAGGGCTCAAGTCCAAAACTTGGTTATGTATCTTTATCTTTGCTATATAAAGTACAGTGTTTGGCCTCATGAGTTTTTCCAGCACTGTGTTTTTACTTTAAATGTTATGTGCATGTTTTGCAGACCTCAGTAAATCAAAGCAATGTAGTCAAATTTTGTCCCAACAGTTCTTATGAACTGCGTGTTTTAAGAAATGACAAAATATAAGCAGTTGTAGGTAATTGGCTCTTGATTCCTGTTCCATTATTCAATAAGATCATGTCTAATCACTGGTGCCACTTTCCTACACTAACCACATATCCCTGCATTTTCTTAATATCTAAAAATCCATCAATTTCTATGATGAATATGCTTGGTGCCAACATCCTTAGCCATCCTGGGTAACTGTGCTCTTGGTGAAGAAGCTTCCCATTGGTGCCTGGAATGGGCAAAACTTTATTTTCAGACAGTAATCCTTGGTACTATGACACCAGTTGGGGAACCGTCAGCTCCATTCCACTTTGTGTATATTTTAATGAGATTACCTCTCATTCTTTCTAACTCAGGAATGTACAGCCTTGTCTGCTTAATCTTTCCTCATGTGACACTAATCCAGGAATCAATCTGGCAAAGTTTCCCTGAACTCTCTATTGTACAAATATCCTTACACAGGTGAGAGAGACCAGACCTGTGAACAACATATCAGATGCATACTCATTAGTCTCAACTCTTGTTCTGAAATTTCTTTGCCATTAAAACCAATGTTAAGATTGGCTTCCAATTTTCTTGCTGAATGTGTAAATTTAACTTTCAGTAGTTAATGAACAAGGTCCCTTTAAACACCAACATCTTTCACTCTCTTATCATGTGAAAAATACTCTGCCTTTCTACTTTTTCCTTACAATGAGGTAGAGCATTGCAGTAATGAGGAGGATGTCCTGGAAGAAATGACACCATATGGGTATAAGCCCAAAGTGGGTATTGAGGATGAGATGAACCTTGATGTCCTAAAGGTGGCAGCAGAGTTGGATGGGGAGGTCCTTCCATTTCTCCGATCCAAGTTTTTCACTCATAGCATTTCTTTTGGACCTTTGTTTATTCTAGTCCAGTAGTCTACCATTGTTTGGGAATATTTGTTTCTGTCTTTTCTTGTGTATCTTTCCCCCATGAGTATTTACAGATTACCAAAAATTAATTTGAGGCTCCCTAAATATTACAACAAAATATTGATTACATTAGGATAGAGACATAGTTCTTTTGGGGTTTTTTTAATGACACAAATGTTGGAAGTAGAAAGGAGCAGAGGAGAGGTTGAGGCTTTTGCTCATTGATTGCTAAATGATGCTACCTATATTCCTCATGAGATACATGGAGGATGTGTCTTTGATGAAAGTGACCTGGTGTCATTTTCTGGAGTGGAATAATTAGATATTGAAAATATTTTTTTGTCACATTCTGCTCTGGAAATAAATATTTAGCTTGAACTTCTCAGTTTTGATATTTTTGTTGGAGTGAGAGTTACGTACAATGGAATGTCTGAACACGCTCTGTGAATGGCCAAACTTCCAGTCAGTTGTGCAAAATTTCAGGATTTATTCCCATGTGCACATTCTGGGAGTTGTTACTACGATTGCTTCAGCTGATAGCATGATATATTTCAAACAGTTTAAATGGATGATTTAAGCTTCTCACTGAATTGTTCACACCTCAGCCACCACCAGCATTTTGCGATGCAGATGTTTAATCTTTTTTTTAATCATTTCTGATAACTGTCACCAACTGTAGTAGAAGTTAGGAGGAGTCCATTCAGGTCCACTTCAAAAGGTTGTGATGGTATGAAGGGTTATGGACTTTAGAGGATCCAAGGGATGTCAATCATCGAAATGTCATCCATTTCAAGCTGCAGGTATGAGCATTATACAGATCAGACCAAGTGAAACACTGCCTGATTTAATCTTGACATTGCAGCACGCTAAAAAGTCCCTCTGGCTCAATTACGCCCACGCTGCCCAATTACACCCAATCAGCCTACCAGCACCGTACACTTTGGAGGGTGGGAGGAAACCAGAGCACTCAGAAAAACCTCATGAAGGTCACGGGGAGCACATATAAACTCCTTTTTGACAGTGCTGGATTCGAACCTGGGTCACTGGCACTGTAATAATGTTGAGTTAAACACTAAACTAACCATGCATCTTTGCTCACCACACAAAAGGTGCACCAATGGACATATTTTTGTTCTTAATTACAGCTATCTCCATAACCATGCCCATAACCACGTCAACTTTGTTGATCTTGTCCTCAAGTAACTTAATGCAGGAATCTTTCAGCTAAATGACTGAGCAAAATCTGCAATTCTTATTGAAGTTTTGCTGGCTGGTCCCACCTTTTTATTGAAGCTTTTTTTTGATCAGTTGCATTAAATTGGCTCTTTGTTGGGATTTATAACAGAGCATTTGCAAGTAAATTTCATTACATGAAACAAAAGGCAAGAAAATAAGAAATCTGGCAATCATAAATTACCTAGAAAATAGAAGAGCAACTTAAACAGAACTAATTTAGAATGAGCGATTGTTTTCTTCTTTTATCAAAGGATTTTCAACAAAATAGCTCAACTTTTTAGATATCACAGAAGGATGATGACATGACATCTGAATAAGATTTTAAATGAATAAGCATGCAAATGCTATATCCACATTATTAGATTTGGATTTTTTTTTTCTGGGTTCGAATTATATTACAAATACTTTTGTCTTCAAGGTCCATTCCCAAAGTGAACGTTTTGACAGTTGATTTTTCTGTCTGTGCAGTCTGACATATTGGAGTGGAATTATTTTGCTTGTGGGTAAGATTTATTACCACTGCATGATCAGCCTTAATGCCCAGTGGGGCATTTTTAAACATTTGACTTTTTCATTGTGATTTTGATGTGTTATTTTCTACCCTGCAGCCACAGAAATATGATTTTTTTTTTATGTTCTGGATGCCTATCTCACATGTGTGACTCTTACCTCTGTGATCAGCCCTGTTGTAGTTTTGTTTATAACCATGTGATGGACATTGAATTTTTATGCTTTAACTACTGGACAACATATCCATTTTCTAAATATTAATTCCATGTAACAGAAGTTCTGAAGTTGAGTCCCTTTTAGGTGGACAGAGTGAGAGAGGGAAGGAAAAATTTCTACATCTAGTACGATATATTTTCTTTGAGGTGAGTTGGACTTTGAATGCAAACAATGTTTCTTTGAGGACAAAGTGATCTTGGAAGATGGGAGTTTGAGAGTGGAGGAATTGTCCAGTAGGTGAAGTATAGAGGGGAGATTGGGCTAAAGAGGTGATTGGACGTAGATGACCTGGATTGTTATTGTGATGGTCGTAAAGGGGATGGTAGGCAAGGGATGAGCTATGGGAAAACTATAGGTTTGTACTCGAGTTCGTGACACATAGAGTGAAGAGGACTTCATTTTGCAATTTATCCCACCTAAAGGGATATGCGATTCTTTTCCTCCACTGTGTCCTGTCTTCTCATCCCCAAAAGGAAAGGACAAGTGTGAAAGACACAACATAAATGGTGTGAGGTGAGGCAGGAGTCAAGCTACAGAGAAGAGGAAAATACAGGAAAGGAGCATTAGAGCTAAGGTACAGACATCACAGACAGATGATGAGTGATGGATGACTGGATAGATTCTTGTTCTTGCCCTGTGCTATTGAGGGCAATTGATTACTCATTGTTTTAAAAGCAGTGAAATGAATGGCATTTTTTGCTTCAGATAATTAAGATGCTGCAGATTTCTGCAGTCTGAAAATAACTGGTACATCAAGAATTAAAAAAAAAGTAAATTAAAAAAGTGTCCATTCTGAACTGTTTTGATTTTGCACCTCCACTCTAGTTGAACTTCCACCAGTAATTTCTATACTAAAAGTATAGTTTTCTTAAGAACATCTCCTTCGTGTCACATGGAATTTTCCACATCGCTTTTTTTCAGTAAAGTTTTAAGATAAATTTAGGCAAAAGTTATGATGGCAGGTTTCCAAGGCCCTGCATGGAGGACTGGGTAACTGAGTCTGAACACTGGTGCCTTACAGCTAGCATTCATTACCTGCATCTGCTGACAAAGGGAAAATTATCTCTGAGAGAGCAGGCAACGGCAGATCCCAACTGCATCCCTGCGATCTGAATGCCTGACTAGCTGTTTCTCTGCATCATTTTCCAGAATTAATCCAGCAGAAGATGATATGCTTGTGCTATCACAAGAAAAGAGGTGCCATTTCAGAATAATGAGGAGCCAACATTCCCAAATTACCATCAGCTAGTAACATTGGCACCTTTCACTTTAGCAGTCGTTGGTACATATACCTATGAATAACCATGTGGATTTGTGTCTCAGGGAACTGGGAGGGGGGTGGGGGGAAATGTGGAATATGCCTTTCGCCATTAAGGCTACGAAAGGATAGGAATTAGAAGCACCTTTTAACAGTTAACAGTGACCTGAAATCTGGATACACCCTTTGTGACAGACAACACTTGCTACACTGACAGTCAATAAACTACAGCTTTATGCACATTGCATTAACTATTATGATATAACTACATTGGACCTCTCAGATTCTTTGTTCATGGTTCATAAAAAATGGTGCCAGAATATGCTACATTATTTGTATTTTTACACCATGCTAATGAGTCTCTGCATCTTCTATATCATCTAAATGTATCATGGCGGAGAAAAAGTGGTCTATAAGTGAACGGTTTTTTTCTTGATTGTTTGTTGAAGGTCAGAATGCAAATCAACACTTCTGTTTGGGTTTTAGCATTCACCCAATGTGCGTAGCCAGGTGTAGAAAGAAAATTGAAACAGCATGGAGGGACGGAATGAAACCTCCCAGATGTCGATTCTTTTTTAATATTACAATGGAAGTAATAAAGTAACTGTAGAGTGCTGCACAAACCCCCCCGAGGACATGATGTATAATTTACAAGTGTGGATGCAGCTGGAACTGAAAGAGTTTATGGGCAAACAGTGGCAGTGAACCAAAAACGATGTGACTGACTCCAGCAGGCAGCGATGGAATGAGTTGCTTTTGTTCGGCTTCGTAGTAATGGACTATTTTTAGGTGTGTTAGATGATAATGGCAGAGATCTACTTGAATGAATATCACTTCAGAACAAAAGTACACAGTGCAGTATTTAAATTAAGTTTATCTTGCTTGATTTCTGTGTTTGGGAGGAATAAATAAATAAAGTTGGGTAATTTGAAAATCCCAGAATCTTGAGAAGTCACTTTTCTTGGGGAAATAAAGCCTTCCTGATTTTATCAGGTTTTATTCACAGTAATATTGAGATATGCTCTCTTCTTGAATTATATCCTATGACTGTATTGAGCATAGGTTTAAGTTGAAGATTAACAGATTTTTTTCATGGAGAGGGTCATTGGAATCTGGAAACCACTTGCATGAGAAGGTGTCAGAGGCAGATAGTTTCACGTTGTTTGAGAAGTATATGGACATGCATTAAAATTGCCAAGGTCCAGTGGGCTGTGGACCCATGGTGGTAAATAGGATTAAGAGAAGGCTGGGAAATGGGGTGCTGAGTGGGAGAATGGATTAACTCATGATTGAATGGTAGCTCCGGCTTGATGGGCTAATTCGCCTATTTCTGCTCCCATGTTGTTTGGTCTTACAGATATATCCTTGATGGCCAGAATAACCACGGTGGGCAGAAGTATCGGTTTCTTTGCTGTTTGACTACATGCGTGCAGATTACATATCACAGGACAGACATTTTGAGATTTGGAATTACCGGTAATTAATGTCATATAAGGGAAGCAGCTGGCATTTATATAGCGCCTTTTCTGATTTCAGCGGCCATTTTTCATTCAAGCAGGTAAATAGAATATCTTTAGAGATATTTTCACTGCAGGTACAATAAAAGTCCAGAAATCTGAACCACTCAAGAATCCGGACTTTGAGAAAATTTTTTAAACATTTTAAATATAGTGGGCTTTTGTGTGTGTGCATGTATACCATAAGCACCACAAATGCATAGCTGCACTTTTATTTTTCTTTTAAAATTTCCTTTTAATAAATGAAGCATGTTGTATTTGCTAATAAATAAACAATCACTGTTTATCTGTCATCTCTTCTTTATTCCTCCTTAAATTTGAATTTTAAAAGTACTGCCCAAGAATCTAGAAAATCCGAAGATCCAGAACGACCGATTCCCTGAGCATTCTGGATTATGGACTTCTAATGTATTGGTTATTCTGTTGGATTACTTTCATGGATAGCTTCATTAATATCTGATTGTGAATTCTCTACTAGAATTATTACCTTCATTTAACAATGCATAGCTCTGCTATGACGCACTAAACTTTACACAGGTTAATGCCACTTCACAATGGAATGCAGCCAAGCCTGAAACCATTTGGCTTGCCTTGTCAAGATGCATTGAGTCGGGTGGAGCTGAGGACAACATTAGATCAGCAAAAATTCTATTAAATAGCAGAACAAACTTGGGGTGGAGGGGTAAGTGGCCTCCTTCTGATCCTAATTTGTAAGTTTGTGTATATTTTACAAGAAGAGTTGTAGGTTTGGACCTACTTTGGTATATTGGCAAGTTGAGGGGAACAAGCAGGTGTATGAGGCCAAGATCAAATCAGCTATGTTCTTATTGAATGGAGTAGCAGGACAGAGATGTGGCAAATGACACACTCCATCTTATATTGCTTACATTCTACCTGCTATTGACCAGCACTGTTGCTGGGTCTTCATTAAATTCCATGTATTATATCTCAAGGGGGACAAAGGGTAAGAAATAGAGAAAGGAAATGGCTTTGTGCTCACTCAAATCTACTGCAGCATTCAGTAAAATCAAGGTGTTCTGATCAAGTCCTCAGCTGCTGTCCTCAGATCCAAGATCCTGACTCCCTCACATATCAAAAATCTGTTAATTTTGGCCTTGTACATATTAAATGCTGGAGGTGTACAGAGGGTCATGCAGCATCCATAGGATATATTAAAAATGATTTGAATATAATTTGTTATAAACCTCAAGAAATAAATAAATCTTTTAAGAAATTTTATTCTAAATTATATAAGTCAGAGTCTTTAAAAGACTAGAATAAAATAGGTATATATTTTAGATACATTTATCCAGATTGAGTATAGTAGAACAAACAGAATTAAGTGCTAATTTTACACAGCTAGAAGTGAAGGAGGCAATTCATTGCAAAATAATTAAGCACTGGGAGAAGATTGTTTTCCACCTGAATTCTATAAAGAATTTAAAGATCTATTGATTTCTATCTTTATGGAAATGCTTAATCAAGCATCAATAACACATCCTCTTCCAGAATCATTTTCAACAGCAATAATTACTGTGATACCAAAAAAGATAGAGACCCTCTGAAACCTTTATCATATTTCATTATTGAATGCAGATTATAAGATTCTTGCTAAACTATTGGCAAATAGGATGACTAAATTATTACCTAAATTAATAAATATGGATCAGAAGGGACAATCACTGGACAACATGGCCAGATTCATTAATATTATACATTTAGCACAAAAAAGAAAAGATTTAAGTGTTACTGTGGCTTTAGATGCAGAAAAAGCCTTTGACAGATTGGAATAGTACTTTTTGTTTAAGGTGTTGGACAAATTTGGGTCAAACTTTTATAAATTGGATTAAGGCATTATGTGATGATCCAAAAGCTAAAGTTGTAACTAATGGACAAATGTCTGCTCCATTCTAACTGATGAGATCAAGTAGACAAGGATGCCCTTTTGTTTAATCTAGCTATAGAGCCACTAGCAGAAGTAGTTAGGAGTGATTTGGAAATTAAGGGATTTAAAGTTGGTCAAGAGAAGCATAAAATTAGTTTTAACAGAACCTGTTTCAGGTTCCTTGTTACATCACAACTTGAAAGAATATGGTATGATTTCTGGTTATAAAATACATTGGGACAAAAGTGAAATTATGCCCCTTATGAAAGGAGATTATAGTAATTATCAAATAAAAACTCAAATTAAGTGGTCAAAATATGGAATTAAATATTTAGGGGTTTGTGTCGATAACAAACTAAAAAAATATATAAATTGAATTATTTGCTATTACTTAAAAAGTTTGAAGAAGATTTTAAAAAAATGAATGATTCTACCAATGATGTTAGTAGTAAGAGTTAACTGTATTAAGATGAAATGCAGCATAAATATCTTTTTCAAAATTTACCTATATTCCCACAAAAGTTTTTTTAAACAATTAAAGAAACATGAAAGGAAAATTGTTTGGAAAAGTAAAATGTCAAGAGTTTCTCTAGAAAGATTAACTTGAGAATATAAATTGGAAGGCCAACAGTTTCCTAATTTTCAGTGTCTTTACCAAGCTGACCAAATAAAATTTCTTATTTCTCTCTTTGAAGGAGGAGAAAAACGGCATGGGTTAAAATAGAGTTGGATAAAATAAGAGAGAAATTAAGAAAGGAATTTATACATAAATGGGATTCAAAATTATTAACTAGTGTTAAAGAAACACTATTGTTTAATAATTTGATTACTATTTGGAACAAGGTAAATGATGAAATTGGAACAAGAGGAACTATATCGCCTAAGGTGCCTTTGAATCAAAATTTTCTTGTACCGCTTTCAAAAGACAATTGATTTTTAAATATTTGGTTTAGTAAAGGTATTGAAGATTGTTATGAACAGGTCCATGCGATGTCATTTGAGCAATTAAGGAATAAATATGGATAGCTCGTAATATTCTTTTTTTGTTATTTTCAACTGAGAAGATATTTAAAGGAAAAGATAAGTCCAGAGAGGTTGTTATCTACTTGTAGAGAGGTGGAAACTCTTATTAGGAGAGGAAATACTAAGAAATTTACTTCTGTCATGCATCTTTTATTGCAAACAGGAACTATTAAACAAGGAGTGTAGAAATGGGAGTTAGATTTAAATATTACAATTGATTAGCAAAGATGATCGGATCTCTGTCGTGATTGTATGGCAAATATTATTAATGTAAGATGTAGTAATGTACATTTCAATGTAATTTTTACATCAGTTATATTTGACACCACAAAAATTGAATAGAATGAAATCGGATTGATCACATCGATGTTTTAGGTATGGTGAGGAGACAGGAACTTTATTGCATTCAACTTGGTCATGTCCCAAGGTAAGAACTTTTTGGGTGGATTTAGGGAATTTTTTAGAACAAGTTACAGGCATTGTATTTCCAGTAAACCCAGATTTATTCATACTGGGGAATATAGAAGGAACAAGTCCTAAGTTGAAATTATCAATATCCCAAACAAAATTTGTTAAAATAGCATTAACATTAGCAAGGAAATTGCAGTGACGTGGAATTAGATTCACATTTAGGTATGGGAAGATGGAATGCAAAAATTCAAAGCCGTATCCCTTTAGAGAAAATCACATATAATTTGAGAAATAAATATGGTATATTTTTATGAATTTGGAGCTTGTAAATGAAAATTTTAGGTATAATTATGTAGAATCGTTCTTCCAGCCTCAAGACCGGTGTCAACAGTCTTCCGTAAATTGATTATATAAACTATGTTGAAGTCCAGTGTGTTGGAAAGCAACACTCAAAGCAATCCATGATGCTATCTTTACTTTTCTTTCTTATTTTATATTACTACCATATATTTCAGCATACAAGTCGAGATGTGAAACCCAAAAAAGAAACTGTCAAAAAAGGGTGAGGGGGTCAACTTATAAGCTGGATATAGTCTTGAGACCTTAAATTCAGCTCAAAATCCAATCCCTGCCGATTTGGGGTATAAGTCGACTCATGAAAAAACTGCTTTGGTATATGGCAACTCTTGAAAAACCCCCAAAAAAATCTGACTGTGACAGATTTTCATTGAAATTTTTATTGAAAACTACAACACAATTAGCACCCTTCAAAATTGCTATCATTGTCTGAAAGCAACACATTTAGAACTGTTCAAAATCACTCCCACTATCATTATCTGAACCAAAGATGGGGACAAGTACATCCATATTCTCACTATTTAAAGAGTCAGAATATGGGTCCAAGTCTGGATCTGATGAGGCAGTTTCAGCTTCGTCGTCACTGTCCCACCATAAATGACCTTCCGTGCCATCAATTGCACAAGAGATACAGCACTTTTTAATACTTTATTTAAAATAATAATAAGTTTTTCTTCTTTATTATTTTCTTTTCTTTATTTTATATAAATACAACATGTATTTGGATTAGGTTTGAAATATTGTAATACGCTTGCTTAAATACTGCACTTTTTGAACAATTTTATCTCTGTCTCTAACTTTTGTCCCATATTCTTTAGCAATAAGTTACACAGCACATCAAATGATGCAGTACACATTGCCTTGCCTTTTTTAATTTACTTTTCTGCTCTCAACATCCAAGTATTCCATTCCTTGCGCACATGGTCTTTGAATGGCTTGTTCAAGAGGTTGCAAAACAGACATCAAACCACCCGGGATAGCTGCCATGTAAATATTATTTTGTGCTAATCTACTTTTACTGTTCAAAGTTAAGTGGCTATGAAACATATTCTAGGCCAGCAAATTCCATTCCTTACGTAAACCACCTGGCCGCCTGTTCCACACATTGTCTATCCATAGTTTTACACCATTTTCAACCAACCATCCTTTTTCATGAAAATGTACAAAAATACCTGCAGGGAATTTCATTTGAGGATTAATTTTGCATTTGAAGATTACATGGGTCTTAACTTCATCCTGTCAGCCATGCACAATAACACCATGGTAAACTTGGTCCTTTTGTGGCCTGTACTTCTGGTTTGCACATTTTTAACACCTTCCAATTCCACTCATCTATTGCCTATCATGTTAAAATTCATAGGGGTTTTGTCCATGTTTCCAATATATGTCAATGCAAATTTGTGTTTCTGCCAGTTATGTATAATAAACTGGTGAAAATTTACAACTTTATGTTCAAGATCTTCTGGTAGTGTTACAGGCCCAGGGGAGCCCAAAACCCAGCAGCAATAGAAATTCACCAAGACAAATGGTTACTTAAATAAAAGTTGCTTTTAATTATCTTTAAACATGAAAACAGGATCAAACTTTAACTTACTACTGTTAATCTAATTTAACCTCCTTCTAATTCTAAGCGCATGTGCATGTAATGTGTATAAGTTCAGAAAAGTTCTTTGATTCACAGTTCAATCTCATTTCTCACTCTTCCAAGTTCACTGGTATGAGGCAATTCTTATTCTGTGCAGAGAATTTAACATTTATGAATTTTCACCATGCTCTAGCGAAAAGGTAAATGGTTACTGCTCAGGAAGGTTCTTGTTGGTTTCAGAGAGACATTTGTTGCTCATTGGACACACGCAAACTGATTTCCCACAATCAATACTTCAGTGTCTTGCTGACGAAACTTGCCCCATTTCCAAATGATAACCTCTTCTTTCAGGTCACCACAGAGTTCCTCTTGTTTCACTTATTTCAGGAGAAAAACTTGAGCCAGCCATTTCCTCTTGTAAGAACAGCAAACGTTTTGAATAGACTGAACTCACAACTCGTCTTCAAAATGGGGTTTCAAACAAGCTTCCAAAAGTCACTGCAGAAAACCAGCAGTTTCTCTCTTTTTCAGAGAAGAATCCTGTTTGGTCTTTTTCCTCTCTCCCTGCTTGCAAAACCACATGACCCTTCTTAGAAGAGCAAACTGCAAGCAGATAGATTGCCAGCACCGGAATCAGTTTCTGCCTGGCCATCTATTTCTTTCAAAACCATAATCCATTTACTTCACAGCATCAGTCCAATTAACACCTACTTGTGAAGTCTACATAGGCATTCTTCAAAGTTTCTGTAAAGTCACTGTGGACATGCCGTCTCTCCTTATCCATAGCTCTTGCATTTTAAATGACTCTTTTGTGAAGAGTCGGTGTCTTTGTTTATGGTGACCTGCATTAAACGCCACCCAACTACCCCCCCCCCACACAATCTATCTCTTTTAAAACATATTAATATAAAATATGATATACCTCATCATAATAGTTTTTGTGCAATTTTTGTTTTTTTGTCATAATATCAGATTTTTCTTGTTCATGAAGTGGTTGCACCAGCCTACTGTACCCTCAAAATCTTTACTGTGGTCTGGGTGCGACTTAGCGCACTGGAGTGCAAATGTTGTTATTTTATTTCAGATGACTATGTAGCAATCTTGCCTCTGTCCACGTACCCATTCTGCAATGTGGTTTTTCAACTCTGGCCGACGAACATTGCCTGTTGGTATTTTTCCAAAAGTCTCTTCTTTCTTCCTCCAATCTCTCACAAACTTCTCGTGCACATCAAATTTTCCTGCAGAAGCACAGTTGTTGGTTTTCTTGGTCATTTCTATCACTTTCAATTTAAAACTCGCTTCATACTTTCATTGTGACTTACATGGTTTTGATGGCCCCCTCCATGATCGCAATCACCTCCAGTCAATGCCCAGCAGATCAATCCATGTGATCTTTGGGGGGGGGGGGGGGTTGGTCGACAGATATGCTGGTCAACAGCCAATCTCAGGAATTGCAGTCTTTAGGGGTCAACTTATATGCCGATCAATACTCAGGCATCTTGAAAATCGAGGTCAACTTTATAATGCCAGATTTTCCATAAAACTATTAAAATGAGGCTGAAAAGGGGGGTCGACTTGTACACCAGAGTTTTGCCTGTGATATACTAGCTTTTGAAGGATTTTTCACTTCGAGGTATTGGTGCCTCCAAACCAGGCCATAATTCAGCCAATCAGCACACTTCCTACTGGACATCTCTTGAAGTTTGCCAAGGTTTCTGATGTCATAGAAAATCTCCTCAAACTCCTGAGGAAGTAGAGGCGCTGACGTGTTTTTTTCACAATGGCATTAATGTGATTGGTCTAGGACAGGTCCTCAGAGATAGAAAACCCCAGGAATTTAAAGTTACTCATCCTCTCCACCAATGATTTTTCAATGATTACTAGATCGTACACCTCTGGTTTTCCTTTCCTAAAGTTTACAATCAGCTCCTTGGTCTTGGTTAAATTGAGTGAAAGCTTAATGTTTATATAGGTTTTATTCCAATTGGATGGCCTGTAGTCCTTTATTTTGAAACTTTGTTTCTAGATTTTGGACTCTAGCACAAGGGGAAACGTCCTCTTAGCATCTACCTCATCAAGCAAAGGTGGTGGCCTTTTATGTTTCAGTTTGGGACATGCTGCCAGAGGAGTCATTGGAATCAGTTACAATCCAATGTTTGGAGGCACTTGGAAGCAAACAAGACATGGAAGCAGCAGATGGTCTTATTGCAGGCAAATGGGATTTATGTAGTTTAGCAAAATGGTCAACATTAGGTCTGGTAGGCTAAAGGGCCCATTTTTGTGCATTTGTGAGATATTTCAAATGATTGTTTCTTTTGACCGGAAAAGAGCAAAACATGACTGAGGTCTGTCTTTGTTCACTTGTTTAATTCACAATAATCTGATGGATCATGTTAGTTAAGTGGACGTTCTGCAATTTATTTCCACTGTTAGTGCTCCACTTTGCATATTCTACAGTTGAATTGATGAATTGAACCTTGTTGCTCACACTTACACATCCATTAGCAGAGCTAATTGGTGACTTGGAGTCATTATTGCAGTTCATTTTTGATTTTCTGCTAAGTTGCATACAGATGTAATTTATTTTAACTCCAAGATTGAACTGATTAACCTGTGCATTCTTGTTTGTCGACTTTTAAGTTACAACACAGAAGACGATGGCTTTTTGCTTTGCAGATGAATCCCACTGCTCCACACACTCAAGTCCTGCATAAACCTCTGCTTCAAAATAATTTATTCACTTTTCTTTCATAGATGCATGGATCTCTGCCTCATCTACTCCTAGTGGCAAAGAATCCATGTAATAAGAGCATATATAGAAATATTTTTTCCAGATTCTTTCATTCTTGTAGCTGCCAAAGGAAATGATGACCATTGTTATTTTTTTTCCAGTCAAAGCTTTTCATAACTTCAACAAATCTCCATTAAATATCCCCTTTCTTTTGATTGCCTTAAGTGCAGAGCTTGTGTTGAGAAAGATTAGGAAAGATGCCCAAAAAAGCAGCCAATTCATACACTAAAATCTGAACTGAAATCACCACATCACTCAAGTTATTTTTACAAAACCTCTCCAGCTGTCATACTTCTATAACGCTGACTATGAAGGTTGTCTGAAAATTGAATTAGTCAGGCAAAATGAGTCCAAGATCGCAAGGACTCTTCTATTTATTGGATAAGAAGCCACATCATTGGCCGATAAAGATATTTCCTGGTGATACCAGAATTCTTGATTTATAAATTCAACATTGTTTATATTTGAGAAGCTGAATGAAAATCTTCAAAGGAAAGCAGATTTGTATACAAAACCTAACCTCTGATTCGATTTCCCTTAAAATATCTATCTCCTTTTACTACCTGTTTAGTTTGTAGAACAAAGCAATGCCAAGCAAGCCATGAAACATCCCAGCTGCCTGCAGACTTGTATGGGTAGGATTTGCCTCATTTCTTGGCAGTTTTTCACCATCTCCTGAAAAAAAATGACAAGTTTTCGGCATCCAAATAAGCAGATTGGCAAGAAGCCAGTTGAGTAAAGAACTCCGTTAACATAACAGCTGCTATTTTAAAATTCCATGACATAATTTCTGTTTCAAGTTAACCCTGGAAGATCTAAATTGCAAATCAGTAAGAACTCCTGGTGCATTTACGCAATGCTAATGAGAATGATTTATATGCGCTTGTTTTCTGTATATTTTCTTTCTTCTTTAATAGGATGTGGTCAATAAATTTTGTGCATGATAGGATATAGTACATGAAACATTCAGGAGCTTCATTGTTATGGCCAAGGTTGCCTTAGTCAGTACAGCCCTAACTTTGATGAATGCAGCAGGTTTAACCAAAAATAGACTATTTAGTAACATAAGAGGAAGTTTCTTGACTCAGAGAGGGGTGGCTGAGAGGAGTGACCTTCCGGAAGAGGTGGTGGCAGCAGGTTCAATTTTGTCATTTAAGAGGAGGTTGGATGAGTACATGGATGTGAGTGAGGGGGTTGGAGGGTTATGGGCAAGGAGTAGGTAGATGGAACTAGTGGAGTTCACTTAAATCGGTGTGGACTAGAAGGGCCGTTATGGCCTGTTTCCTTACTGTAATTGTTATATGTTATTTGCAATAAATTGAATTGCGAATTATTGCGAGTTTGCAACTCACAATTTGCTGTCTGATTTGCTTTCGTTTCATGGTCACCTGAAATAGAATTATGCCATTCAGCAGTACCTATCCCCTCTTTGCAAATATGATTTGCAGACATATAATTCTATGCAATCCAATTCTTGCTCCTCCTTTTATTTTCTTTTTATGGGTCTGAAAATCATGTGGGCAAGTGGGCTTGTCCCGTAGCATTGCACCATTTCCTTTTGGGTATCATCAAAGTTGCATCCTTCATGATTCTGTTCTGGAAATTACTTTTCATCAGATAACATAAGGCAAATTGGATTCAGACAAATATCTTTGGCAATTGGTTGATGTAGCTTCCAGAAACTGGATATCTCACCAGTACGCACTGGTAGACCATTGACACATTTTGGAAGCAAGGCAATGAGGGCTGTGGCTGACCTTAAGCTGGACTCTCCATTCGCAGCCAACCCTGGAATTTTAAACCATCTCATTTATCAAGCTGAAAATTTAAAAAATCTGCCAGATCCTGGAAATCTGAATTAAAACCAGTAAATCCTCGAAAGACTCAGTTGGTCAAGCTCTATCCTTGGAAAGAGAACCAGGTATTATTTCAGAAATGGAACAAAGCATTCTAGATCTGAAATGCTCACTGCTGCTTTATCCACAGATGATGCCTGATCTGCTGAGTGGTTCCAGCATTTTCCTTTCAAGTGCTTTGATTTTAATGATTTTCAAATGCCTTTAACTTGTTAATTATAGCCATCAATCAACAAATGAGGCAATAAATTAGTTGAAGTCAAGTCAACAATTGGAGTTATGTGGGATCGCATACTGAGAGGTGAGCAGTGAGCCTTATTAACAGGTTTACAATTCCCCCTCAGGAGTCTTCCAGAATGGAAGTTGAGTCTCCTGGACTCTGCTGCTTGCTTGCAATTCTAGAGACAATTAGAGTTTACCCTTTGCTAAGGCAGTCAGTATATGTGCGCATTACCTGCTCACAGGGGACTAGCCATGACTGAACACTGCTCCTTATGCATTAAAGATGAGAGTTTGCAGATGCTGGAATCTGGAGTGAAAAACACCTTCTACCGGAGGAATCAGCAGGTCAAGCACCATTGGGGGGGGGGGATTGTTGACATTTTCAAGTTGAAGCACTTCTGCAAGATGGGTTTTGACCCGAAATATCAGCTGATTTTTTTTGCCCCCTGCACTAAGTAGCATTCCAGAAATATTCTGATTCAAGCAACATACATTTAAATGGCAGCACATTAAGATTTGTAACAACATTTACACAGAAATAACAAGAGTGCATCAGACTTAGTGCCATGAGTCCTTTCAATCGCATCCTCAAAAATGCCAGTCTGTGATCTCTATTCATCACAAAACAATCACTATTAATCTTGCTAACAGTGTCGCTGTCTTCTGATCTTAAAATTGCTCCTTTTTTTCTGACTAAACTATGTTGATCTTAATCAGTAACTTGCATCATTCACATCAGCAGTGAATGACCTCATTATTTTCCTTTGCTATAAATAAATTTCATCTAATGGATACCTGGTGGTGCAAACATGAGAATCTGTGTTATTTTCATGATTACTTTATTTATAGTTCAGTTTTACATTGCTCTTGACAACAGGGGCACTAAACTTTTTGAAAATGTATCTGCAAATTCTGATCAGGTAATACATGATCAAGTATCAGGTGAAGTAAATCACAAAATTCTGTAGACACTGTGGTTGAAGTAAAAATAAAATGCTGGAGAAGCTCAGCAAGTCAAGCAGTGTCCCTTTATGTAGCAAAGGCAAAGATACAGAACCGACATGTTGGGCTTGAGCCCTTCATCAAAGGATGAAAAAATGACAGCAAGCTTCTGAACAAAAGAGTGGGGGGAGGGGGGATGGATGGGTGGCAAAGGCAGAAGATGATAGGTAGAGAAAAGAGGGAGATGACAGCAGCAATGAGGGGGAGCAGGGGTGGCAGGGCTGTGTGGATGAAAGAACTGGAAAGAGAGGAGAAGGAGGGAGGGGAAAGAAAAGGCAAGCAGGTTTAATGGAAAGCAGTAAAGCGATAGAGCCTCCAAAAATACCCTCAGCCCTGGGATGGAAAAGTCACATTATTAAATTGAAATAATGACAGTGAAATAAAACATTTGGCAAAAGGTCCTTTCCAGGATTTTCTGCAAACAGGAGATAAAACAATGGCTGGTCTTTTGAGTTTTGTCATGGAAATCTTGGAGATCCTCAGGTCCAGATAGTTTTTTTTTTGGCCCAAAATGGAAGAAATGTTGATATCAGTAAAAAGGTGTGCTTACTGCCATATTGAATATACCATTATAGGTTTTCAGCTGTCTATATCCGTCAGTACTTGGTGGGGGGATAAAGATGTTATATACTGTCAATGAATGCAAGTTGTGCCTTCTAGTTGCTGGATCTTAATATCAGTGGATGATAACCTTGTCAACAACAAAAATGATGATTGGAACTTGTTTTTTGGATAATATTGAAAGCACTCCTGATGCCAAGTCTGAAGTTGCTTTTGTGATTGATTTTGGATTTACTTGCCATATCAGTATCAAGGGTTTGCATCTATTAGGACATGTTAGGCTGAGTTTGGAAAGAGGTTGGGATTGAGGAAATACAGTGTCTTTCGGAAGGCTTTTGTTTGCTTATTATTGTTTTACCAGGTGCAAAGTGACGAATCAAAATATCAAGTTAAGTATTAATATGTAATGCCTATAAATACAAGCAGGTCTAAAAATTCTTTCCGTATTAGGAACTTTATGAAAATGTAATAGGAAACTTTAATTTATTTAAACATTAATCAAATTGCACTAATCAAAACCTGAGCAACCTATTTTCACCCACTGCATAATATAAAAGAAAGTACTTACTTTCTGTTTTCAACACCCAGTTGAAGACACGCTGAAGTTTATTCACCTTCTTGGCCAAGGCACAGACA
Source organism: Narcine bancroftii (assembly GCF_036971445.1). Taxonomy (NCBI): domain Eukaryota; kingdom Metazoa; phylum Chordata; class Chondrichthyes; order Torpediniformes; family Narcinidae; genus Narcine; species Narcine bancroftii. Next base: position 131,137,524 of record NC_091472.1, read on the forward strand.
AGACACCGAAACCTATGGTTTCTGTGTGGTTGCCAAAAGGTTGTGCATTTTCCAGTAAACTATCAGGATCTAGTTATTTGTTCTGCATTACTCTACAAAGTCAGCTATATCTTAAGCAATTAATTTATCTATATTACATAGGTAGACTGTAATCCAATTTGTCTTTTGCAGAGATCTATGCTAAAGTCAGTTTGATAACTTCCTGACATGCAAATCTCATCTACATTCATGTCAAGTTCATTTTCTAATGTAATCAGTTAAGCCGAAACTATCAACATGAACGGTGAAGCATACCTCGTGTCCCTTCATTCAGGCTTCTCCAACTGTGTCCAACAGCTTATTCAGAAACCAGTTTCTAGACACAAATTTTCTTACTTCCTCCATGTATAATCTCCATACATCCAAGTTCTCAAGTTCAAGTTTATTAAAATCTGATTGCACATGTACAACCTGACTAAACAAGGTCTCTCCAGCACATAATCACACAATACATAGTGTATAAAGATCCCATAAATAATCAAACTAAATATATATCAATATTTTGGATGATTGTAATGGTTACAAGGTACTGTTCTTCAGTCTCACAGCCTGTGGGAAGGAACTATTCCTCAGTCTGGTAGTCCTGATTTTGATTCTCCTGTACCTCCTTCTTGATAGTAGTGGGTTGAGGATGCTGTGCATTGGTTGGAGGTGCCCTTCCATAATTGCTTGAGCTCTATTTAGACTCTGCTCCCAGTCCATGTCATCTATTGAACAAAGGGAGACCCCAGTAATCCCCTTGGCTGTTTTGATGATCCTCTATATAGACTTCCAGTCTAATGCTTTACAGCTACCATATTACACAATAATGCAGCCAGACAAGACACTCTCAGTTGTGCTCCTATAAAAGGCCGTCAAGATAGGGACCAGTAACCTTACTCTCCTCAGTCTCCTTAGGAAGTGTAGGTGTTACTGTGCCTTCCTGACTCATGAGGAGATGTTATGAGTCCAAGATAAGTTGTGCCTTTGATACACATCAAGGAACTTTGTGCTCTCCACTCTTTCCATAACAGAACCATTGATGTCTCATGGAGAATGGTCAACCTTCATCCTGAAGTCCACAATCATGTCCTTTGTTTTGAGACTCGCATCATTTTACAAGCCTTTCAACCTTCATTCTGTAATGCGACTCCTCATTGTTACCGATGAGGCTAACTCTTGTTGTATTATCTACAAATCTGACAATTCATTTAGAACTGAATCTGGCAGGGCAATCGTGAGTCAGCAGTATGAACAGTAACAGGCTGAGCACACAACACTGAGGTGTGATGAAGCTTGCGTTTTGCTACCAATCCAGACTGACTGTGGTCTCTCAGTCAAGAAATCCAGAATCCAATTGCAGAGAGGGATACTGAGTCCCAGTGAGAACTGTTTAGCCATCAGGCTTTGAAGTTTTTCTTCTTCTTTGGCTTGGCTTCGCGGACGAAGATTTAAGGAGGGGGTAAAAGTCCACGTCAGCTGCAGGCTCGTTTGAGGCTGACAAGTCCGATGTGGGACAGGCAGACACGGTTGCAGCGGCTGCAGGGGAAAATTGGTGGGTTGGGGTTGGGTGTTGGGTTTTTCCTCCTTTGCCATTTGTCAGTGAGGTGGGCTCTGCGGTCTTCTTCAAAGGAGGTTGCTGCCCGCCGAACTGTGAGGCGCCAAGATGCACGGTTTGAGGCGAGATCAGCCCACTGGTGGTGGTCAATGGGGCAGGCACCAAGAGATTTCTTTAGGCAGTCCTTGTACCTTTTCTTTGGTGCACCTCTGTCACGGTGGCCAGTGGAGAGCTCGCCATATAACACGATCTTGGGAAGGCAATGGTCCTCCATTCTGGAGACGTGATCCATCCAGCGCAGCTGGATCTTCAGCAGCGTGGACTCGATGCTGTCGACCTCTGCCATCTCGAGTACTTCGACGTTAGGGATGAAAGCGCTCCAATGGATGTTGAGGATGGAGCGGAGACAACGCTGGTGGAAGCGTTCTAGGAGCCGTAGGTGATGCCGGTAGAGGACCCATTGTGGTAAATGTCGAGATGAAGACAATGAAATGAACAACTGCCCGAGCCATCGTTCTCTAGGTGATTCTTGGTGACAATTCCCAACAGTACTTCACTTTTAGTGTGATTAATTGGCTGAAAATGCCCAGCATTCCTCACTTTATATTTGAAATATTGGAGGAAGTACATTTCGCTCACTAGCCTGTGACCCGAAAAATAGCAAGAAGCAGCAAGTTAAGCGGATGTCCTCGGCCATGGAGAGGTTGTCCTTATTGGACATAAGAAAGCAGCCTTCCTTGTGGCTGTTCTCACTTTTGAAGGCTTACCAGATTATATATTTGACATATTTTAATTGAGCCAGGAATGGACTTTTATAACTTCAGGCTTGATTTCATTTGCACTGTTGCTTTCTTTTGGGCAAAAAGACCTTTTGTCAAGCAGTTTCATGGGAAGTCTTACACAATGCCAAGCTAGTAAAACAATTTCAAATGCTGATCCATGCTATTTTCACTGGAGCATGCCATAACTGTTTCTGAGATTTCAGAGAGACCTGACGTGGCATATCTTCTAAAGAATGGAAAAGGAAACACAGATGATTATTTCAAGTAATGACGCTAAATTGTGCTTAGGTCCAATTCAAGTTGTGAAGACAGAAGTTAGAATATGACAAATCCGTACATAGGGCATTATTCATTTTGTATGTAAAGGAAACAAATTTAACATTTGTCAGTCAATGAAAACATTGTCTTCATTAGATTTTTAATGATTTTCAAGAAAATGTGTGTTGAAATGTATAAAAAAGTGCTGTAATAACTACATGGTCAAACTAAATTCAAAAGAACATGGAATAAAATCTGGAATGTGGATTTTAATCATGTGAATTGTTTGATCACAGATTAAAAACTGTTGAGCGTGGGGGAAAATAAATGACAAAAAAGAGTCTTTGTCCCAAAAATTACAGAAGGCATTGTTGGTAGATGTGATGTTCTTGTTTCGAGTCAGGAATCTAGAAGAAAGAGAGGAAATGAGGACAACAAATCTTGGGAATGAAATCAAGGAGCACACTTTTATACAAAAGATTTTTCTTTTCCTGAAAGACTTTGCTGGTTGGTGAAATGAAGGGTATGAATCAAAATGGATATGAGTAAGCGCAGGTGCCATAATTTTAGCTACAATTTTATAATCTACATTTAACAACGAAATTGGTCTATAAGAAGAAACCTGTAAAGAGTCTTTATCTTTTTTTGGTATAACCGTAATTATTGCGTTAGAACAAGACTCAGGTAATTGAAAAGTATTGTAAGTTTCTTGTAATACATCCTTATAAATAGAAGATACATCAGCATAAAAAACTTTATAAAACTATAGAAAACCCATCTTCACCAGGTGCCTTTCCATTCGGCATGTCCCTTATTGCCCTTTCTATTTCATCTTCTGTAAAAGGTTTATCTAACTCTTGTCTGTCTTCTTGATTCAATTGTGGCAAGTTAATATTTTCCAAGAAAGCTCAATATCTGCCTAAAATTATACATGGTGATCAAACGGGATTTATAAAAAACAGGTATGCGTCAGATAATATTTTACGGTTAATAACCTTGATAAATAAATCTAAATTTCAGTTGAATTATCCAATAGTGGTTTCATTGGATGCAGAAAAGGCTTTTGATAGAGTGGAATGGAAGTTTCTGTTCAAAGTACTTGAGAAATTTTGTTTTGGTTCTTCATTTATTGGGTTGATAAAAGCTTTATATAATAGCCCGAAAGCTAGAATTGCTGTTAATGGCCAAATTTCAGAATCTTTTAGTTTGACAAGATCTACTAGACAAGGATGTCCGTTGTCACCTGCTTTATTTGCTATAGTTATTGAACCTTTAGCACAATTAATACGTCAAAATGAAAATGTTAAAAGTATGAGAGTTCTGAATGAGGAATATAAGATTAATTTATTTGCTGATGATGTTTTATTATATTTGGTGGATCCGGATATTTCTTTACCTGCAATTCAAGAATGTTTAGAAATTTATTGCCAATTATCTGGTTATAAAGTAAATTGGGCTAAAAGTGAAATTTTACCAATTTGTAAAGGTGATTATTCAGTATATAAAAATATTACAAATTTGAAGTGGACTACACAAATTAAATATTTAGGAATTAATGTTAATACGGAATTTCAAGAATTATATTTAATTAATTATTTTCCTTTAATAAAAAGGATTACATTAGATTTGATTAGGTGGAGGGATCTACCTTTGGGTTTACTAGGGAGGATTAATACCATAAAAATGAATATTTTTCCTAGAATACAATATTTGTTTCAATCAATTCCTTATTTTTTTTTTTAAAGTTTTTTTAAGGATTTATATAAAGCGATTAGAGAATTCTTATGGAAGGGAAAATTTCCGAGAGTAGCAATGAGAAAATTGATGTGGGATTTTCAATTTGGAGGTTTAAGATTACCGAATTTTCAGCATTATTATGAAGCAGCTCAATTCAAATTTCTTAGTGCATTAATGAATATGGACGACACACCTAGTTGGGTAAAGATAGAAATGGCGGTTATTTTAGAAAAATTTCCTCATGAGTTTTTGTTTCGATGGAATAAAAATTTATTACGAACTTATGATTTGCCAATATTGAAACATTTATTGAATTTATGGACAAGTAAACTTAAAAAATTTGGGATTTAAAAATATATATTCTGGAAGATTGCCATTATATAATAATCAACTTGTTCCTTTTACGGTCTCCAGTGCCACTTTGAAACAATGGGAAAAGAAGGGAATAAAAAATTTATCTGATTGTTTTTCTGAGGGTTGTTTTTGTTCCTTTGACGAATTACAAAGGAAATATGGTATTAGTGCAAATTCTATATTTGTATATTATCAATTAAGATCTTTTGTAAAACAGTTATGTGGTCGACATATGATTTTATTGCCTGAATCTAGTTTTGAAGAATATGTACTTTCAATACCAAAAAAGGGATATATATCTGATTTGTATTGTATTTTACAAGAAATTGATAGTAAAAAAAGACTGGGATAAAGATAAGTTGAAATGGGAAAAAGATTTAGGACATAAAATAGCTGAAGAAGCTTGGATGGAAATTTGTCAGAATAGTATTCGGAAATTAATTAAGGCTAGACTAGCAATGATTAATTATAATTTTATTCATCAGCTATATTTAACGCCGGAGAAATTAAAAAAATTTGGTTTTAGTAAGTTGGATTCTTGTTTTCGATGTGATCAGACGGCCAATACTTTTTTGCATACTGTTTGGCTTTGTGATCGATTGCAACAGTTTTGGAAAGGTATTCAATCTGTTTTTAACAGTTTATATAATATCCATCTTGTATTAGATCCCGATATATTTTTATTAGGGAACATGCAATCAATAATCGATTTAGGTTTAGAGGATTATCAGATTTCATTTATTTATTTAGCTTTAGTTGTGGCTAAGAAATGTATAGCACTTACTTGGAAAGATAGAAATATACTAACTTTAGATAAGTTGTATTTGGAAATGAAATTTTGTTTGACTATGGAAAGGATATCTTTTTCAATTCAGGATAAGATGTCTTTTATAAGTTAAAGTGGACTCCATTTGCTAATTATATGCATTTAAGTTTGATTTAAATATATGTTTAAGTGTGATATTTTAGTATTGACAATTTTTTTTGTTGTTGTTAGAATTATTTTAGGTTAAGTTTTATCTCTTTTGTAAGTGGGTTATTTTTTTCATATATAATATTGTCAATTTTATTAACTCTTCACTCTTTATTTTTGGGGGGAGGGTTGGACTAATTTTAAGTTAGACTATTAATATTGTGTTACAATTAACGGGGGGGGGTTATTTTGTGTAGTTTTCTGATGTAATATTGTAATCATACCTTTTTCATTTTTTTTCTATTTTTCTTTAAATGTAATTCATTATTGTATTCATGTCTTCAAAAAAAAATGTAAGCGCAGGTGCTGTCCTTGCAGTAAAAGCACAAAATGCTGGAGGGAACATGCTGCAGGGACAAAATATGAAGAAGGGCTCGGGCCCGAAACGTTGGTTATGTATCTTTACTTCCCATGGTCACTGCGTGACCTGCTGAGCTTGTCCAGCATTTTTATGTTTTTACATGAACGTGAGGCGGAATTAAGAACACAAGAAATAGGAGCAGGAGCACTTACAACAGTACAGCATGTTACAGCCTTTCAGCGCACAATGTTGTGCCAACAGATATAAACCTGCTAGTCAGCTATCTGACCTGCCTGGCCTGCTCCAACGTGCATTCTTTAAGACTGGAGCAAGCTCAAGTAGTTGAATAGCCGTTTTCTGTTTTGAACTTCACTGTCTTGTTGGAATTTTATTTGCAATTATACCCTCTGTTTGAAAACCATGACCCAGAGGTTCTCAGGGAATAACATGAATTTGGTGACTGTACAACAACGTAACTACAACTGTTGTGGTCATGACTAGCTGGTGTAAATTTAAATTATGCCAGAGGCCCAAAGCAACCAATCACACTGCACGCTCTCCATCCAGATTAGAGGAAGCAGGTTAGGAGGAAGAGAGAAATAAAAACACTAACTAAACATTGAATATCTTAGTCGTACAGGGCAGTCTGTGGCTGCGTTTTTAGACACTTTTTTATTGACAGCTATGGTCTATTGACCTTTTGGCATGTGATTTTATTATCAGAATATTTACTTAGTAAAGTAAGCTCCTTTGAGTGTAGATTCATAAGTTGCAAAGATCCAGGTTCATTTCTTATTATCCCACCTCCTTCAGCAGCAATTAATGTCCGTGTACATTAAATTCTTGCCCTCTGGCTCTTGGGTCAGTTTGGTCACTTGGGGTCAGGGCTTTGTTTCTCTGTTAGTGCTGGAGTTGCAAGACCAAATTTACCATTCCCTACTTGCAATGGGTTTGAATATTGCCATTGAAACAGTGCCAGGGTTAAAACAGCTTAGAAAATGGCTCTCATCAGAGAGGTTAAAGTGGCAGACAGTGAAATAATTATTTTAATATGCCTAAGTAATACAAGGCGACTGTCATCTCAAAAGCTTTTCCAGAAGTTTGCTGAATTTTGTGAAAACTGTCACAGGGAAGAGAACATTCAGGAAAGGGATACCCTGACACATCCTGGTGCAGGAAATTATTGGATTTTGTTAATTGCAATATCCCTTCACTGTGGCAACACTGAATCCGATATTTCAATAATGCTCATTAAAAAATAATAAACTGGTGATTTATAAGGCCAGTCTGCTGCCAAATATGTGCCGTTCATTTCAGCTCTGGCAGTTCACTATGCATTTGTCAGAATTTGTGAAGAGAGGGGAATCGAGAAGCAAAAAAAATGTTGTTTTGTGTTTACTGAGTGAAAACCTGGCTTTTACAAGATCAGTGACAAAGCTAAATATTTACATTATTTTGTAGAGTAGCCAAACAGCTGAGAGCTTTAAAATGCTAAGGAAAGACTGGATGACCTTTATGCCTGGAATGGTATATTCCTATTTCAGATTATATGGTTGCCAGCCGTGGTTGCATAAATACTAAATGGCTTGAGACCATACATAGAGAAGGCAGACTATTTAGTTATTTATGAAGAAAAAAAATTAAACTTTTCTTGCTCGATAACAGGCTTGAAAAATACATGCTCATGGTGTAATTTGTACAGGCCTGGAGTGATTATTTAGTTCCATTTTATTACTAATGGAATTACAATGCGTTACGTGCATGGCTTGCTGTTATTATTATGAGCTTGCATCATGTCCGATAAAGAAACCATTTATCGTATCTAGAGTACAGCCCCTTTGCATACTGCCCAGATGCAGTAGGTAGGTTGGTTATACGTAAGTGGAATATCTAGCACACATGATCGTTTTTTTTAAATGCTGGGAATATTTAAAGGAATGAAACCACTTGAAGGCAGGCAGTTTTTGTGGAACATTTTCAAAGCTGTAGGGTAAAGAGACGTTGCATTTAAAAAGTAACCAAAGGCATCTCTGGAATTTGCTGCCAGGACTGTGGAAGCTTGATTGCTGCATATGCTCAAGTCAGATGTTGGTATGTTTTTGGACTTGAGGACTTTTAAATTGATGCAAGAAAGACTGGGCATGGTCTTATTTAGTGGCAGAGCAGGCACTACTGCATGATTGATGAAATGAAGCATTTCCTCTTTGCCACCTGACAATGAGCCACCATTTCTTGGCTCCCTTGCCAACCCTTTGCACAAAATAGCTGTCTGGAAAATTGTACTGTTCAGCTTCAATACGGTATGGAGAGCACGCAGGAAGACAGAACTTATGACGGGGCAGAGGAAAACGTATTTCGTCCTTCTAATGCTCAGTGAAGTTTGTGGCCACGAGGAAGGTCTACCTGGAGTGTGGCAGCAATGGACTCCAGACATTTAAGGAGTTCAGCAGCATCAGAAGTGAATTTTTTCCACTGCCCTCCTTTCACCAGAGATTTGCAGTTGAGAACTTGTATATCCTCTCACTCGGTTCAACTGTGATCCTGAATCACAGTGCCGTGCTTCAGCTGGTGGATGTTGTTCCATGAAACACCTGCCTCATCATCACCCCAGAGAAGATGGAAAAGAATTATATTACCTGTAATTAAGACCAAATTTATATTCTAAAGCTGTCCTGAGATATGACCCTTTGCTGCTCATTGCTGAAATCAAGAAAAGCTCTACTGCTAAAATGGGGAAACCTTTCTTTTTGATAAATGTGACTCCTGCATTCACACATGGAAAGAACATTTGGCTGCACGATAGGGTACCCAAATGTTCCAGCATTCATCAGAGGCACTTGGGCCCCTGTGGACACCTTGCTGACAGCTTCCTTCCACAAGTTCCCTTTGTACAGGCAGATGACCTCCTGTGCTCTGTATTCCTAAGATGCCGAACCAAGTACTTCTTTCCTGGGGGGGGGAGATTCTGTCACTTCCCTCCCACCATTGTGGCCATGTTGTGACTCTTTAAAAGGCTATTTCCTCAGGTCAAGTCAGTGAAATATACCATGAATATAGGAAGTCCAACTCCTTATGCCAATTATTCCCACAATTGATCTTTGTTTTGCATTGCAATTCTTCTTTTCTGCAATTGTGCTTTTTACACAGCTGCATTAATATTACAGCTAACCCTTTAGTCTACTTGCAGAAGAACCCTACTCACTGTACTCAATATTTTGTGATAAATTAATATAATTCAGACACTGTTCTGGTCATTTTTATTTTTGAGAGCTTTTTGAAACAAGGCAAGGGAGGCAGCTAATATTGTTTTTATGCCAGATTAATTGCTGTGATGGATTTCTCAGTTCACATGCTTTCACTTTTTTTTACTACAATAATGCCGCTGTTGGCATATTCTCATCCACAGAGAATTGTATTGGGCAGCAGGAGGAAGTCGCTCTGTAAACAATCCCAGACTGAATCACTCTGAGCCCAACATTAGAGAACAAGAGACCAAACTCAAATGGATGCAGGTGGTTTTAATCAAAAATATCAAATGAATGATCCTGCTCTGCCTTCTTTGGATCTACCATGGATTATTGCACCTATCCAATTCATTTAATTGAGGTGAGCTTGAGAAGTGGAGTACAAACTGGAGGATAGGAATATCTACAGGCCCTGATAACAAAACAGGTGTAAAGTGGGTCAGTCACTATCGCAATCTTGGATTGAGGGGTTGAGAATCTCTTCATTCACTGGAAACTGCACTGAACGTCCCACATCACTACTTCGAAAGTAAGACCAATAAAGGTGTCTCATTACCAGACCACTTAAAGTCTGTCCATTCACTACCTATGAAGCTCTTGTCATGCGTGATGGGATTCTCAACATATTGGATATAGCAGCAATAAAATGTGTGAAGCAATAAGAGAGGGACTAATTGCAACGATGGCCAGAACTGTCCATGTTCTTGCCAGTCTTTTGAAATTCTTTCTCTTTTTAATCTTAGAACACCAGGTGCAAATAAACCAACCCATATAATCAACTTTAATTTTCCACCGTGAGAGGATTCTGCATTTGCGTGCAATCTGATTCCCAGAGTTTCTGATGGATCAGATATTGGAAGAATGCCATTTCATTTTGTCCTTGATTCTTCTCTGCAGAGGTCTGGTAAATGCTCCATTTCTTGTCACTTAACAAGTGATATTTGTAATGGATTCCAAAAGCAATTCAGATTAAAAAATGATTGTTAAACAGAACCGAATAATATATCAGTGATAAAATAACAGAATACTTTAAGGTAACTCTAATATCTTTCATTCAACCAGTAAACAGGCTCTAAAGCCAGTTTCCATCGACCTTTATTGCACAAGAAGAAGACACCCCTCCTTTTGGGAAACCAGTAATTCTACATCAGGATTTCATAATGATTTAATTTGAAAGCTTTTTATCTGTAATCGGCTTTAGCATGTTATTTATCTGAATGGCCAAAAGCAATGGTCATGAATGTTAGAAAAACACAAAAATGCTGTAAAAACTCAGAAGGACACGCAGCATAGATAGAGTTTCTCTGGAAATTTGGTGTTTTTACTACAATCACAGCATTTGCAGATTTTTGTGTTTCTCAGTTATACATGTTTTGATCCTTTAATGGAATATGGTGGAATACGGGCAGGAAGAACTCCAATAAATCGCCCGAAGGAATGCCGCAAGCATAATAAATGATGAAACCTTATCCAGCCTCACTGACACCAGATATATATTTTTCAATATGGTCATTGTCTCCATGAGAGCAGAAATCCTGGGTGAGAGCTTCCTTTGTTTCCCACTGATTGAGTGAGCTAACACATCAAAGGAGAAACTTACAGTTAATATAATGCTGTAAGTCAACTTGCTGGACATTATGTGCAATTGGAGTGACTGGGGCAGGGATGGTGTTGGGGTGCAATGGCATGTAGTGTGTGTCCGTGAAAGGGGAGGGTGGTGTTTGGTGGGTATGCTCATCGGGTACCCCTCTATGTAAAATCCTGGATGGAGACAATTTTCTTGAGTCCATCTGGGTAGGTCACGTATGCGTATTGGGGGTTTGCATAGAGCATCTAGACCCTTTCGACCAGTGGGTTAGTTTTATGGCCCCTCACGTGCTTCCAAACTAGGACCAGCTCTGGGGCGTCAACCAGGATGACAGGGTGGTACCTGACATGGACTTACTGGGGAAGGAGAAAATTCATTCATGAGGGGTAGTATTGGTGGCAGTACATAGCAGCGACCTGATTGGGTGGAATAGCTCGGGAAGGACCTCCTTCCAGTGAGAGACTGGCAGCCCCCTGGACTTAAGGGCAAGGTTGATGGCCTTCCACACAGTGGCGTTCTCCCTCTCCACTTGGCTGTTCCCTCGGTTATAACTAGTGGTCGTGCTGGTGGCGATACCTCTGACCAGCAGGTGATGGCGCAACTCGTCGCTAATGAATGAGCACCCCCAGTCGCTGTGAGCATATGATGAGTGCCCGAATAGGATGAACAAGTTGCACAGTGCCCTGATAACCGTAGTGTTGGTTATGTCTGAGCAGGGGATGGCAAAGGTTATAGATGACACCGGGTGGCAGAGGTAATTGCGTAAGGTTTTGAGGCGGTCTATCTGTGCACTGGCACATGTCCCTCAGGACAGGACATCTGGAGGCTTGTTGAGCTTTGCTGGCCAATACAGGAATTAGTAGTTATAGATGGAGAGTTCGATCCTTCACCTCAAAAGTTATCATTCTTTATCTTACCCTGCTGTTGTTAAACGTGAATGCCATGGCCCATTGGTCCATGAACAGGATAAACATAGGTCAGCCAGATAATGGGTCCAGTGCCATACTGCCTCAACTATTGCCTGAGCAGCCTCCTCGAGGAAGGAGTGTCAAATTTCAGGGCCTTGGAGGGTACGGGAGAAGAAGGCCATGGGCCGACCTGCTTGATTAAGGGTGGAGGCCAGGTTGAAATTGGATGTGTCGCTTTCCACCTGAAATGGGGCAGATTCATCCACCATGTACGTTGCGGCTTTAATGATGTCTTCTTTTGTGTGGCAGAAGGCTACCCGGGCATCCCTTGTCAGGGGGAAGAATGTGGACTTGATAAGGGGGTGGGCCACTGGGTGTAGTAGGAAAAGAACCCCAGGCACCTTTTCTGGGCCTTGAGGATGTGGGGGAGGGGGAAGTTTTTATCTCATGAGCGTACAGCTTCCAGTCGGTATCAATTGCGCAAAACACAGAGAACATGATCTGACTTGAGAGTCCACGGCCACAGTGACTGGTTTACAGTTGGAGGTGAGGTTCGCTAACAGTGGTGGGGGATTGATACAGAAAGCAGAGAGACCGCCTATTTGTTGGGCCAGCAGAGTGGGGGGAGGTGGCACTGGGCAGCCAGCTGATGAACTGTGGGCTGCTGACTGTGGGGGGTGGGATGGGGAGAGGACCGTCATATTGGATTGTTACACTCTTGAGATGGCACTGAAAGTCCAACCTCAGCAGCACTGATGCGCAGAGCTGTGGCATGATGAAGAGTTTAAAGTCCTTGTAAGCCATTCCCCATGTGGTCAGCGTCACAGTGGTGTAGCTGTGGATCTCGGACTTTGAGGTCAGGGTGACTTTAGAGCTTACTGGCCATGCTTTAAGGGTATAACGCTGTACCATATCAGGGTGGATAAAACTCCTAGTGCTCCAACTATTGAAAAGGCATTTTGTCACCTGATCGTTGATCGAAATGTCCATCATAGACCAGAAGAATTGATGCGGTCTGCTTTGATCCAGTTCCACGGAGGCCATTGTTGGTTCGTGGTCTGGCCCTTGCTGACTCGTAGTCTGGGAGGATAATGATGGTGTCTATGCAGCGGTATGGTTATCCCCGGAAGTTCACAGAGTCCTGGGACTGGAAGGTGGCTGTGATCGATGTACCTTCGTGTAGTGTCCCTTCTTTCTGCACTTTGAGCACGTTGAGTCTTTCGCCAGGCATCGATTTCGGGTGTGCTTTGGTTGGCCGCAAAAGTAACACTTTGGGTGCTCCTGGGAGACCGCAGCTGTGATTGGTAAGCTCATCCGATGCGGTAGTGGGTTGCTGGCCTGTAAACCCACGTCCCAAGCTGGTGGCCCCCGTGTGGACCCTGTGCCATTCGCCGAGTAAGCTTCCGTGTTAAGGAGAGCAATCTCTAGCAATTTCACGAGGTCGATTGCCCCTTACAAGACCAACTTACTCTGCTTGAGAAGTCTCTGGCTTATGTAGTCTGACCTGACGCCTGCGATATAGGCGTCCTGGATCATGTTCTCTGTGTTTTGCGCAATTGATGCCGACTGGAAGCTGTACGCTCATGAGAGTCCCTGTAGGGCCCAGAGGAACTTGTTGCTTGATTCAGCCAGTGACTGTCTGTGCCTGGTGTACACTTTGTTGACTTTCTTTCTGCTTTATTCCTTGAGTATGTCTATTGCCTCCTTGTACATTGAGGCATCCCTGATCTTTGGGAACACTCGATGTCCAACCCAGGAGAAGAATAGTTGCAGTTTGTTTGCCTCCATGGCCACAATTTTGGAGGAATTTTGCAGAAAGACCTCAAAGCAGCGTAGCCAAAGATCAAAGTAGCCTGAGGCTTCTGGCGATTGTGGGTCGATCTCCAGCTTATCAGGCTTCAAGAATTGTTCCATCATTGGGGAAAAAAGTGATTGTACATAACATTGATGCCCTATCAATAACTTGAAAGACTGGAGTTACAGAACAATAAACTTTTATTTACATTAAACCTGAAAGCCATCCTGTGCAGTGACCCAGGCTTTCTGGGGAGGGGTTGTGGTGTTGGAGCCTTTATACAGGGTCAAGTGGGAGGTGCTGGAAGTACAGTCACAGAGCAGGGCGAAGTCAGATAAATGAGTATATAGCAGTTCATCACATTGTTTTTGGTGGAGTGGTTGAAGAAGGTGTGTTGGTCAGTTCACTTTGAATCCGATGCTTGTTTCAGGCAGTGTGATCAGGTTTTTGATATCCCGGTGAATATCGCCCATTCCTCTGGAGGACGGTACACTCAACTCATTTCCTGCAGCATTCTCTCACATCCACTCATTCATACCAGAATCTGCTTTGAAGTCAAAGGATCAGTCTTGAACTTACAAACTTCTAACTTTAATGATGGTGGTCAAGCTGAGCCTTGCAGCAAGAAAAATGAGCACGCTTATTGGGATGAGAGAAAAAAAATAAAATGTTGCACTCTTTTATTGGTAGATCATTTGTGTGGGATGTAAATAAATCCTAAAGGGTTGTGTCTTTTTTAGAAAAAAAATTAGAGGTCCAGCATGTGCCATGGGGGTATCATGTGTAAAGGACAGCTAATGATCAACATAATGCTGCTGCTTCTGAAGTAATTTATGGACTTTTTTTTTTGTTGCACCATGGAGTATCTATTTTCCTGAGATCCACATCAATGAACACGATTTACCGAAACAAAAGCTGCTTCAAGGAGCTGAATGATTTGAAGAATTGGATTAAAATGTGCATAGCAAGCTCCAAGTTCCTAGCTCAGCAAGCATACCTTTCACAATTACTCTTGGCTCACTTCTCTGGGATATCATGAACCCATTTCTTCATCTATTATTAAAATGTTCTCTCTTCATTATCTCTTAAGCTGCTGTGCCTCACATCTAAGCCAGACACTGAATAAATGTTAGTACTATATTGAATTCAGACAGAATGGAACATGAAAATGAGTTTTATGGTGTAAAATGTAAAAAGTCAAAAAGGAATAATATCTATCTTCAAAACCAATGTGTCCTTGGACATATTGTATGATTATTTGTCATTGTCTAAAGCTTGCACTCTGGAAAAGAAACTCATCAATGAACTTCTTTGTCATTGCATAGATCTGTACAAACTGCTTTTCAGCATTATCTCTGTTGTATTATTGTTTTGTAAATGTAGCTGAGTGTCTGAGGAGCTTAAAGATTTGCCCAGATTGAGCTGTTTGTTTTGCATTCTTTTCTTTCTTTGGCTTGGCTTCGCGGACGAAGATTTATGGAGGGGTATGTCCACGTCTGCTGCAGGCTCGTTGGTGACTGACAAGTCCGATGTGGGACAGGCAGGCACGGTTGCAGCGGTTGCAAGGGAAAATAGGTGGGTTGGGGTTGGGTGTTAGGTTTTTCCTCCTTTGTCTTTTGTCAGTGAGGAGGGCTCTGCGGTCTTCTTCAAAGGAGGTTGCTGCCCGCCGAACTGTGAGGCGCCAAGATGCACGGTTGGAGGCGAGATCAGCCCACTGGCGGGGGTCAATGTGCCAGGCACTAAGAGATTTATTTAAGCAGTTCCTTGTACCTCTTCTTTGGTGCACCTCTGTCTCAGTGGCCAATGGAGACTTTTAACTATATGGCAGCTTTAATAACAAATTGAGTAGTTTTGATTGTTTGGTATTATACTGGTGGTTATTGATGTGTGGTTTTACCAACCTAACCAGTGAAGTAAATTTGCTTTTGATTGATTCCTCTGTAATCAATCAGTGTTTGTACATTCAATACACAAGAGTGCTGGAGAAATTCAGAAAATTACACAGCAAACCATAGGAATTAAAGGGGAACCGATGATTCGGGCCTGAGGCAGCTGAATTTAAAAAGTGCAGGGAGGAGAGGAGAGGAAGGGATACAGGCTGACAGGAAAACGGGCACAGGTAGATATGGGTAGAAGAGCAAAACAAGATGATGGGGAGGGGTAGCTCAGTGATTGGAGAAGGAAGGGGGTGGGGAGCTGGAGGAAAGAGAGACTTGGATGAGTTTAATGAAAACTAGAGCAGTTGTTGTTAATGCCATCCGTGTGGTGAGAGAGTGCCCGAGCGGAATATTCCTCCAACTTGCGGGACCCTCTGATAGACATGTCGATGTGGGAATAGTGTGTGGAATTAAATTTTTTGGCCTATTACCGCAGTGGACAGACCAAAGGTGCTCAGCAAAACTCTCCAGCCTCTCTGATGTAGAGGAGGCCACAACGGGATCACTGGACGTATTTCTTGTGATACCAGGGGGAGGGACTGAGGGGGAAATTTGTGGGAAGGGATGAGTGCACAAGGGAGTCCTGGAGAGAGCAGTCCATGCAGAAAGTGGGGAAGATGTGTCTGGTGGTGGGATCACGTTGTAAGCGGCGGGAATTGCAGAGGAACTTCTTTAGCTAGAGAGTTGGTGCCATGGGCAGCTGTAGAGGCCAGGTCATTTGGTGTTTTTAAGGCAGAGATTGATAGGTATCTGAATAGTCAGGGTATCAAAAGTTATTGGGAGAAGGCAGAGGGGTGGGGCTGAGTGGGAGAATGGATTAGTTCAAGGTGGATTGGAGGAGCAGACTTGACTGGCCAAATGGCCTACTTCTTTCATATTTTATGGTAATGTGTTGGGGTGGTTGGTGAGGACAAGCGGAATCCTGACCTTGTTGCATCTGGCGGAGGAGAGAGCAAGGACAAATGTGTGGGAAATGGAGGATATTTGAGTGTTTGAGGGAAAGGAGTAGAATCCTTACAAGGGACAGGGTGTGAAGTGGTGTAGTCGAAGTAACTGTGGAGTTGGTAGATTTGTGGAAAATAAGAGTTTGCCTCCCGAGATTGAGAAAGGTGAGAGAGTCTCTTGAGATGGACCAAGTGAATTTGAGGTTAGGGTGAAAGTTGGCAGCAATGTGGACAAATTTGTTGAGCTCATCATGAAAGCAGGAGGCAGCACTAATGCAGTTGTCGATAGTCCCACCCATAGCCACCTATGACCTCTTATTTGTTAGCCGATGCTCCTCCCCCCACCTTTTTATTCAGATGCTGGTCTGCATTTTGCTGTCGAAGAGCTTAGGCCTGAAACATTGGTTCCCCTTTACTTCCTTCAGATGTTGCTGAGTTTCTCCAGCACTCCAGTCCCAGCATCTGCAGACTTTCCGGTTTACCTGTTATATTTACCCTGACATATTGAGGTCCCTTCATGGCGAAGCATTGCAAGGCTTTCATTTTGAAAAGCTATTTGCCGGTTCAGAGTCGCGCCATTTCTTTTGCCTCTCTTTTGATGAGGTGTGCGACCTTACTGTGGTAGAAGGATGCTGCCCCACCTACTCATGATCAGTGGTTGCAAGACATCATGTCCTGTTAGAATATGAAAAACATTGGCTATTCAATTAATAATTCAGATATCAGATTCCAGAAGTTATGGGGGTCATTTATGACTCACTATCTTGCTTTATAATTTCACTCCAGTCTAATTATATTGTTTGACTTGTATCTTTTCCATGTTCCTTATATTAATTTTTAAAAAAATCTTTTTCTTTTAATGCCAGTCATATATAGCATCTGGCAACACGGTTAGATAAGGGTTTTGAGATTTTCTCCCCTACTATTTTCCTCCTTTTTTTTGTATTATTAGTTTTTTTTCTCAAAACATATATTCTATTTAGAATATGAATTATAGTTATGATTTAAAATTTATGTATGTTAATGAGACACAGAATATTATTTAGTTTATGTAACTGTCCATACTATCTTATTGAATTATACTCTTTTTTTGTCTGTTCTTTATTAAAATCAATAAAATATATTTTTTTTTAAAAAGGGAGAATATTATTCCCGACAAAAGAAATGTTGAGGATTAAAATACACTTGCTGAAGCATGTGAGATTTATGATCAATAAAGCAATTGCAGTGATCAAATCTGTAGATTTAAAGAAAACCCGCCAACTCCTGAGGTCCATGGAAGTCATCCCACTGTGCGACAATATTCTATTTGAATTTTTTCTTGTTCTTCGACTGCTGGTGTAAATCAGCTTTGCCTTGATACTGCCAAGTATCTGACAGGTAGTACAAAATTGAAGTACCAAGATTATTTTCTGCCTTGACTGATAAAGATGTTTTCCTTACTATTACTTCAATTGTGCAACTCAATATTCAGTGTATTGCCATGAATCACAGCGAAAGAAATTGTGTTCCTGGTCAAAATGGCCCCTGTGGGTTTTTGCGCTTTTCGGGGTGGCCAATTTTTTCAGAAAGCAGGAGATCTGTCACACATTGCATGGTTCAGAGAGTCCTTTGCATGCATAGTGAAGACTGATAAAAGCTAAAACTTTTAATGAAGTAATCCTCATACAACCAAATAAATGTAACTACTTTAAGCAAGGAGTCGTAGAGAATCCAGTTTAATGTATACATAAGTGATCTCCAGCAGGGCATGCTGATTCTAGTTCATTTTTTTTTGCTCAAGTTTTGTGTTGCTTCTGCAAAAGTGCAGCACATTGTGCATTAGGGAATATCCGTTTTTCACCAAGATTTCTTTGGTATTTTGTGCTCTCCCTGCTGTAACATTCCACTGCAAAACAGTCCTAAGCCTGGAGAGAGATCCAGTGCTTTTTTTTCCTTTTGGTCAAGGCTCAAATTTCTTTCTGCTTTTTCAGAAAATTAAAGGCCAAACAGTAAAATGAGCATGGCCAGAGGATAAAATGGACTTGAATGGCTCAAATTTCCAGAACTTGAACATGGGACTGTAATGTGGTCGAAGTGCTGCTAAATTGATAGCAGCTGTCTAATGCTGACTGTATTACGGAGGCCCCATAAGCATGTGCCATCACATACCTACTGTACAATGTATATAAAAGATGGCTTTACTCTGACTTCCCCCACTAAGGCAGAATTCAGATAACAGGCTGCAGAGATTGCGGTTATAAATCATCTGACTCAGGTCAAATTTGAAAAGACATGCCAAAATTCTGTTTTTTTCAAAAAAATGCAGTAATTTGCCTGCTTTGGTTTAAAGCTACATTGCTGATTAGATTAATCCAGCTAGGCCTCAGATTGAATAAATATACAGAGCCAACACAAGCCCATGAGAGAACTGTATGTTTAAAGACACAGTACATCACTTCATGATCACACGTAGATTTTGATTTCATTATTCGTGAGCATGACAATAGATGTTCTGAAATCGTAGTCTTAACTTGAAAGCTCTCGAAACCTATTCTGTTTTAAACTGCACAGTCTGGTTTTAGAGATGGTAGCTCAAATAATTTTCATCAAGAACCAAATGATAAATAAAATGCAATTTGGTCCTGCACTGGGCCAAATTTTACAAATGTGCTGGATAGTTTTTCTTTTAAAGTGCATAGCCATTATCAGTTTGTGATTGCACAATGGTGATATTCTTATCTCAGATACTTGAATAACATCTATTTAATTTTACCTGCAGAAGTCACCAACAGACATCCAGGCCACTTACTGATTTATTTTCCACCTCTAGATATGATCTTCTAAGCATCCCTTAATGTTGTATGCAGTTACTTGCTTGTCAACCTATTGTGATACACAATTATTTAAAAGAATTTTGTACCTTGGTACATGGATGTCATCTTTATCTTCTTTGATTATACTGTGATATCTTGTAAATATCTTTAGTATGTACAAGTTTACACATTTGACTTGAATAGAGATTTTTTTAAAAATGACTGTCAGAAGGCTGATAGTACTTGAATAGGAATTCACTTTTAAATTCTTCTGCCCTCATTGGAATTCCTGTTGAACAGCTGAACAGACCAAGCTCCTTCTAACATTGGTCCTTTATCATGTAGTTCAAAGGAAAATCAAATGTACTACCATTAAATTGACTTTGCCAAGACAAACTTGACACCCAACATGTCCCAGCATCTAATAGCCTCAATATGCCTGAGATTGTCTGATCTCGAAAGCTAAGCAGGCTCAGGACTGGTCAGTACTTGGAGAGGAGACTGCCTAGGAACACCAGGTGCTGTAGGTTTCTGTGAGGGGCGCTGGACAAAGTAGCAACTCTCTGCCTTACAATAGACAAAAGTTAAAGAATTTCATGTAGGTCACATTCTAAATGTAGTATTACGTGATAATAATGGAACCTTTACCTTTACCAAAGCTGCTAGAGGAGCCTGTTTCCCAAAAAAACCTTTGAGGAGATTCTGAATATCAGTGCCATATTTTCACTTATTTAATGTGTACACACATATAACGTGTACATCAAGGGTGTCAAACTCAAATTCACGGAGGGCCAAAATTAAAAACTTGGACTAAGTTGAGGGCCGAACTAAATATTTATTGAAAATTTTCAACAACATCTGCATGTTTTCTCTTCTTTCAGCATATGTAATGTTAAACTTTTTCTTATTAAAATAAATGTTTAATAATAGTTTTGGATAAACTCTTTCCAGAAGCATGAACAAATGAGAAATAAAATATTCAATAAATAATATTTCTCTATAGAGGATTTGTCAAATGTTGCTAGTGTGCTGTCGAATAGTAAAATCTGAGGGCTATTGAGAATGTGGGAGAATAACATGATTCCTGAAACAATCAAATGGGTGACTGATTGTGGGCATGAACTCTAGCAGGGTTATTTGCCATGCCCTATTTCCATTGGTACAGATATCCTTTGATTTACAGACTTTTCAAGCTTTATGCCTAATGAGCATGTATCCAGGTGCAGGACCATTTTTAACCAGGAATATATTTATCACTGTGACATGAAACTATTGGAAGATCGTTTTATCCTGAGATTAAAGTTCATAATACTTACTCAGGCCTGTGTGCGGGAGGGCAGGGTTTGCGGGCGATCGGGTTGGACAACGACAGTGCGGGGTCATCGGCTCTCGCTGCAGGGCGGCATCTCGGCGGATCAGCGGCCCCGTCACCGTGAGTTGCGGATCGGCCTGCGGCAGGGAGGGGGAGTGGGCAACGGTCCTGGCGAGGTCAGGCCCGAGGGCTCCGGTTCCGGGCGCTGGGAAGTGGCCTTGGCTTCCCCTGACATCGGCCAGGCCCCAAAACCAGAGTCCACGGTGAGACCCTGCAACGTAAACAGAGGAGATGGGGGCGATTAGCAGGCTGATGCCAATGCATTCTGGGATTTGTTGTATTACTGTGCATGCACTATACTGGCGCGGCAGCCAGCGGGCCACCTCTATTACATTTTTGAAATGATCTTGTGGGCCAAATATAATTATATCGCGGGCCAAATTTGGCCCGCGGGCTAGAGTTTGACATGTGTGCCCTATGCCATCGGAACTCTGTAATTAGTAAGGGATTGCTTAAGGTGGGATGTGAGTGGGAAGGAAAGGGTGAGAATCACTGCTCTAGACCCAATTGTTACTGAAATATTTTGCTTGAGAAAAATTGTCATTGGCCCATTTCCTTTAGCGTTCTGAAACCGTGCACATGACGAGTCAATGAGGGATGATTAAAGCAGTGGTCTTCAAACTTTTTCTTCCCACCCACAGACCACCTTAAGCAATCCCTTACTAATCACAGAGCACCGATGGCACAGGGACGCGAGTGGAAAGAAAAAGGTTGAGAACTGTTGTATTGTGGTAACTCCACATCTGATTAGGTTAATTATTAGGCAAGTGGTCAGAGAAGGACCCCCCCCCCCCCACCCCAAGAAAGGCTTAAATCACAGGAACAAAATAAGCTTCTGTCTCACTGCTCCCAATCTTACACACAGTCCTGATGTGGAATGTGGGGTCGCAGCTCCACGTTCACCCGAGTTCAGGTGCTGTCTGTGTGGAGTTTGTACGCTCTCCCCTTGTCTTGGACCAACAGGTCGGTCACCTGACGAAGGCACCCGAACCCCCGGTGAAACGCCGGCATCTGGGGTGGTGGAGGAATTGGCTGAGAAGAGCGCATTGCTCCCACCCCCCTCCCATGGTTGGAGAGGGATTAAACTGCGATCTCACGGCGCCGGGCTCGTCTCCAACAAAAGGAGCTGGAGGCAGGGTCCGCTGCGCACAGAGCGAGGGGGAAGGCATCGCCAACAAGACGTTCAGTCTGGCGTCGCCGCTGAAGCGCAGACACAGCGAGGATGGTCCCCAACTCCAGCCGCGTCTGTGTGTCCGGGAGACGGGCGGGCTGAGTGCAGCGCTCCGATCCCCGGGATTCGGGACTCTGAGATCCCTCCACACCTCCGGCGTCTTCATTTTCACCTTCAGTGTGCATGCGCTATACTGGCGCGGCGGCCAGCGGGCCAACTCTAATATATATTTAATATGATCTTGCGGGCCAAATATAATTATATCGTGGGCCAAATTTGGCCCGCGGGCCAGAGTTTGACATGTGTGGTGTACATGCATATAACATGCAGAAAATCATAAATTGTGTAAAAATATTTTTATATAACGTACACACACATATACCGTGTAGGCGTAGTATTCTAAATTCCTACTGACAAAAGCAATTTGCACTTAATTGAGACTTGAGACAAAGCGCATACCAGCATCTGCCAAAGTTAATCTCTCACAATTAACACCCAATCAACTTCCCCCATATCAATTGCCCATTATATAGATAATATCCTGCTACAACACATTAACAAGCCTTGGAGATGAATCAATTAAATAGATCAAAGACAGGCGTCAGAGGGGGATGTCATGTGATGACATAGGGCCAGGTCGAAAAATCTGGCTTCTCCAA
The DNA here is from genome assembly GCF_036971445.1 of Narcine bancroftii. Classification (NCBI taxonomy): domain Eukaryota; kingdom Metazoa; phylum Chordata; class Chondrichthyes; order Torpediniformes; family Narcinidae; genus Narcine; species Narcine bancroftii. Next base: position 131,159,919 of record NC_091472.1, read on the forward strand.
GGAAAAGTTTAAAAAAGGATTATTAAACTCATCTGAATGATTAGTAAATAACTCAGGAGAAGAAATGTGATGCTGCCGAATAAAAGATAAACAAATAGAAGAGAGTACAGAGAAAATGAAAGAACAACAACTGGAAGGAAAAGTTAGGCCTACCTTGAAGAAAAAAACTGGGAACTGAGGTGAAGTCTTCCCTCTGGGCGAAGAGGGCCTCCTGGTGAGCTGTGACCTCCCTGCAACAACAGGGACGCTCTGACAAGTTGGGAAGAGAGCAACCTGACTGCACATCTGTGAGGAGTTACAGATAGGTAGTCGACAACAATGGGAGGGCATGTCAGAGTGGCTTCCCGAGCCCTCTAGAAAGGCTCCAAGGCAGTCTAGAAGGCCGTCAGAAGGGGAAGAACAACGAGAACCAGAGGAAGAAGAAGAACAAAGTTTAGAGGAAATGTTGGAAGAAGAAGAAGGGGTAAGAAAGAAAATTAAAGCCACCCCTGAGTCTCAGGACCCAGTAACTATGATTTTTAAAGAATTAAAGTTAATAAGATGAGCTGTTAAGAGGTCAGAGGCTAAAGTTAATAAAGTATGCAAATTTGTTTAAAAAATGCAAAAAAAATCAAGAAATGGAGGAAAAAATTCAAAGTATTACCTTGGAAAATCAATTTCTTCAAGAATACATGGATAAGGTGGATGAGGATTAGAAGAAATGCTTGCATTGAATAAACAGCTGTCTGAAAAAGTGGATTTACGAGAACATTTTAGTTGAAGGAACAATATTAAGATTATTGGTTTGAAAGAAGTGGAAGCATTGGATTCCGCAGACTTTTGGGCAAATATATTTTCATGGAGATATTGAAATTGAGCGAGCCCATAGAATTCTTAGACCTAAACCTCAACCAGATCAGAAGTCGAGGCCGATTTTGGTGAAATTTCTTCGCTATTAAGTGAGGGAAATAATTCGAGAATTAGCAGCCAAACAAGGCTAAAGAAATAAAAGCAACATTAGAATTTGGAGGGAACAAGATTTTCTTTTATCCTGACAAAAGCTTTGAATTATTAAAGAAAAGGAAGAGTTTCAATCTGGTTAAAATGTACTGTGGAAGAGGGGATATTCTTTCATTTTACGTTATCCTCCAACTTTGAAAGTATTTGTCCAAGGTAGATTCTTTATGAGTCCAGAACATGATCAAGAATATGTGGAGCGGTTGCCAGACGTGCATCAAGAGTTGACCCAAAGAGTGGACACTTGAAGATGGGGAATTGTTTTACTTTGGTTAATGTAATTTGGAAAAGGTTTTGTAATATTGTGGTGATGAGTTTATTATACTCGAAGGAGCCGGAGATGTAACATAACATAACATAACATAACAATTACAGCACAGAAACAGGCCATTAGGCCCTTCTAGTCCGCACCGAACCAAACACCCCTTTCTAATCCCACCTCCCTGCACAATGCCCATAACCCTCCATCTTCCTCTCATCCATATACCTGTCCAACCTTTTCTTAAATAATACAATTGACTCCGCCGCCACTATTTCTCCCAGAAGATCATTCCACACAGCTACCACTCTCTGAGTAAAGAAGTTCCCCCTCATGTTACCTCTAAACCTCTGCCCCTTAATTCTTAACTCATGTCCTCTTGTTTTAAACCTTCCTCCTCTTAACGGAAATAGTCTATCCACATCCATTCTGTCTATCCCTTTCATAATCTTAAATACTTCTATCAAATCCCCTCTCAACCTTCTACGCTCCAAAGAATAAAGACCCAATCTGTCCAATCTCTCCCCATACTCCAGATGCTTAAACCCAGGCAACATTCTGGTAAACCTTCTCTGCACTCTCTCCACTCTGTTTATATCCTTCCTATAATTAGGCGACCAGAACTGCACACAGAACTCCAAATTAGGCCGCACCAACGTCTTATACAATCTCAACATCACCTCCCAACTCCTATATTCCATGCAATGATTGATAAAGGCCAGCATACTAAAAGCCTTCTTCACCACCCTATTCACGTGAGTTTCTACCTTCAGGGAACGATGTACCGTCACTCCTAAATCTTTCTGCTCTTCTGTATTCCTCAATGCTCTCCCATTTACCACATATGTCCTATTCTGATTCTTCTTACCAAAATGAAGCACCTCACACTTATCAGCATTAAATTCCATCTGCCATTTTTCAGCCCACTTTTCTAAGCAGCCCAAATCCCTCTGCAATCCTTGAAAACCTTCTTCATTATCCACTATTCCACCTATCTTAGTATTGTCTGCATATTTACTAATCCAATTCACCACCCCATCATCTAGATCATTAATGTATATAACGAACAACAATGGGCCCAATACAGATCCTTGAGGCACACCACTGGTCACCGGCCTCCAACCTGACAGACAATTATCCACTACCACTCTCTGGCCTCTCCCTTTCAGCCAATGTTCAATCCATTTGACTATCTCAAAATTTATACCTAAAGACTGCACCTTCCTAACTAACCTTCCATGTGGTACCTTATCGAAGGCCTTACTGAAGTCCATATAGACAACATCCACTGCGCTACCCTCATCCACATTCCTAGTCACCTCTTCAAAAAATTCAATCAGATTGGTCAAACATGACCTTCCTCCCACAAATCCATGTTGAGTGCTCCTGATCAGACCCTGTCTATCCAGATGTTTATAAGTACTATCTCTAAGAATTTTCTCCATTAATTTACATACCACAGACGTCAAACTTACAGGCCGATAGTTGCCAGGCTTCCTCCTTGAACCCTTTTTAAATAACGGAACCACATGCGCAATGCGCCAATCCTCCGGCACTATCCCCATATCTAATGACATTTGAAAAATTACCGCCAGAGCCTCTGCTATTTCCTCCTTCACTTCTCTCAATGTCCTGGGGAAGATCCCGTCTGGTCCCGGAGACTTATCCACCTTTATATTCTTCAAAAGCCTTAAAACTACACCTTTTGTAATCTCTATATTCCCCATATTTACCCAATTTGCTTTTTTTATCCCACATCTCCCAATATCCTTCTCCTTAGTGAATACCGAAGAAAAGAAACTGTTCAATATCTCCCCCATTTCTCTAGGTTCCACACACAGTTTTCCACTCTGATTTTCTAAGGGACCAATTTTGTCTCTAGCTTTCCTCTTACCATTAACATATTTGTAGAACTCTTTTGGATTAGTTTTCACCCTGCTTGCCATAGTTTTCTCGTACCTTCTTTTAGCTTTCCTAATTCCTCTCTTAAGATTCCTCTTACATTCAATGTATCTTTCAAACATCTCCTTAACTCCATGCTTCTTATATCTAATGTACGCCTCCCTTTTTCTTCGAACCAAGTTTCCAATATTCCTTGAAAACCACGGCTCTCTCAAACCTTTTGCCCCTCCTTTTAACCTAACAGGAACAAAAAGCTTTTGCACTCTCAAAATCTGATCTTTAAAAGACTTCCATCTCTCTACTACATCCTGCCCATAAAACAAATTGTCCCAATGCACACCCTGCAAGTCCTTTCACATCTCCTCAAATCTAGCTTTTCCCCTATCAAAAACCTCAATCCTTGGCCCTGATTTCTCTCTTTCCATAATGACATTGAAGCTGATGGCATTATGATCACTGGACCCGAAGCGCTCGCCAACACTAACCTCCGTCACTTGACCCATCCCATTTGCCAACAGTAGATCTAACACTGCTCCTTCTCTGGTCGGCACCTCTACATATTGTTGTAAAAAACTATCTTGCACACATTTCACAAACTCTAACCCATCCATCCCTTTCACAGAATGTGTTTCCCAATCTATATGTGGAAAATTAAAATCTCCCATAATTACAACCCTGTGCTTATCACAAATATCTACTATCTCCCTACAGATTTGCTCCTCTAGGTCTCGGTCCCCTCCGGGTGGTCTATAATACACCCCTACAAGTGTAACCTCTCCTTTCCTACTCCTCAGTGACTGGTTCCTACCAATCGTGGACATTATTTTGCGATTTTCGTCACAACCCGAAAAATGGAGGGTGGTTGCACTTTCTAGGGAATTTACGACAATGCTGGGGGGGGGGGGGTCTTTTCTATATTTCTTTCTTTCTTTTCTTCTATGTATGCACTCGCGTATTGTCTTTACACTGGATTTTAGTTTTTTTTTAACCTTTAAGAGATTAGTGAGGAGCCGGGGACTGATAAAGTATGCTTCTCTAGGTGAGAGAGACTGGTGGGTGGGAGAAAATGATAAAAAAAAGTATTGATTTTGATATATTAGATTTCTTAGCTTTATATGTACTTTTGATACATGTGTTAATAAAATAAAATTTGAAATAAAAAGACAGGCTTCAGAGTTAAGATAAAATATATTGGAGATTTGAATTGAGTGGTCTGCAGCTTCCAAATTGTGAGTACTATAATAAAGTGACCCAATTACGATCTCTTTCTTCTCCTTTTGAGGAAGGAGAAAATGTGGTTTGGGCTAATATCTTTGGCTTGGCTTCGCGGACGAAGATTTATGGAGGGGGTAAATGTCCACGTCAGCTGCAGGCTCGTTTGTGGCTGACAAGTCCGATGTGGGACATTGAATAAAATAGGTGAGAAAACAAGAAGGCCATTGGTACAAAAGAAATTGACCCCATTTATCTTGAATAATATAAATTTTATTAACTGGTCAAGAAATAAAGGAATATAAAATCTATTAAAGATTGTTATCAAGACAGATATAATATGAAAAATATAACAAAATGATAGATACAGAAGGATACATTATAATTTCATTCACTAGTTACATATTATACTGCAAAAACTTAATAGATTGAAGTCAGACTGTTCAGTAAAGTGCTTTTTGCTGTAAACAGGATAGAGATACGTTTGTATACTTTACATGGACATGTCCTAAATCAAATTCCTTTTGGACCAATTAATAGAATTTTTTTAACAGGTATTAGACATACAGTATGTAGAAATGTGAAGTTGTATACCTTTTGAAAATAATACATATAATTTAAAGAATAGGTATGATAAATTTCTGAGAATTTGTTTTTCAAATAATGTGAAATGTTGGTGTTATGATTTTGCAGATAACTTATGTCAATAGGTTAAAATATGGTAAGTAATAAAATACTCCCCTGCTCTATTTCATTTTATTTCACTTTACTTTATTTGATGTTATTTGTATTTTATTGTGTATATACATATATATATATACATAGTGATCGATGTCTTGCTTTACAATGTATTATAATATAAAACTGTACTTGTAGTTATTAGACATACTTAAGCTACAATTTATTAATTAGATAATTGTGATAAAACTAGTCCATCTTTTTTCTTTCTTTGCTTATTCTTTTCTCTCTTCCATCTCTTTTCTTTGTTTTTTCCTCGGGGCTTCTCTCAGTGGGAGAGACTGGTTGGGTGGGAGAAAATGATTAAAAAAAATATTGATTTTGATATATAAGATTTCTTTGCTTTGTATGTACTTTTGATACATGTGTAATAAAATAAAATTTGAAAAAAAAAGACATTTCATATGTCTCAAATCAGAGGCACTTGATATGTTAATCTCCTCCCTTAGGGACGGGTCTGGGAAATTAACATGGATAAGGTGCAGTGCCCCACCCAGAATGTCCTGTTGATAGGAATACCATGGCATTCAGTACAAAGAGATATTCCCAAGATCAAAATTTCCCACACCTGCGATAAATTGTGCGCGTTCATTACCGCTATTACAGTCTCACGCTCACTATAACATTCTCACGCTCACTATAACATTCTCACGTTCACTATAAATTGCTGGTGCACCTTTCCCATGGCTGCTATATATTGTGCGCTTTCTTTCAATGTTGCTATTATATTCCCACACTCGCTATAACTTCCCATGCTCACTATAAATTGGTGGTTCGACTTTCCCATGCCCGGTATTAATTGTGTGCGTTCTTTCAACATGTCAAAGTATTCTTGTATAGTGCGCATATGTACATAATGGGTGGGGGGGGGGGGTGCCTGGTTTGTAATATGTGCATATAGCCGCACATTATATGCATAAAAATATGGTTCTTCATTGGTAAATTATTTAGTCAATATTCATGCCAGAAGTTCAGTTACTAACTTTGCTGATGAGCTATAATCATTTGAAGCAATGAGAGAATCTGGCTTTGGATGTGGACAGGAACAACCATGTAGATTTCCATTAACAGCCTTAAGTCCTGGTAAGGAAAAATAAATGTGTGACCCTTCAGACCCAGGCTTATTTCAGCTTTGAACCTCTGCCACTGAATGATCTGCAAACATTACTTGTCAAGGCTTCAACGTTGAGTGGGTGAGGAGGGGTGGGGGGGTGAAGGAGGGAGGGAAGGGAGGGGGGGGGAAAAGGGGGAGAATATGACACTGTGTATAATCAAGAGGGAAACGTTTGTGTATTTTGGTCAGTATGGTTCATAGTCTGAAAAATAAAAACATTTAAAAAAAAACAAGTTAAGCCTTTGGACATTTAGTGGCAGGCATTTCAAAATATGGAGTATAATAGGAAATACCAAGAGGTGGGCTACCACCTGATAGGGTCATAAATATATCACGGAAACAGGCCCTTTGGTCTATTAAGTCTCCACCAACCATCAGTCACCCATTTAACACAAATCCTACTTTAATCCCATTTTTTATTCAGAATCAGAATTTATTGTCATGAACCTTTCACAAAATTTGTTATTTTTCAGCAGCGTTGCATTGCAAACATTTCTATAAACCATCTTGCAAAATAAATAAAAAATAGTGCAAGAAAAAGAAAAAAAAAAGAATGGACACCAAAGTTAATAGGATGACACTAGCAACACACAACCTTTAAGAAAAATAGTTTTATAAAGGCTTCCATGTAGGGGTCCCATTTCAAGCAACTGACTTGAGTAATTTTTGGCTCAGCTGAATCCATTTAATTGTATTTACACTTGAGTCTGTGTCTTTGGAAAATGCTGATGTATAGCAAAAGAAAATATGGGAATTGTGCAGCTACCATTAAGCATCTGGGAGTCATGATTAGTGCAGCAGTTACAGGGCGAGCAACCTGAGTTTGAATCGGGCGCTGACTGCAAGGAGTTTGTACGTTCTCCCTTGTCTACATGTGTTTCCTCTGTGTGCTCCAGTTTCCTCCCACATTTCAAAGTCTTGAAAGGTTAGAAGGTTAATTAGTCACATCGGTATATTGGGGCAGTGCAGGCTCATGGGCAGGAAGGGCCTGTTACTGTGCTATATCTCAGTATTCATTAAAAATGATTCTTTCCAAAGTATTTCTTCATTAGAAAGAATTAAATCCCTCAATATTCTCATTAAAATGCTCACCAACCTTTGAGCATATCCAGATTTCTGCCTTTTGTTTTAGATCACATCAGCTCTTTCAATAAGTAAGTATTTAATTGAAAATTATGCTTTCTTTTGACACCCAGGTTTCTGGTTTTTTTTTATTCAGGAACTGAAAAATCAAAGAGTGCTAGAAAGAAATATGAAATCTCTCTCATGGGCTGATTGTGGAATTTCCTGTCCCATCTCTATCCTGAGCTATTTAATTTACTGTGGAGGTGATCATTACAGGAGGTTAGATATACTGTCCAGACACAAACATTCAGGATTTTAGTTAAGATTGACTTCTGTCTACAAACTTTAGCTAATAGTGCTAATACCAGTGACAGGGGTTCAACTGGGACATCTGGTGTTGTCGGTATTGATTTATACATTCTCTCAGTGACTGCATGGCTTCTTCTGTGTTCTGCTTTCCTCCCACATCCCAAAGAAGTTAATTAAAGGAGTTAATTGCCTATAGTATGTAAGTGTAGATAGTGGAGAGTTGTCACTCATATTGGAGGCCCATGGTCACAGTATTCCATAGGGATAGTGCTGGGTCCAATGTGGTTGATCATCTATTACACAAATATTTTCCTTCCTGAATACTTTTGGGTGTATTTTATGGATTTTGGCCAGAAAATTGTGAAAATCACCTTTTTTATTCCTATTATGTACCTTGTTTTTTTAGATATAACCTATTTTGTGATTTTCCGTCATATTTTAAGTCTACTAGTATATTTCCCACAAAGCAAGCTGTTTTGGTCAGTCTAAGCATGCCTTGACATGCATTCAGAGCAGGTGCTATGCAAATGCTGTCAGGCCTAGGCATGCTGAATCAGGATAGATGCAGGCAGGCACACAGCTCACACATACAGATGCTGTGCACTACATTGATATGTTAATGTATATGATCTCCAGGCAATAGAATAGTGTGTGTACTTAACAATAGCATTTATTGTCTTCAGGAAGATTCAACACAGCAGAAATGTCTCATCAATGTCGCAACAGCTGCGATATATTCTGTTACATTTGTGGCGAGTATATGCTTGAGGCTCAAAGATGCAGCATGACTGCACTTATTAAGAAAGCCTGTGAACTCTACTTCGGTTGTAAAATTGGTGACCAGGACAAACACTGGCCGCTTCACATTTGTTGTGCAACATATGCAGTCAACCAGAGTTGCATCATGAGATTTAACATGTTAAATTTAATAAAAGTTAATTTAATATTTCTCCAACTTCTTACATGATACAGCAAATCTGAAATTATCTGTGTTCATCTTGAAGTTGTCTATAATAATCCCCAATTATTTTTTTTCCAGAGCAAACCTTTTGAAAAAAAATATTTTCTGGTGTTATTAATAACTTGGATGACAGCGTAGTTAGAATGGTTAGTAATTTTGGAGATTGTTATCAAAATTGGTGGGATGGCGGAGAGTGAAAAAGTTAACTAAGGTTACAACTGGATCTAGATCAACTGGGAAAATGGACCAAGGAATGGCAAATGGAATTTAACTTGGTCAAATGCGAGGTGTTGTACTTGGATAGGTTAAACCAGGGCAGGACTTGCACAGTGAATGTCGGACTATGAGGAGTGTTGTGGGTGCAGGCATATACTGTAGTTCCATAAAAGCGGTGATCCAGATAGACATGGTGATGGAGAAGGTGCTTTTCATGCTTGGCTTCATTTGTCAAGCCATTGAGTACAAGAGTAGAGATGGCATTTTACAACTGTACAAAATATTGGAGATATCACATGGAGTGCTGTGTGAAGTTTTGGTCACACAACTATGGGAAAGATATCATTAAGATGGAAAAGGTGTAGACAAGATTAAATTAAATGTTGCTGAGACTGTTAGGCTTGAATGTAAGGAGCAGCTGGGACCTTACAGAGCTTCTTAAAAATCCTGAAGAGCATGGATAAGGTAAATAATCCCCTGAGTAGGGGAACCTTAAACTGGATTTAAGGTGTGTTGGGAAATATTTAAAAGGAGCCTGAGGGGCTCCTTTGTCTGGTGAGTATATAGAATGAGCTACCAGAGGAATTGATAGAAGGAGGAACAAAGACATTTAGACAGGTATATGGATAGGAAAGGATTCAAGGGATACTGTTAAGAGTAGGTTTCTCTCAGTTGTGTGTAGTGACTGAAATGCCTGTTGCATTATCTTGTTGGATCATTTGTTTTCCCAAGCAGTGACTTGAGTGCCCCTGATTTACTGAGGTGGTCTTCCACCTACACATGGGGCAGATTAGGTAATCACGGAGTATGACAGGAATGGTGGAATTTTGCTCCGAGAGAAAACTATGGCCCAATAAAATGCAGGAAACACTCAGGACGTGTGGGACAGGAGATGGGTAAAGTTTCAGCTTGAGGACCCTTTGTTGAAAGAAAACAAGTTATTTTTTTAAGTTGCAGAGAAGATGGGAGATGATGGGTAGGACAAGGGAAATATCTCTGATGGTCGAATTCAGGAATGCCAAGGTGATGACCAGTTGATGAAGAGAGGAAGGGAGAGACACGCGCAAACTGCAAATCACACACCTGGAGAGTAAGGCCAGCAGGTGAGACAGTGTTAGTGGAGAGAGAAAAACAATCCACATTTTATTTTGAATCTCCTACAGCAGAGCTGGACAGTTGTAATGCAAACAGAACAAGTGAATTACTTCAAACTGTTAATTGTGATATTAAGTCTGGAAAACTGTGTTGCGTCCAGGCAAAAGATGTGATACTTTCCCTGAGGTTTTCATTGTGCCTTGTTATTAACAGTATAAGTTCAGTTCTCCAGTGTACAAGAAGTTGCATTGTGAGCATTGAATGCAGTTGTCTAGGTTGGAAGAAGTGTTTGTGAATCACTGCTTCACCAGGATGGACTGCTTGAATTATAGGATAGTGGGAAAAGAGAAGATCAAATGATAGGTGTTCTACCTCATGTGGCTGTGTATAGTTATGGGCCCAGAGGACTCCAAAACCCAGCAGCAATAGACATATGGTTACTTAAACAAAAGTTTCTTTTAATTATCTTTAAACATGAAAACAGGATCAAACTTTAACTTATTGCTATTAACCTAACTTAACCCCCTTCTAATTCTAAGTGTGTGTGTATGTAATGTGTGTGTAAGTTTAGAAAAGTTCTTGGATTCACAGTCTAATCTGACTTCTCATACCTCCAAGTTGACTGGTTGCAGGCAATATTTAAACTGTGCATAATATTTAACATTTATGAAGTTCACCAGGCTTTGGTGCTTGAAAGGTAAATGGTTACTGCTCAGGAAGGTTATTGTCAATTTTCAGAGAGAAATGTGTTGCTTGTTGGACACAAACTGATTCTTTCCGATCAGCTATGTCAGTGTCTTACCAAAGAAACTTGTCTCTTCAGGTACCTCTTTCTTTCAGGTCACCACAGATTTCCATTTCTGTTTCCCTTATTTCCCTAATCTCAAGTGAAATATTATACAACCAGCCATCTCCCCTTGTATGGACCACAAGGGCTTTGACCGGGCTGAACGAAGGACTCACAACCTGTCTTCAAAATGATTTTTTTCCACAAGCTTGCCAGCTTGTCATTTTCCAGTCCCAGCTGCTACTGCTGAACTGTTGAACTGAATTCTTTCTCTCTCTCTCTCAGAGAAAACCACATGACCCTCTTAGAACAGCCAACTGCACTCAGACAGACTGCAGCTCTGGATCTAATCTTCTGAGTTCATTGATCTGTTGCTTTCCAGAACAATAATCCATTACTCCACAACATGTTCAATTAACACCTACTTGTGAAGTCCTCATAGGCATCCTTCAAAGTTTTTGCAAAGGCACTCATAGCCTTGACTGTCTGGCTTGAGCCAAGCTCTTGCATTTTAAATGAGATCTGTTTTGAAGCGTTTGTATTAGTTTGTGACCTACACTAAAAAAACTCAGATAATTTATCTCTTTTTAAAACATATCTATATACAATATAAAATATAACAATCTGTCACAGTATGTAATTTGACTTACCTGTGTTGCTTCATCATGTTTGGACATGTCAACCAAGGAGCAGAGCTATATATGTAAAAATAAAAGACCCCCCCCCCCAAAAAATTGTCTTAACATTAAAACAAGCAACACATCGAAATGTAGTAGAGAAATGAAGGACTTGAGCACAAGGAAACCTGCAGACAAAATCCAAACATTAGAAGGAAATGAAATTGATACATTATCATGGGTCAGGTTCCCATACATTTTGACCAGTTATATTAAAAATATAATATGTTGATTAATTATTATGTGTAACAGCAACAGAAAGTAGCTCGACTAGAATGTTTTAACCAAGGACAATGTACATTTTTTGTATGGTTGACAAAATGTTTGGATGAATGGGTCAGCTCGATACTTTGGAGAAATTAGGTGAGATTTAAATGATAAAGAGGAAATTCCATTGAATTGTGCCCAGATTTCTGGCTCTCTGCTTTATTTGATGGGATGAGGGTGCATAAAAGCCCTGTTGAAGAGAAGACGAGAATTTGTAAAGCAGGTGGAGAAAATCAAGACGGAAAGAGCTAATGCCACAGAGGAATTTGAACCTAAGGCTGAAAATTTAAATTTGATTATTTGTGAACCAGTGAACCAGTGGAAGAAAATAGTTATGGGATGACAGTTGTGTTAAGAATTAGGGAGTGATAGTAGAGTTTTAACTGAACTTAAGTTTATTGTAAGTCAACAAAGAGAATGGTCAAGTCTGAAGGTAATAAAAGCATTCATGGGAGCTCTAGCAACAAATGGCCTAAACAGATGGAGATGGACAATGCTACAGAAGTGGAAATATACAGTTTATATGGTGGAGCAGTCGAGGAGGGTGTAGACATGCTGAGAATCTGAGCGGACGTGTTTTGAAAGAGCTCTCCATAAAAAGTATTAAAAAGATGCTTTGAAGGCTCAAAAACCAGAAAGTTATCATCAAAAATGGATAAAATGAGTCCTAAATGACCAAATCAACCAAAAACAAAAACCAAAGAAGCAACAGCTCCCCAGGAACATCAAGTGAAAGCCCGATGAGGAGTGGCTTAGGAGGGCACTTGGAACCAGATGAACCCAGAAGATCTGGGGTGGCGGGGGGGGGAATCAGCCCCATGATGGAAACTTTGTGCACTTGTTTCACGAGTATTGAATCAGTGATAAGACACATATGGGAAAATATATCACAAATTAAAGAAATCGTGGAAGATTTAACAGAACGAATGACTCAAGTGGAAGCTGAGCTGGTCAAAACAAAAGACAGGCTAAATGGTCTAGAAGAAAAAGCAAAAATGGGACACAGACAGAAAAGAACTGATGAACAAGATCAATCATATGGAAAATTTCAGCAGACATAACAATGTAAGAATCATTGGACTGAGAGAAGGAATTGAGGGGAAAGACCCGGTGAGCTTCTTTGAAACATGGATCCCACAAATGCTGGGACAAAACAAGTTAAATGCAGTTATAAACTGAAAGGGCTCACCAGACCCTTGGGCTCAGAAGAAACAGCGAACAGCGACCACGACCAGTCCTGGTAAGTCTTTTACGTTACCGGGAGTGGGATGTGATGTTGGGAGCAGCATACAAATATTCAAAAAATAACAATGGCCCATTAGTCAAACAAAGAAAGGAATTTGATAAAGTAAACAGACAACTGCGATCTAAAAACATTCACTGATTTACCCAGCGATGATGAGTGTGGATGTCTCCAATGGTAATCGACAAATTAGAAAAAGAAGTGGAAGAATTTTTAAGAAAGCCATGAACTTGAGGTGCAAATCAGTACCCAGGCATATGATTTAGTGGCCATCACAGAAATATAGTTGAAAGTTGGAAATGATTCGAAATTAAACTTTCAAAGGTATTAGGTAGTATGAAAAGATAGACATGATGCTAAAGGTGATGGGGTTGTGCTTTAATCAAGGATGAGATCAGGGCAATAGTAAGAGAAGATGTAAGATCTAAGGAACAGAACGTTGAGTTCATCTGGGTAGAGATTAAGAATAGTAAAGGGAAAAAAATCACTAGTGGGAGTTGTCTATTGCCCACCAAATAACAATAGCACAGGCAATTAACCGAGAGATAACTGAGGCATGTAAGAATGGACAGCAGTTTTGGTGGGGGACTTAATTTCCCCATCGATCGGGCAAATCACATTGGTCGAGCGAGTCTAGAGGATGACTTCATAAAATGCATCCATGATAGCTTTCTTGAGCAGCGTGTTAAGGAACCAACAAAGGAGAATGCTAATTTAGATCTAGTATTGTGCAATGAAATAGGTAAAATTAACGATCTAGTAGTTAGGGATCCTCTTGGAAAAAGCAATCATGGTATGATTGAATTTCTCAGACAGATGGAGGGTGCAATAGTTAGATCTAAAACTAGCGTATTATGCTTGAACAGGGGACACTACAACAGGATGAGGGAGATTTGGTCAACGTGGCCTGGGAACAGAGGCGAGTTGGCAGGACAGTTAAGGAACAGTGGAAGACATTCAAAGAGATTTTTCATAGTGCTCAACAAAATATTTTTTACCATAAAAATAAGGGCAGTAAGAGAGGAAAGAGCCAACATTGGTTAACTAAGGAAGTAAAGGAAAGTATAAAATTAAAAGCTCGTGTACAGAGTAGCCAAGAAGAATGGGAAACTGAAGGATTGGGAAAACTTTAAAAGGTCACAAAGGGCAACTAAACGAGAAACAAGGAACAGGAAGGAGGATTATGAAGATAAATGAGCACAAATTATAAAAAAACAGATAGCAAAAAATGTTATGAATATATAAAACGGAAAAGGGTAACATGAGTCAACATAGGTCCTTGGAAGATGAGGAAGGGAAATTGATATTGAGGAAATAGCTGAGGTATTGAACAAATATTTTGTGTCATTCTTCACGGTGGAAGACATGTCCAGCATGTCAAAGAGTGGTATTAGGGATGCGAAGGGAGGTGAGGGCCTCGATAAAATAATTGTTACAAAAAAGATAGTGATGAGCAAACTAATGGAACTGAAGGTGTTTAGCTCCCCTGATCCTGATGGGTTGCAAGTGGCGGGAGTTATAGTCGATGTGTTGGTAGTCATTTACTAAAATTCTCTCGATTCTGGACAGGTCCTGATAGATTGGAAGACAAAAGTCACGCCACTTTTTAAAAAGGGATATAGGCAGAAAACGAGTAAGTTAGTTTAATGTCTGTAGTTGTGAAAATGCTTGAAGCTATCATTAATGATGAAATAACGAGACATTTAGAACAAAAGGGTTCCATCAGGGAGATGCAGCATGGATTCAGAAAGGGCAAGTCTTGTTTGACAAATGTACTGGAGTTCTTTGAGGATATAGTGAGTGTGGTAGATGGAGGGGAACAGATTGATGTTGTATATTTGGATTTCCAGAAGCTATTTGAAAAGGTGCAGCACAAGAGACTTATCAATAAGATACAGGTGAATGGAGTCGGGGGAAGTATATTGGCATGGATAGGGGATTGGTTAACTGACAGAAAGCAGAAAGTCAAGATAAATCAGCATTTTTCTGACTGGCAGACAGTGGTAAGTAGGGTCCTGCAGGGGTCGGTGCTGGGCCCGCAGCTGTTCATCTTTTACACTGATGATTTGGAAGAGGGGACAGACTGTAGTGTAGCCAAGTTTGCAGATTATACTAAATAGAGTGGAAAAGCAAATTGTATAGAGGATGTGGAAAGGCTGCAGAAGGATATAGTTAAGTTAGGTGATTTGGCAAAGTCTGGCAGATGGAGTACAACATTAATAAATGCGAGGTCATCCACGTTGGCAGGAAAAATAGAAGAGCTGATTATTATTTAAATGGTGCAAAACTGCAGCATGCTGTCGGGCAGGAGGACTTGGGAGTGCTTGTGCATGAATCGCAAAAAGTTGGGTTGCAGGTACAACAGGTTATTAAGAAGGCAAATGGAATGTTGGCCTTCTTCGCTAGAGGAATTGAATTCAAGAGCAGGGAGGTCATGCTGCAACTGTACAAGATACTGGTGAGGCAGCACCTGGAGTACTGTGTGCAGTTCTGGTCTCCATATTTGAGGAAGGAGACACTGGCCTTGGAGGCAGTCCAGAGGAGGTTCGCAGGTTGATCCTGGAGATGAGGGGGTTGACCTACAAGGAGAGACTAAATCGTCTGGGATTATACTCACTCAAAGTCAGAAGAATGAGAGGAGATCTTGTAGAAACATAAAATTATGAAAGGGATAGATAAGATAGAGACAGGAAAATAGTTTTCACTGGGAGGTGAGACCCGAACTAGGGGACACAACCTCAAGATTCAGGGAAGTAGATATAAGGTGGAGATGAGGAAAAACTGTTATTCCCAGAGAGTAGTGCATCTATGGAATTCTCTGCTCAGGGAAGCAGTTGAGGCTACTTCATTAAACGTATTTAAAGTTCAGTTAGATAGATTTTTACATAAAAAAGGAATTAAGGGATATGAGGAAAAGGGGGTAGGTGGAGATTGGATCAGCCATGATCTTATTGAATGGTGGAGCAGGCATGATGGGCCAGATGGCCGACTCCCGCTCCTATTTCTTATGTTCTTATTAAAGTCGCCATATGAGAAGACTGAAAAGGCCATTTTAAAATGGGACGAACTGAACGACGTATCTTTTAAAATTTATATTTAGTGGTACTGAACCATCTTGTTTTTACTGTTAATATAAATCATTGAAATTTACATGGAGAGCTCTGGAAAGAAAGGAAGAGATGAAGAAAGTAGCAGGGTGGGAACTCCGATTTAAGGGGAAATGGCACCAGGAGAGGAGAGGTTTTAAAAGATAGCACTAAAGGAGAAAGGCTCTTCTTCTTCAGAATATTCCATGGGCTTCTGGTTCTATTGTTAACATCACTGTCAGAGCTAGGAATGTGTATGTTTCTTAAACAGGAAATGTTACAGTATTTTTAAAAAATTGAAAAGATATTGTTATACAATATTTGTTTGAAAAATAGTATGGATAAAACACTAAAGCTTATTAGTCTTAATATTAATGGGATAAATGGGTCAGTGAAGAGGAAAGGGTCTTGGCTTACCTAAGGAAATTAAAAGTGGATATAATCTTTTTGCACAGGAAACACATCTTTCCAAATTGAAACATGATAGATGGATGGGTAGAACAAATAATATAATCTTCCTTTGGTTCAAAAGCAAAAGGGGTAGTGATTCTAATTAATAAAAACACAACAGTGTTAATAAAAGACACCTCAATTGATCAAGCAGGAAGGTATATAATAGAACATTGTAAAATTTATGGAGAGGCATGGACATTTAAGCATTCGACCATTTGAAATGGGCCTTTCTATTTAAAAATAATGGAAAAAATTTGGCATAGACAGAACATTTACGAACTGGATAAAAACTTTACACTATTAACCACAAGCTAAAGTTATAAGCAATAATCAGATGTCAGCAGTGTTCCCTTTGATAGATCAAATAGACAGGGATGCCCCCTGCCCCCAGCATTTTTTTTAATTTTAGCTATTGAACCACTGGCAGAGATAGTAAGAGGGAATCTGGATATAAAGGGCTTCAAAGTTGGTCAAGAAGAACATAAAATTAGTCTATTTGCTGATGGTGTTCTACTATGTCCATCAGACCCAGCTAAATCTTTGGAAAAATTACGAGGACCACTTGAAAAATATGGAATAATATCAGGTTATAAAATAAATATGAACAAAAGTGAGATAATGCCATTAACAAATGATGAATATGAAAGATACCAAAAAGGAAGTAAATTTAAATGGAAGCCGGATGGAATAAAATATCTTGGAATAACAACTGACAATAACTTACAAAATCTGTACAAACTAAATTATGTTCCTCTTCTTGGGACGATAGAAAGAGACCAATAGAATTGGAGAGACTTACCGATTACTTTAGTGGGAAGGGTTAATTGAGTCAAAATGAAAGTAATGTCAAGACTGCAGTATCTTTTTCAATTGCTGCCTATTCTGTTACCTAATTTTTTTTTTAATTACTAAACAACCATATTAGACAGTTCCCATGGAAATAATACAGTACCAAGGATTGCACTGGAAAAACTGACATGGGACTGCAGGCTGGGAGGACTTAGACTTCCAGATTTTAAAAAAATACTACTTAGCTACACAGGCTAGATTTCTCACAGCCTTCTTCATTGAAGACAACCTCCCCTCTTGGATTCAGATGGGTATGTACTCAATGGAGGAAGGGGAAGCAAAGGACTTTATCAATAAATGGAGTGTCAAATCACTAGAAAAAAAGATGGATAACCACATTCTAATACATATGATCAGAACATGGCAAAATATTAATGAATGTTTAGGAAAAAAAGTATGGATATCAATGAAACCATCACTGTAAAAATGTGTTATTTCCTATGTGTTAGGCAATAGAATATTATATTTGTGATATGACAAAGGAATAAGATATATTGAAAATTGCTACACGGATGGAACTCTTAAGCCCTTCGAACAATTAAAACACAAATAGGGAGTGGCCAATGTGGCCAGTGGGATCTTCTTCTGTTTTCTCCATCTTAGATGGTTCTTAAGAGAAAGATGGTGACCGATGTTGACCCCACCTGAAATTAGTGAAAATGAATGAACAATTTGAATGGGGAATACATCTAAATTAATAACAAAAATGTTCTATGGTCTCCAGAGTGGAAGTGCAAAATCAGGAGGTCAAGAGAAAGATGGGAGTTAGACTTGGGTGTAGTGATTTCAGAAAGAAGCTGGTCAGATTGGTGGAAGGACAGCATGACATCAATTATAAATGAAAGATATGGACTGGTTCAGTATAATTTTTTTTACACCAATTATATCTTACCCCTCAGAAATTACATAGATCAAAAGCTGAAATATCAGAGATGTGTTGCAGATGTGGAACTGAGACAGAAACTTTTCTATATGCTACATGGTCATGCATGAAGGTGAGGCTGCTGTGGTGAGACATCACAGAAAAATTAATCAGGATAATAGGAGTGGCCTTCATAGGTGACCCAGAGCTATATCTACTAATTAATATAATGGAAATGAGCCACAAACTGAATAAATATCAAATCTCATTAATAAAAATAACACTGGCTGTAGCAAAAAAATGTCTTGTAATCACTTGGTCATCCAACTCTCCTCTACTTATAGTACGATGGACTGTGGAAGTGAACAGCTGGATGCCTATGGAAAAATCACATATAATTTAAAGAATAAATATGACACCTTCTGTAAAGATCTGGCAGCTATACCTGGACAACATAGGGGACCAAATACAGTAATAAAAAAAAAAAGAAAAAAGACTATAAATACAACTATTATATATTTTTAAACATTGTTTTCCCAATTGTATTCTATATGTTTAAAAGATTCGTAAGCTCTGACAGTGTGCAGATTCGTATGTATGGAACGAAGGAGGGAGGGACCATTTTGTTTTTGTTCGTTGTTGTTTGTAAGAAAAAGTTTAATATATTGTGATAAAATTTTATTATGTATATTTTTGAAAAAAATCAAAAATAAAATATATCAAAAAAATGATGGAGCAGTTGTGAAGTCTCAGTTTTATCAGTGATGCATGATATTAAGTATTTTGTCACAATAATCTGTACCATATGCAGCCACTGGCATTGAATAATGTTAACAGCAAGTAGCCTCTCAATCTACAAATGTTATATCTCTAGAGTAAAACACAAGAGTCTACAGAAACAGTGACTGAAGAAAAAAATGCTGGAGATACTCAGCAGGTCAAATAGTTTTCTTTCTACAGCAAAAATAAAGATCAATGACCAGCGTTTCAGGCTTGAGCCCCTTCGTCAAGGCTGTGAGCAAGATGCGGGCAGGCGCCTGAACAAAAGTGGGTAAATTAAAATCTACTCTGGGTATAGCAAAAGGCAAAGGAGTCCACATATAGCAGTGACAAATTGTGAAGCGGAAGAATTGTGATGTGTTTGCTCAAAGTTCATGTTCTGTTTTTGATGTGTCCAATATCTAATAAAACCCGGAGATCTGAATTGTTTTTCATTTCATAGACAGTTGAATAAATCTCAGTTATGCTTTTGTTCAACAGGTATAATCCACCAGATGAAAGGAGATTATGACACTGCACTGAGGCTCCACAAGACTCACCTCTCCATTGCTCAGGAGCTCAATGATTATGCTGCGCAGGGAAGAGCCTATGGAAATATGGGAAATGCTTATAATGCACTGGGCTTGTATGACCAAGCAGTAAAGTACCACCGTCAAGAGCTGCAGATCTCCATGGAAGTCAATGATCGGGCATCACAAGCATCAACCCATGGTAACCTTGCTGTTGCCTACCAGGCCCTGGGTGCCCAGGATAGGGCATTGCAGCACTACCAAAACCATCTGAATATAGCACGAGAGTTACGGGATATACAAAGTGAGGCCCGTGCACTTAGCAACCTGGGTAACTTCCACTGTTCGAGAGGAGAGTTTGTTCAAGCTGTTCCGTACTATGAACAGTATTTACGCTTGTCTCCTGACCTACAAGATATGGAAGGTGAGGGAAAAGTTTGTCATAACCTTGGCTATGCCCATTATTGTCTCGGAAGTTACCAAGAGGCTGTAAAATACTATGAACAAGATTTAGCTCTAGCCAAGGATTTGCATGATAAACTTAGTCAGGCAAAGGCCTACTGCAACTTAGGGCTGGCATTTAAGGCCCTTACTAACTATACTAAGGCAGAAGAATGTCAGAAATATGTCCTATCACTTGCCCAGTCCTTAAACAATGCTCAAGCCAAATTTCGAGCATTGGGCAATCTGGGTGATATTTTAGTGTGCAAGAAAGATATAAATGGTGCAGTTAAGTTTTATGAACAGCAGCTGACTTTGGCTCATCAGGTTAAAGATCGCAAACTTGAAGCCTCTGCTTATGCAGCTCTGGGTACTGCCTACAGATTAATACAGAAATATGACAAAGCACTAGGATATCACACACAAGAGCTTGAGGTTTATCAAGAACTAGTTGACTTGCTGGGTGAATGCAAAGCACATGGACACCTTGCTGCAGTCTACATGGCCCTTGGAAAATACACCATGGCCTTCAAATGTTATGAAGAGCAGCTGGATTTGGGGCAGAAGCTAAAAAATCCCAACATTGAGGCACAAGTTTATGGCAACATGGGAATCACTAAAATGAACATGAATGTAATGGAAGATGCGATTGGCTATTTTGAACAGCAACTCGCAACACTGCAACAGTTGAGTGGCAACGATGCAGTCCTGGATAGAGGGCATGCATATGGAAATCTGGGCGATTGCTATGAGGCATTAGGAGATTATGAAGAAGCTGTAAAATATCATGAACAGTTCTTATCAGTGGCTCAAAGTTTAAACCGGATGCAGGAACAAGCCAAAGCCTATCGGGGACTTGGAAATGGACATCGGTAAGTTCGAACCTAAAAAAAGATCTGTGTGTGTGTGTGTGTGTGTGTGTGTGTGTGTGTTAAGTTTGAACCTAAATAAAGTTCTGTGTGTGTATGTGTGCACGTATGTATTTATCTTGCCCATGAACAACAGCCATAATTGTTCAATTAAAGGGGAGAAGGAAAAAAACACTTAAGGTTTATCAATTTACCAAATTATAGATAATCGTTCTAAATCAGTATTTTTCAGACCATCTGTGGAAGCAAATTAATTCAGTTAGAAATGAGTGAATAAGCATCTGTACTAATCATTGAAATACAGTGTATGTGGAGTCAGATCAAAGAAAAGCTAATAAAGCTTTATATCCCATTATAGTGGAGTTAGAATATTGCATTAATATTTGTGCAGTGCTACTATTCCTCGAGCTTTAATTGTATCCTCCAAATAACATATGCTGCTATTACAGAATGTTTTCAAATTGTTAGGGACAAATGGTATTGAGAAAGGAAGATGGCAATATTTTAAATGCTTCTACCAGTAGACAACAGGCAGGTAACCTCTTTTACTCTGGAATACGGAAAAGTCACCTAGAAAATGGATCATCTAGCATTATTTTTTTAGTACTACTCCATCCAGAAATGGGTTACCCCAAAGTTAATTCCATCAGCTATTAGTTCTGGGTGAAACTGTGCTAAATGCAGAATTACACCAAGCACTTTCAGCTGTGATCCTTGTGACCTTGCCTCAAGTTTTCCAGCTTCACTCATGAATGCAATGACATCAGTCATTGTGCAATGCAAGTTTCTGTCCAAACTGACATAAATCAGAGCTCAAAGACTATGGTGGATTAAAATCAGCAGAAATGGGAGTACATTGAACTGTGTTCTTGATTTACTCACAATTTGAAAAGGCTTACCTCAAGACAACTCACAGAACAGCTTCAGGGTTGACCACAGACTGTTCAGACACCTCCCATGGTTCACAGAGTGTGATAAATATCCAGTGAATGTTTTTGTTTGTATTTAGCTGAAAATCATTCAGTGGGTGAATCAATAATTTAGCTGGAAGCTTTTTGTTACTGGAGACATTGGGATGGACATGACAGGCCTCTCATGGGGGATCAGCAGCTCTGTGGCAGGAAATAGACATGTCCATTGCAAAGATCCTACTCCCAGAGAATCTTTAGAGACACTACATGTGAACTGCCTGAAAGGCCAAGGTGCTTAATTTCAAATATATGGTACTTTATTCCGGAAAAAAAAATTAAGGAAATGCAAAATAATTAGTACGTCTTTCTTTATATTTATTATACCATCACACCAGTGCATTATTTTAAAATGCTTCAATGCCACTCATATTTTTATCTTTTAGCAATACACTTGCAGTGCATCAAGAGGCTGTTACATAGACAGAGCCTTTCTCCTCAGTGTCCATGACCCATAACAGTGGTTGTTCCCTACCAAGCCTTTGTAGCAGTTGTACTGAGTTACACTATGCCCCTCAGCATGTACTTCTGCACCCTGGTATTTATTTTAAGTCATCCCCTTAATTTGGAAGACCAAAAATATCACAAGCAACTCAAAGCATATCTTTCGCTGAATTGAATAATTCTGAACATCCACCATTTTCATCAATACAACACTTTAATAATAAGCCAGAAGAGGCCAGATTGTGTGGAATATTCCCACAAATCCTGCTTTGTATCCCGGCATCACTGATTAGAATATGCTACTGATAAATCCTTGGGCTAGTTTCTTAACTGGCATACTACAACCTCTCTGTACTTTACTACTTTCCAATGAAGAACTCCATGGTTTGCAGAAAATGCACCTTTCACAGAGGATTTCAACTCTGTAAGTGTAGTTGGCCATTGGGAGCTCAGATACCTGAGACTGCTGCTCAGCATCACAGGTGGCCAACCATTATTGTAGCCGATGCAACCCAGGCTGTACGCAGCATCAGATTTTGATCCAAGTGGCATTCAATGAGTGGGGATATGGATTGGGGGACCATCACTTCAAGGTAGTAAATTCCTCACACTTCTGGGAGGAATCTTTCATGGAATTCCAAATGAGATTCCTTTGAAGCCGTTGCATCAATTGGTCATTTCAAAGTATACAATGAGGAGAAATAGATGTGTCTTCAACAAAAGAAATAGCAAGTTTCACTGAGTTCACAACAGTTCCACGAGACCAATCTAGTACCATGCTTTTTTTTTGTACAGCTAATCTTAGAGCAGCTTTGAGGAAGTCAGAGTTTACTTAAGATGGAATTAAGGAAGGCAAGAAGAGTGTGTGATTTGGCTCTGGCAGTTAAGGAGAGTCTAAAGATGGTCTACAAGTATAATAAAGGCAAAAGAGTTACTATGGAAAGAAAAACAACCCTTAAAAATCAACAAGGTTGTCCATGTGTGGAGCCACCGGAAATGGGTGTGACCCTAAATAAATATTTCTCATCTGTATTTATCATGGAGAAAGACTTGGAAGCAAGGGGAATTGGGGAAATAAATAGACAAGTCGATGAGAATCCATGTTACGAAGAGAAGAGGTGATGCTGGAGATCTTAAAATGCATAAAGATAGATAAATCAATGGGGCCTGATCAAGTACATCCCAGTGCATTATGGAAATCTAGGGAAGAAATTACATGAGCCCTGGCTGACCTACTTGCATCACCATTAAGCATGGGTGAGGTGCCTGAAGATTGGAGAGTGGCTAATATTGTGCTTTTATTTCAGGGAAACCACAGACCATATAAACATATACAGCACAGAACAGGCCAGTTTGGCCCTACTAGTCCATGCTGGAACAAATCAGTGAGCTTAATGGGCAAGTTACTGGAGGGGGTTGTGAAAGACATGATCCACTTGCATTTGGAAAGGCAAGGACTAATCAGAAATTGTGCATGGGAAATTGTGTTTCGTGAATTTGACCAAGTTTGAAGAGGTGATCAAGAAAAAAATTGGATTCTGGTTCAATTCCAATGTTTGGAAGAAAACTGAATAAGTATCTGAGAAAATAGAATTTGCAGAGTTGGAGAGAGAGGGTCGGGATTTGGGATGAATTGGATTTCTCTTGCATTGATTTAATTGATCAAATGACCTCCTCCTGTGCTGTAACTATTCTGTTATATGTGGCAATGGAAATGTGCACTGTTGATCTTTTGAATGTGAGTGTAATAATCACAGTGGAACATTGAAAATAAGCAGACAGGCAGATTTTGTAGTCCCTGCTTACCAGGCAAATTATAGCTCTGTGGCTCTTCTGTGTGTGAGGATTATCTCCTCAGTCTGGTTAGATGTTGCACTCAGGCATTGGGCCTCCCTCCTGCCTGAGGGGATTACCTCAGTGTCCAACATCCCATCTTTAGATACCTTTTTTTCTGGGTTGAAGAGGTAGAAATTAAAACATAGGATCATTGGATGAATGTCAAGAGGGAGGAGGGAGGGTCAGTGGGGGGAGGGGAGGTAGGATATAGAATAAAATGTTGTGTGTGTACTTGTGTATACATTTGTCGATTGGTGTGTCAAAAATAGGGGTCATTACTTTATGAGGGGGAGGGGGGTTGTCAACATATCTTGTGAGATCTTGAAAAATTCTTTCATTGACTGTCGTCTCCAAGAAGTCACCTCTTGCTTAGCTCTTCATGAGGGCCCTGAAGGCCCTTCTTTCCCAAAGTACCTGATCCCAGTCACCAATGTGAAGGACCTCACTCATGGCATGCATCCTATTTACATTCCTTTGCATAAATCATGAAGCACTCTCCCTTTTCCTAGTGGCCTTTCTGTTCTCTATTGATGCCTTTGGGTGCATTGTTGCTCCTGGCAGCCAAGAGGAATGTCTCCTTCTCTCTGTGGTTGCACAGCAAAGTGACATTCGATGTGCTATGTTCAACATGGTCCCAATTTTTTTTTAGTATAAAACACCCTAAATGTAGTTTCACATTTGCATGAGACCAAAACTGTGATTATTTAAAAACAAATTTGACGACACCCTAATTAGGCAACACTTAACCCAATGATGGTGTATCAAAATAGGTACTTCAGTTTCTGATCATAAAGTTGGTGCTTCTGATTGACCCACACTTCAGCAGATGCTTGGAGAATAATTGATGTATATTTAGGTATTCTGCTTGAAACGAAGATGGAGAAAATTGAATCAAGTTCAAAGGTTGCTTGAAAAATCTATGTTTCACAATTGGTAGCATGTTTTCTGGTTTCAAACAACATTGTTACGGATTAGTTTTTCCACTCTGTTTGTTGGCAGGCAGCAGGAACTGAGCTGTAATTTACCACATAAGCAGGACATCATGCAGACAGACCAGTCATTATCATTTCAGTAAATGAAATCTACTTTGATGCTCATTATCAATGTTCCATTGTGCTTTTTACACCCCACTTTTAACTGATCCACAGAGGTGTGTGTGTAAATAGAAGGGTCTTTTAAATAAAATCAGAATTGATCGTCATGAACAAGTCATGAAATTCAGAGTTTTGCGGCAGTATCATAGAGCAAACATTAATATTATAACCATCTTACAACAATAATATTCAAAAAATTTAAATAGTAGTGCATGAAAAGTCAGATAGTGCCTTTGGTTCATTGATTATTCAAGAATCTGATGGTAGCAGGGAAGAAGCTGCCCTTGTGCCATTGAGTGCTCGTCTTTAGGCTCCTGTACCTTTTCCCCGATGGTATCAGAGTGAAGAGAGCGTGGCCTGGTTGGTGGGGGTCTTTGAGGATAGAGGCTGCTTTTTAAAAACACAGCCTCATGTAGATGTCCTCGATGAAGTGAAGTCTGGTCCCTGTGATATCGTAGGCCGAGTCAACAACCCTCTGGAGTTTTTTCATTCAGAGAGTGAATTGAACTGCCCACTCAATTTTGACATTTAAAAACAATCTGGACAGGTACATAGATGGGAGGACAATGAAGGACTGTGGTCTGCTTGCAGGTCAATGGGACCAGGTAGAATAAGAGTACAACATGAATTAGATGAGCTGAAGGGCTTGTTTCTATGTCACAATGGCCTATGGTTTCAATGATTCATGATTGTTTGTCATCATTCAGTCTGTCCTGCTTTATGATGCTGGAAGATATGGTTAGGATAGTCGGCAAGATACTTGGGCTGGTCTCTGGGAAAGTTACCAAGTTTCTTGGGTAAATGTCCCCGAATGATTAAGGGAAGACTTTACTAAGTCATTGGATGGTGCGTACCATTATCATGTGCGGAATGTATTGCGGAGTACCTTCTCTCATGACTTATTCGGTATTGATGGGGACCAGTAGTTTGCTCAACCTTTTCAAGCTTTTGTGGCAAACAGTTTTGTTTTGTTATAGGATTCTGCTTTGAAATATTCTGTCTTGACTGTTTCTAGCTTGTATTTAAAATTTCAGCACATTTACTTAACTGAAATTAAAGTTGGCTGCTGCCATGATGGGATTTGGGCTCATATCTCTGGACCATCTGATACACTATTTGTGCAGTAACCTAATCAGTGTGCCCCCAAGTCCATTTAGAAAATTGATTGTTGAGATGTGGTGTTACAGCTAAGTGCCCTATTCTGTTTTAAGATGGGAGGAATTTGTCTCTTTGGCAGGACAAAAATGCTGCTTGAAAGGATCTTGGGGGAGCTGGTCATTTCATAGTTGTGTTTCTAACAGGGTCATTAACCTGGATAGCTAACCCTCCTGGAGACTTGTTCAGCGAAGGTAAGTTGTTTGAAGTCTCCAGATAAGAAGCCAGATTCAGTAGCATTTGTACCCACTAGAGTGGATTTAAATATTTTTGACAGGATCATTTGCACACATGACATTTCTGAGTATCGTCAGATGGTTGCAGATCCAAAGTAGCTGCAGCTAATTATCCGCAAACGTTGCGTGTTGGGTTATTCTGTAATATGTACCTTAATTGAAGGTTCTGTTGTACTCAAACAACACCTCCCCACAAGGGAACATTTAGCTGGGAAAGGTGAGCACAGCTGGGATGTATTATTTAAAGTATTTGATTGCACTGGTGTTTTGTAATTCTTTTGAGTAATATTTCCCACCTGGGATGATTTTCACTGGGAAGCCTCTGAACAGAGATGCCAGCAATGAAGAAATAAAACAATTCAAGTTGTACGACTGTGAATATATCAGAGTATGGAACAGAGTCCGGTCGATGGGATTATAGTAGCATATGATCCATCAAGTCCTCTGACTTGGGGATCGAGCTGCTGGAATTTATATAGACAATACAGTCTGGTTATTATGTCACTGACCTCTCAGTAGTGTTGTCTGTTGCTAGGACTCACTAATACACCTTCATAATAAAGTTCTGTCAGTCGGAAACTGGCTTATTTTACTGACTGACCTTATAATAGTGCAATCCTTTACTGTGACTGATTGAACTATGAATATTGTAACTGATTGACCCCTGATAATTCAGCACTGTTATTGTGGCTGATTGACCCGAGCATGTTGTGGCAAACTAGTCTAATATGATGCAGTTCTGCCACTGGATAGACGGAAGATTCACCTCATACTAATGCAGCCCTGTGACTGATGGATCTCCAACAGCATTGTACCCCCGTGTGACCAAATGCCAATCCTTAAGATAGCTCAGTTTGTGGTATGACTTATTGCTGTTTTGAGAGCAGAATCCACATTATGAGTTGTTTTTGCAAATCCTACTACTTTGGCCTGGCTTCGCGGACGAAGATTTATGGAGGGGTAAATGTCCACGTCAGCTGCAGGCTCGTTTGTGGCTGACAAGTCCGATGCGGGACAGGCAGACACGGTTGCAGCGGTTGCAGGGGAAAATTGGTTTTTGGGGTTGGGAGTTGGGTTTTTCCTCCTTTGTCTTTTGTCAGTGAGGTGGGCTCTGCGGTCTTCTTCAAAGGAGGTTGCTGCCCGCCGAACTGTGAGGCGCCAAGATGCACGGTTTGAGGCGATATCAGCCCACTGGCGGTGGTCAATGTGGAATTGATGCAACTTAGTAGGAATTTAGAAGCCTTCGGTCACAATTGTTTATTTGCAAGTCTTCAATATAATTGTTATATCACTATGGTAATTTAATTTCAAGGAAAAACTTAATATGATTTCATAAGAGAATGGCACAGCTATCAGATATGACGTCAGTTAACATACTGTGAATTACTTAAGTCGCTGCTTAAGAATTAATCTCTAGTGACTGGCATTTATAAATGATTATTAAGATATAGTGCTGAGTGAAACAGAGCTTGGGGAAAATATCGAGTATCCAACTGTAACTGAATAATTGTTATTAAAAGAAAAGGTCAGAATGATTCATGACCGTGCTGGCTGGTGTAGAATGATTGAATTTTAAATCAAAGGGTTTGCTGTGAGCTAATCCTCAACTAAGTTCAAAGAGCAGTGATCTCCTTATGCTAAATTTACCAAACTGAAATCCAGACTAAGTTCCCTTTCATTTGTTCCAAACTTCTGATAACCTCCAGATGTACAAAGCCCATTCAGACTGAACTGCTTCCCGTAATTCTCCATACTCTGTTCTCTTAAGATTCAGGCAGTGAGTTTCACTGATTGTCTAGTACTAAGGGTTGTTTGTCCAATCCTTTGTTGTAATGCTATTGTCGATGGAACACTCTGTTTACTCCAAGCCATTTTTCTTTGTGGGGGGTGGGGGTGGGGGTGGGAACTTTATCTTTTAATCGTTCAAATGGCACAGAGAATAGGTAACTCAGTGATGACATGTTCCCAGGTAGTAAGGTATGATTTGGAGTTCTGAAGGAAACACTGAAAAGGAGCTCACACGGTTAGTTATACAGTTTATTGTGTCATTTGTATCTCTATCTGCCAGTGGTGGATTGAAACCATTAAACCCTGAAGCTTACAAATCTATGAGCGTCTGTAGTCACCAGCAGATTCTTTGTCATAAATCAACCAACCTGCCAACTCCCCAATGAGGTGTCAGTGTGATCCATCACATGATGAATGGAAGCGAACGCTAAGAAAGTACAATTCTCAAAAAGTTGTTGTATGCCCGTTGATTATTTAAGTATCCAAATGTACCCATTTTTATTTGTAAATATTTTATTCTATTTTTTACTGAATAAACACTTCATTAATTTCAAAATTCTCTTATAAGGAGCTATTGGAAGTTCTTCCAAAGCAATTGAGGTTAATAGGGAACAAATAGAAAGCTTACCATACCTCTCATTCAAAATGTGATAGATACCACGAGCCTGCAGCTGACGTGGACTTTTTACCCCCTCCATAAATCTTCGTCCGCGAAGCCAAGCCAAAGATTCATAAATAATTATATGCTGCTTTTGACATAACATTACTTATTATATTTAAGTCATTTTTTTTGAATGTGATGGGGATTTGTCTGTGCTGAGGGCACTTCTGTTGAGTAGAGAAAGGGAAGGATGGACCTCACAGGGTCTGAGATAATTCACTGCAACAATTTTTCTTTTTATTAGACATGATTGTAAAATATAAGGAAACATTTGCCCCAAGGCAATCTTTCATTTCACGCTAAACAGATAATGATGGCATTCACCTCCATAATAAAATCAGAATAGCTTTTCATTGACATTTTTCTCGAGCACCAAGTGCCTGATTATTATTAAACCCATTCTGGGTTTGGTGGTAGACTACAGCAATGAAGGAAATATTCCATGTTAATACTATAGAAATGATACAATTTCAGTGAATCTGATTTGCTGCTTTATTGGATAAGCACATGATTTTGTCTGCTAAGTGCAGCAAGAATATAAGCCTATTTCTTAAATGATGTGTGTGAGTGTGTGTGTGTGTGTGTGTGTGTAAATGTATATAAAAATATATTGATATTTTAAGAATATATAACAAGGAAGTGAAAAGTTAATTTTCCCATTGTGTTTTTCTCATGTTACATGACTTTTACATTTTATTGGTAGGATTTCTTTTACTTGTCTCATCCACACATTTTGCAGATTCTCAAGTTCACTGATCAATAACCAGTCTACCCTCCTCCTCTCCATTCTCTTATTTATTAAAGGCACCTGATGTAGGCCGATTACAGAAATGGAAGTAACAAAAAAAAGCTTCATTTTGTGACTTGGTGCAGACTATTTTTTTTCTGGCCTTCTTGTTTGAATGATGATTGTGATAAATTGAATTTTCTGTTTATTCAGGGCTATGGGGAACTTGCAGCAAGCTCTTGTGTGTTTTGAAAAGAGATTGGTGGTTGCCCATGAACTTGGAGAATCATCCAACAAAGCCCAGGCATATGGAGAGCTTGGAAGCTTACACAGCCAGCTCGGAAACTATGAACAAGCAATTTCTTGCCTTGAGCGACAACTAAACATTGCCCGGGAAATGAAAAATCGAACCTTGGAAAGTGATGCAGCTTGTGGCCTTGGTGGAGTTTACCAACAGATGGCAGAATATGAAACCTCATTGCAATATCATCAGCTTGATCTGGAGATTGCAGAGGAAACTAACAATCCCACGTGTCAGGGTCGTGCCTATGGTAACCTGGGATTAACCTATGAATCTTTGGGAAATTATGAACGAGCTGTAATGTATCAAGAGCAATATCTGAGTATAGCTGCTCAAATGAATGACTTGGTGGCTAAGACTATTGCGTATAGCAGCTTAGGGAGGACACACCATGCTCTACAGAACTATTCGCAGGCAGTCATGTATTTACAGGAAGGTACGTGCTTCTACCATTAATATATGATGATCTGTGATGTGTTCCTTCCAACATTTTCCTTTCTTCCAAGGTACAGGTAAAAATGGAAATTTGTACAAGCCCAACCTAGAAACTGGCTCTTTGGGGTATTTAAGTGCAAATGAATTAGATTTTTTTTAATTGTGAATTTATTTTACCCTAACACCAAGCTGGGGCTTAAAACTCCCTCAAGAGAGTTCAACAGCAGCACCATGCAAAATCTGTTTTTGTAGTGAGCTTTTCAACCTGGTGACAGAGACTTATTTCTCCTAAAAGTGTACTGTTTTTAAGTGCCATCGTTTTTAATATATTATTCATCCTTCCTGAGACCTGTGACCTACTTTAACCTGAAATACAATCTTCAATGTACGTGTTTAATTTCTTTATCACCTCAGACTTTAATTCCAAGCCCTAGATTCATTGCTGGCCGCTGTCTCTGATCTCTCCATTTCACAGCTTGCTGCTCAGTGCTCCATCATCCAAACTCTAAAATGGAGAGAAGGACTCAGCTACTTGTCTTTCACCCCCCCAAGTGCATGCAGTATGGGCACATGAATTTGCATGCATTTCAGGGGTTTACCCAAAATTCATGCATTTGTAGACTGCCACAAACGTGCCTGCAGCTGACGTGGACTTTTACCCCCTCCATAAATCTTCATCCGTGAAGCCAAGCCAAAGAAGACTGCATTCATATACCATTATCGTTTGCACAACAACCTGACAGGAATGTTGAGATGAAGAGTCTTTGTAGTTACTGCCACTGGTTTTCACCACCTTGCCCAGGTCTCTCTGGTCACCTGGGTCAACTCTTCTATTGTTGCAGCACCCATTCATTCAGTGGCAATGCTTCCCATTATATGAAGACTTTTTCTTAGATTGTTCTTCGACCAACAGAAGGTACCATGAAGAAATCTCCAATGTCAGTTTAATGGTGGCATTAATTACACAAGGAAATCAGACAAGCCAGTTTGCAATCCCTGAACTGAAATTCATGGCTGTGATGCAACTTTCACAAACAACAATCGATTGATCCGCAATGCTCATTTCATGTCATTGGAAGGAAGCAGTGCAATTTATGGCTCACTATGTCTGGAAAAAAACATCTATTGCTTGTAGCACCATAGCCATTGAAGAATCATCCAAATCTCACCTCATCAATAACAGCACAAACTAGATGCATCTTCTATTTCCATTCAATTTATATTATTTTCCTAAGGGATGTTGAATGGTTCTGTGGTTGCTTTTATGGTTTACATGAACTGGAATGTGACTATTCAAACCTGATTTAAAAGCTAGTGGTAATCACAAAGCTAGTGCCGAGGCTGCTTCAAATATGTCATTTGTATTTTACTCTTAAACAGGAACCAATCTTATTTCTTTCCATTCACTTTGTATTCTTGCCACTTTGTCCAATGATACTGTTAAAGAAAAGCAAGACCTCACTGTTCTTCCATGTTTTAGTTAATTGATCTAATTCTGATATCTTTCAAAATCTACTTATTTTATTAATTTAAACTTATATATGCAGTACGATAACAGGCCCTTCAGCCCACCAGCACATGGGGCCCAATTATACCCAATTAACCTACAACCCCAGTACATTTTAAATGATGGGAGGAAACCGGAGACCCCACAGACATGGGGAGAAGGTACAAACTCCTTACAGACAGTGTGGGATTCGAACCCAAGTCGTTGGCACTGTAACAGCATTGCCCTAACCCCTATGCCAACCGTGGCACTCAATTATAATTATGATCTGAATTTTTCTATCATTTGTTGGCAATGTCTTAATTTGATGTATCTTTTTTGCTCAGGTTTGAGATTGGCTGAACAGCTTGGACGCAGAGAAGATGAAGCTAAAATCAGGCATCGCTTAGGACTCTCATTGTGGGTCAGTAGAAACCTTGAAGAGGCACAGCACCAGGTATCTAACAAGAGAGTCGAAGAGCTCATATAAAAGATGGGTGCTATTACTAGTGGCTGAAGTCTGGTGGGATGGGTGTTAGATTTAACTTTCTATTTGCTTTGTACTTTCACTGTCACATTTTTAAAAACAAATTCAAATAAAATTAGGTCAAAAAGCAATGCTGGAAAATTCTATGGTGCTCAGTATGTTTTTGAAAAACTAAACATTACTTGATTTATTGTATTCTTTGATACAGATACAATATGTTTCCGATTATCTGAAATACTTTTTGACATGACCTATATCAGTTATCCGGAGTTTTTGGATAATCGAGAAATTTCTTTGAGCAGCCCAGTAGCATCAGTATTCCCAACACCTCCCCACCACCATCACCAATCCTGCCTGAGAGCCCGATGTCCCCACTCCTGCCTGGGAGCTTGAGGTCTCACCTCACCTCTAAGTGGTCGGAGACTGCACATACAGTCCCAGGGATTGTCCTCCAGCAGAATTTCAGTGACCCCGCTGAAAGGGTATTTGACAGAGGGAGCAGCTCGGGTGAGTGGGGAGAGAGCATGGCTTGGGCAGGCAAGTGGAGAGAGAGCGAGGTATTCAATTCAAATTCTGAGAATGCCACAATGCAATTTATCACAAAGTTGCAGTAACTCATGACAAGGAAATAACAATTTATAAATAAATAACCAGTGGTATCCTTTCCTTCAATGTGTTATCTGTGGACAAATATCTCCTTTAAAAAACTGATTTCCTGTAGCCCCACTTGAGCATGGTGGGTAAAAAATGTTTTTAACTTGTGGCATCATGTCTCAGTCAAAATTTTTTTTGGATATTCGAGAATATTGGTCGAACATTTTTCGGATAATTGGAAATGTACTGAATTCTCATTTCTTTTAATGGTGCCCTAGCAAATTAATCATCAGGAAAAACCATGAGTGGCAACACAAACCGAAAAGGGTACACAAATCTCATCTGTCAAAAGACCTGAAGAATATGTACTGATAGAGACCTGACGTCAGTTCTGCCTTCAAGGAATAAACTAAGTTCTTAGATGTATTTTTAAGTTCTTTTCCTTTGACACAAGTGAGGCATCAGTACAAGGGAGGGATATTTTTAAAGAATATTCCCCAGTGTGTATGGCTGTATACATGTAGTTACTATTGACCACTGGAGATCACCAGTAAGTGCTACAGATAACTTATTAATCATTATTAATTACTGTACATGAAGAGGAGACCCTGGCTCCCTGACCCATACCTGATGAAACCTGTAAAGACATGGAATATAAGGATGGGTCTCAACAGAGTACTTCCTTGGACTGGCTCAGTTTGGATTGGCTGTGGTAGGCTGGGGTATTGGTTCAGGTCTTCTTTTTCAATTCATGCAGACATCTGATGCAGGATGGGAGAAAGATGGGTGTGGGGGGTGCAGTCAGGTTTATTCATTTTTTAAGATAAACAACCAATGTTGCAAATGTCATTGTGATTTAATTTATTGGTGCTGCAGCAGACTGGTTTTGAAAAGTGCAGTCCAATGTATTGAGCGAATGTGCAATGCAGACCATATTCAGCAATTTGTGCATACTGTGCACAATATATTGTGTGAGACACATGCAAGGTTGGCAGGATTTTCAATCCTCTGAGCACAGGATTAATATGGAGTGTGTATGATCTGTCATGCACTTCATTGAATCCTTTCGCAGGACACTTCACATCCTCTATCTGCTAATTCAAACCTCCATAGCTGCTGAGCAGAGATCTACCATTTTTGCATGAGGGAAGCATGATTTAAAAGAAAATATCTCTTTGAAAACAGAATTTCAAGAGGCTGAGTGCATGCAGGAATTAAAATTGGCAATGTGGCCAACCAAAAGAAGGAAGACTTATTACATTGAGTCTACACACACACACACACACACACACGACATGGAAGAAGGCAATTCAACCTATCAGAACTATGCTGGCTCTTGGATTTTTCTCTTTCCTCCCACCATTTCCCTGCAACTTAATCTCTCTCAAATACCCAAAAACCTCGGCCTGTGTGGATTTACAATAACCAATTAGCCCTCCAGGCAGCACCCCTTTGGGATGTGAGGAGCTATTTAAGCACATGAAGGAAGGCTATATGGAGGATGTTAAAACTGAGTGAAAACAATCGAAGTCAGGATTGAACCTGGGCCCTTAGTACTAATCAGAAGCACCACTGCCTGCTGCATCACCCTGCTACCCTCTATCGTAATAGAGACATCAGTCATGAAATTTCTTGATTTTGGGGCTTGCAAGAGTAACTGTGCACTGCTGAGTAAATTCTTTTATCATTTAATGAAATAAATGTTTGTGTACAAGATGTTTATCCAATCTATAAAACACCATCAATGGAAAATGAATTTTTATCACTCTCTTTCTTTTCAGCTTTACAGAGCATCTGCTTTATTTGAAAATATTCGCCATGAAGCGCAGCACAGCACTGATTATAAACTTTCGCTATTCGACCTCCAAACATCCTCCTATCAAGCTCTCCAGCGGGTTTTGGTCAGCCTAGGTATGTAGAGTTCTTGAATAAGCCAAAGATCCAAGTCCTTTCAAGGTCTGAGACAATTTTCCCAATTGTTCTTTTTCTAAGTAAACTTCTTCTTCCCCCTTTTATTTAATTTACTTCCCAGACAAAAGCCAACAGCTGATGGTAGGTTGGATGGTTGGTCTGTGGTCATTTTTCTGCCTGTTGTGGTTTTGTCTTTGTTGGTTCTTAATAGCCTTCTTACAGTTTTCTCTTCTAGCCAGTTTTGATTGTGAGCTGTGATTCAGAATATAAATCCACATATTCTCATTCATGGTCATCAGGTGTTGGTAAATTTGTCTAGGACCAGCCTGTGGTATCCTTATTAAAAGGTTTCTGAAAATGAGCCCCATTAAAAATAATTACTTGGTCATTCATTTTTATGCTACTCATAAAATTGTGTGGTGCACAGACTGGCCATAACTGTTGTCAAGAAATTACAGTTCAATAAACAAGCAATTGACCGAAAAATACACTAATGTGAGCAAAGGCATGTGTCACTGAAATATTTTTTTCTTTAATTGACAATCTCACTGTATTGAATAAATGGAAAATATTTTGTTTGGCATGTTTTTGTTGATTACAATTATATTTGTCTCATCTTGCACCTCATGTGGAACATCTCTATCCTGAATTGGAATGGCAGCTTTTCCTTGTTGCTATCAATGTCATTTTGATGGCAACATACCACATGTCGATTCAGCAGTAAAAATTGCTACAGAATTTAATTTGTATCTCTTTTGCCAAATGTAAGTGAATTTGTTTTGTCCTACCTCACTTTTGTCATAACAGAAATACTCAATTAGTAGGGCAAAGATAATAAATTAAAATACAGCTAAGAATATTAATGGAGGATATGCAGGTACTTGTGTTTACACTTTCTATTCATTTTATAAGCACTCTTTCTGAAATAGTCCAAGTGAATAAAATTAACTGAGACAGAATTAGTGACAGGTTTTGTTCAGCGAGCATTTTTCAGGGAAAACATGGAGATAATGACCTTATGCTCTGAATAAAGATGCCTCTCATATTTGGTATACACTTACTGAATTCAATCAACCACCCTTCATGACAATTTCTGTTCTCTGATAATCTTATCAGGTCGTCATGATGAGGCTTTGGCAGTGGCAGAGAGGGGAAGAACAAGGGCATTTGCTGACCTTTTGGTGGAAAGGCAAACTGGACAGCAAGTGCCTGACTCATTGACTCCAGTCACCATTGACCAGATTCTGGAGGCCATCAACAATCAGCGCAGTCTGGTACTGTACTACTCCCTAGCAGCTGGATACCTCTACAGCTGGTTACTGGCACCAGGAGCAGGTATGACTTCATGTTGTTATTTATTGTGCATTATTCTAGCACCTTGAGTAGCTATTGAATCCATTCATGCCTCCCTTGTAAGCATGGCTACACATGTAGAGCAATGCTTAATAAGCACTGGAGCATTACCTTGAACAGAATTTGGCATGTTCCAAACACAGTTTTACAATACTTAATCTTGGATCTTTGAGATGACTATTAAAAGATCAGTGTCTGTTCAAAGAACAAGATGGTTTTCACCCACCCCTGAAGCAGCAAGATGGAAACAAGATGATTATTTTACTTCTGTTTGTGGGACTTTGCTGTGTTCAATTAATTTTCAACCATGATTCATCAAGAACTCTTCTCTGTTTATGAAGCTTGTTGGGTCCCTGGATTGTTGGTTGCATGTTAAATGCAAAATGTTCACTTTCTCTTCCAATCATGAACTTTGATCTTTTGGAAGTTTTTCTTGTAGCTTTAGCTGCAACATAATTCCTATCTTCATGAGGAAACCTATGCTTTAACACAATAATAGATGGTAGAATATAGTGCTACACTTCACATTTAAATGGAAGAAATGAGATCAACTTGTTCATCAATCCATTTCCTATGTAGCGATAAGCTCACTTTACATTTTCTGATATATGCTGGCATAATGATAGAATAATTCTATGGATTTGTATTTTTTTTAAATCCTAAATCTACTGTGCCGCAGTGTTGTCATTGAGATCTGTAAAACATTTATTATTTTAACATATTTTGATATGATAGATAACTTTCAAAATACATATAAATACAAATAAATTTCAATACCTTTTATTATTTGTCAGCAAGTAATGAGCACCAAATGTTGACATGTGCGATGGCATTAGGTGCTATATTATCATGCTTAATTGGAGTGGAGATGGGAAATTGTTGACTCAAAAAGAATGCCGGGTGCAACAATGGGAAATAAAAACAGCCTTAAAATAGATCAAAGGCAAGAAACAGCAAAAAGAATATCCCCATTGATTTTCTAATACAAAAATCAATATTGTTTTTAATGCCACTGTCCACCTTTTTTGAAATGGAATATAATTCATTGTAAGAATGGTAAATGCTAATAAATTACTCATTGCCTTTAGCACATATATTACCATTGTAGAGATGAAATAAGCATTTAGTTGTGTATTCCAGTTTTTTCCATATTGAGTTTTAAAATTTAAATTTAGACATACAGCACAGTAACAGGCCCTTCTGACCCATGAGCCCGTAATGCCCAAATACACCAATTAATCGACAATGCCTGTACATTTTTAAAGGTGGGAGGAAACCGAAGCACCTACCAGAAGCCCTCACAGACATGGGGAGAACATACAATCTCCTTATAGTCAGCGTCGGATTCGAACTTGCGTTTCTGGCACTGTAACCGCTACGCTAACCATTCAGGCCACAGTTAGCATCTCTGTGGTTAATATTCAAACTGTTTTATTAAAAAAACAAACAAGCAGAGTATGTGTGTCAAGTGGAGGAGCATGGATAAAGAGAATGCTCACAGTCTTTGTTCTTGGGTAGTTAACTATAGAACTAGAGGGAATTGGGTTAAGGTGTGAGGAGAAGGATTTAAGATGAACCCAACGGTCATCATTTGCACTCGGAGGATGGACAATATCTGGAATGAGGTACCAGAGGATACTGTAGAAGTGAGCTCAATTGCAACATTCAAAACCCTTTGGATTAATTTGTGTTTGGGAAGGACTGAACTATATGGATTAAATGAAGGCAAATGGGACTAATAGAATCAAATCAAAAGGAGGATAAAATCTTCAGTGGGGTTTATCATGATCAAAATTATGATAACTTTGAAATTTCAACTATTGTCTTCCAGAGAGTTGGCATTGATGGTTCCTTGGCCCTTTAATAGTTTTTTTCTGTTGCAGAAAAAAATACAGGGCATAGTGAAATTTTGTCACATGGTCAAAGGCATGGAATATCTGTGAAATTAGAGACATCTTCTTTCCCAAAATGTTTTCAATTTTTCATATATACAGGAACTCTATTCTAAAAATAGATTCTAATCAACTGGCAGGAACTGCATGAATTACCATGTCTTTCCAATCATTTACTGCATGGTGTGCCACTGATTTTACACTGGAATGTCAGTGGAAGAGCCAGTGGTAGGAGCAGAGAATGTTGTTGGTCGTAATGCAACTGTGCAGACGCTGATTCAGTATAAATGTGGTTGGAGCTGCTACTCACTGGAGCCTACAGTGGTCTGAGCAATTCATTCCTGACTTAATGAGAAAATAACTTGGGCAATATGATTCTCAAGAACTTGGGCAACATGAATCAGTTCTGCTTTAAAACTTCACTCTTCTATATCAGTCAGTGAAGTGACTTGGGCAGATCAACTGCACAGTCTTAAAAGGTATTGCTTAATTTGAATTATCGGATTTATTTGATGTTTAGAAAACTAAAATAAAATAAGGATTCATTAAAATTCTCCTTCCACTGTATCATTTCTCCTGGAGAGGGCTGTATTTTCTAATATCCAGTTATGGTTTGCATAGTGTGTGGGAACATGCATTTGTGCTATTTCCCCCCCACCCCCCCAATTTTATCCACAAGGGGCCAAGCCAGTGTTGTAGTTGAATCCAATTTTCTTCCTTTTCCTGGATGAGAGTGACTTATGTTTGGTGATTCCATATCTTTATACACGAGATTGGAGATTTACCATGGAGACAGGCTGCAGTGCAAAGCACCACCTCGTTAAAACCTTTTCATCCATTATATCTCCTCAGGGAGATCAGGCATCCCTCTATCCAGAGGGATTTTCAGAGCTGCCATCTTCTTTACCATGATTTGCAATAGAATCATTTCTGGCTGATGAGAAAAATAAGTATCTTTGTGCTGTTTGTAAAAGTTCAAAGAAAAATGATTTTAAGTAGACTCAACCAGTATCTCATCAACACAGGTTGAAACAACCCTGAATGTACCACTAATTGCACAGAGAATTCTGCATTAGTTTTGACATTTAGGACACCTAAATGTCAAACCCAGAAATGACTTCTGCTTTTAAAAAAAGTGGTCAATAAATTTCTACCTCACTGTAAAACATGGTTCAACCTTGTTGTAGCCCTGAATTTTGGGCTGGTAATGCACTGGGGGTTCGTTAAAATGAACAATGTGGGAAGCAGCTGTTTTCAGGATCAGGTGAGACAAGCTGAAGTGAGGAGGTTTTCAGCTTGGTGGCTGGTGAAAGTTTGAATTACTGCAGTTGGGAACAAACTTTTGGAGCAATTTATTTTTTTGGCATAGAGCCTAGACAGTCTTGAACTTCCTTCTGACTGCCTGTGGGATGTGAGAGATTTCGATCAATCCCTTCCCCATTTCCAAATCATTAAGTGAAAGTCTCTCAGGTGCAGGTATTGGATTCCCTGTGAGCATTTGGGGGCATTATCATGGTGTACAAGGTACAGAGGGGGTTCAATTAAAAGAAAGGGACTGAGATAAATGTAAACTTGAACTACAGGAATAAATTTGCTCCCCGCTATACGTATTCTCAGAGGTTCTGTGAAGACCTTGGGGAGAAGGAAGGATGGGAAGAGAGCACTTATCAAAAGCGTAATAGTGGAAATTTGTCAGCGATAGTGGAATTGTAGCCCTAGGAAACTAATGGCAGTGCTTTAACAATCGCATTCAGTGTTCAGCCATGGGTGATCTGTGCCATGTTAGTCATAGCAGGACACTGGAGCGACTTTGTTAGAGTGGCCAAAACATAATTATCAGGACCTTGGAGTGATCTTTTTACTCCCTTGCCAAGTCAAGAGAATATGCTGAAGCTGTTGTGATTCACAAAGACCTGGCCTGCGATCACAATGCAGTTTTGTATTCCTCCATGTTTTGGCCATGAGCAATCCTGGAGCAATTTCTCAGCTGGTTTCAAGACAAAGGGCTGCAAAGAAAAAAAAGAATAACAGAGAGTGCCAGGCCAAGAACTACATTGTTGCGGCAGAACACGCACCATAAGTGTTTACTTTTCTTTGTAATTACTCTTCCATGTTGATTCTCACAAAAGGCATTTGTTGATCTGAATTGTTTATTGTCGCATGCATCAAGATACAGTGGAAAACTTTTTGTGGCTATCCAAGCAAGTCAATCTGCACTTAAGTATAGCAAGTTGGACAATAATAAAACTTAAGTGCAGGGTATACTGTTACTAGGACAGTGCAGGATATACAGTAGAGGAAACTACAGTAGAAGTCCAAAAATCTGAATGCAGCAATCTGGACCACCCGAGAATCTTAACTTTTTAAATTTAGCGGGCCTTTGTGTGTGTCTGCGTGCATGCGTAAGCACTACGGATGGACAGCAGCAACAAGTGACCTTACCACAAAGATTATTCTGTATTTTTCTTTTACAATGTTCATTTTAAACATAATTTCAAGTTTTACACACATTTTTTTGTTGTGAAAAAATTTGTTTATATTTTTGCGTGTTTATTTTTCTTTAAATCTGCTCATTTTGATACATGAAGCATACTGCATCTGCTAATAAATAAATCATCAAAATTTACCTGTTCGTCTCTTCTTTATTCCTCCTTAAATTTGAATTTTAAAAGTACTGCCCGAGAATCTGGAAAAGCTGAAAATCTGGACCAACCCAATCCCCGAGCAGACAGGATTTTGGGATTTTTACTGTACAATCACTCAGGGCTTGGCCATCATCTTTTACCAAAGAGAGATCTATTCATTTGTTCCAGTTGGATATCTGAATTCACCTGTCTTGCAGGAGATAATTTTAGAAAGAGAAACTAAAATTAATTTGAGCAATTGTTTTCCTTCTTACATACTGCACCCAGAAGCTTTGCGTTTCATGGATCTCTGAAATCACCATGCTTGTTATTAAATGGGATTGTTGCTTGAGCACAAATCCAGCATACTTTGGCAGATTAATCCAGGGATTAAAAAGTAACTTGGCCTGTAAAAAAAAAAGTAGCCATACTCATCATTACAAAATGATACCTGGTGCAATTGTCCCAATCAGGTATAGAAGTTGCATTCACCTCTAGATTCATCTGTTCAGACCTAAGGCACTGAAAATCATTGCCTTAATTACTGTGGTCATCTCGCAAAATAAAATAGACAATTTCATTTGAAGGCAGTTGTTGTTGTCAGGCAAAATGCTGTACTTGCTGGGAATCCAAAACAGGAATACAGATGCTGCAAATATATAGGAAGGCATCTGTGGAGAGAAACAGGGTTAGTGTTTCGGGTGAATGACCCTTGTTCAGAATTGCAAAAATGATGAAATAAGCATGCTTACCAATTCAGAGAAGGGGGTAGGTGGAGAGAACAAAGGGTAAGTCTGCTTTTGAGTGGAGACCAAGGTTGTTCAGGGAACGGGTGTTTCTAAATTACAGATGATTTGTCAGGATTGATGCGAATAGATGTGAGAAATAAGCTGAAGCATTGAGTGGCCGGAAATCTGAAATGAGAGAGAATGCTTGAACTAGTCAGCAGATCAGGTAGCATCTATGGAGATAAAATTACTTGAATCATTTTGCTGGCCCGTCATTAAAGGCTGATGATCTGAAAATGTTCTCTCGCTGATGCTGCTCGACCCACCGAGTTCTTCTGACAGATTATGTGTTGATAAAGGAATGTGGAGCCCAAGCCCTGATGTGTTGCTGAGAGTGTGGGAGCCAGGATTCTAAAGGGGGTGAGCTATTGGCTATCCAGGTGTATTATAGAGGTTGTGGGCACCAGAGCTCTGGTATATTGGAGGAAGCATCGGAACAGGGGCACTTGTGTGTTAATGGGAAAATGGGAGCCGAGGTACTAATGAGTGGGAATAGAACATGGGGACTGAGAATGGGAGCAAGATAGTCGTTACCTGGTGAATCAGATGCCAAACCATCTGGATTACTGAGAAGTAGGATAATGGATCATTGAAGGTTCACTGTATCTCTCATAGGATGATCCACGGTTGCCATGGGGCTGAGCTGCAGATGGAAATGTCCAGTTGATAGGTTAATGCGGTGTGTTCATGTGGGAAACAGAGAGGTGAACAAAGCAGCATAAAAGATTTGAAGTGAGGGCAGGTAGAGAGAAAGAACACAACTAAAGTTACTTAAAAGTTATGATATGATAAGTTTTAGTAAATGCCCAGCAGGTCAGGAGGTGCTTATGGAAAGAGAAATGATGAGTATGCAAGTGATAATTGGTCACCTTTGATGTAAGCATTAAGTGTGCTGGTTACCGGAAGTTGCTGATGCCGATGAGTTGAGAAGGTTGCAGTGTACCCAGGTGGAAGGTTAAGTGCTGTTTGAACACTTGAGTCTGGGAGATAAGACAACATGTTTCCCTACAGATGCTACTTGACCTCTTGAGGGTTTTCAGCATTTTCTCTTTGTATTTAAGATTTCCACTATCTTCAGTTTTTAATTTTTATTCTCAGTTGTTAAGTTCTTAAAAACCCTTTGTCAGTTTGAGCATGGGCTGAGCTCTTCAGGAAATGAGTTTTGGAGAAGTCTTGTGAAGTATCTTCATGATAAACCAATGAGCACATGAAGTGGTGTCTGAATGTTGAACTCCATGCAGAGCTCTTTGTTTATTTGCGACTGCCAAAGGCTAATCATTTCTGGATCTAGGAGCTTGTATTGACGCTAGGAAGACTGCACATGCACTTTGTGCAATGATTGGTGTTATGAGGTGCATGTCTAACGCTCATTGCTGGAGCAGGAGTCCCAACCAAACATGTCCACTCCAACTTCACATTTGGTGTGGTTTCACCTGGACATTAAGTGCTGAAGCAATTTACTCTGGGCCACATTAATTTTGGATTTATAGCTGTGAATAAAAACAGCTCTGTGCAATCCATTTTCTCAGCTATATAGTTTGTTTCATTACAAATATTCCAACAGGTAAAAGATGTTTTGTCTGGGACATATGATCAGATGCA
Source organism: Narcine bancroftii (assembly GCF_036971445.1). Taxonomy (NCBI): domain Eukaryota; kingdom Metazoa; phylum Chordata; class Chondrichthyes; order Torpediniformes; family Narcinidae; genus Narcine; species Narcine bancroftii. Next base: position 131,202,991 of record NC_091472.1, read on the forward strand.
TAAACACAATTTGTAATGAGTCCTCCCAGATTACACTGGCTTGAGAATTTGAATACAGTTGCGTAAAACTGGAAAAAGACAATTAATAGCAGTGAAAATGGTTATTGAAAAATAATATAACTGGTTTAATCAATAAATTCTAAAGTTAGGAAATGGCACCAACCTCTTGACTAAAGTAAATACAGTACACAAAAGGGCTGGAGAAACTCAGCAGGTCCTGCAGCATCTATAGAAGGCAAAGAGGTTAAAGGTTGCCTCCTATGGATGTTGTGGGACCTGCTGAGTTTCTCCAGCACTTTTGTATATTTACTAAGACCACAGCCTCTGCAGACTTGCTTGTTTCAATCTATTAGCCAATATATTTCTTGAGACCACTCACAGAATTATTGCTCAGAACATGCCATTTGACCCTTTGAGTCTGTGCAAACTTTCAATCCAGCTTCTTTTCCTAGCCCTCTTTCCCCATATTCCTTCAATCTTTCTTTGCAGGTCATGTCATCACTCATGTCTTATCTCTGGTTAATTCATATGCAACTCAGTGGTATCCCATCAGAAATAATGATAGAAAGGGGGTGTGTTGTTTTGAGGTGAGGACTATTTTTAAAAAGGATGGCCCCATTTTATTGTCCCATTCCTGTTGCATTTCAACTGCAAGGGTTGTGTGAAAATCTCTTGTTAGCTTAATATAGGTATTTCAATCAAAACTCACTACTTCTCTATTTTATAAACTATTAGTTAACAATGACAGAATTGTACAGAATGCAGAATTTTATTGCCTAGAGAAGCCAGAGGGTGGTTATAGATGGTTTGGTTTGTATTTTGCATGGAGGTCAGTGACCAGTGGTGTTCTGCAAAGATCTGTTTTGGGACCTCCTCTCTTTGTAATTATAAATGACCTGTATGAGGAGGTGGAATGGTGGGTTAGTACATTTGCAGAGGACACAAAAGTTTGTGGTGTTACAGGCTGTCTGGAAGGTTGCCAAAGGTAACAACAGAATATTAAAAACATGAAAGCTGGGCTGAGAAGTGACAGATAGAGTTTAACCCAGAAAAGTGTGGAGTGGTTCCTTTCAGACGATCAAATTTGAAGGCAGAGTTCTATATTAATGGCAAAACTCTGAGCAGAGATCTTTGGGCCCATAGAAGTCTCAAAGCTGCTCCACATGTTGATAGTGTTGTTTAAAAGGCAAATGGAATGTTGGCTTTCTTTACCCATGGGATTGAGTTCAAGAGCAATGAGGTAATGTTGCAGCTATATAAGACCTTAGATAGACCCCACTTGGAATATTGTGTCCAAATCTGAACACCTCACTACAACAAGGATGTGGATGCTATAGAGAGGGTGCAGAGGAGACTTAAAAGGATGCTGTCTGGATTGGAGAGCATGCCTTATCAGGATAGGTGAGGTGAACTTGGTCTTTTCTCCCTGAAGTGATAGAGGAAGCAGGGTTACCTGATAGAGGTGTATAAGAAGATGAGATGCATTGATTCTGTGGATGGTTAGAGACTTTTTCCCCAGGAGTGAAATGGCTAACCCGAGGGGCATATTTTTAATGTGTTTGGGAGTAAGTACCTGGGGTGGGGGGGAAATATAAGACGTATGTTTTTCCAAAGAGAGTGGTGGGTGCATGGAATGTGCTGTTGGCAATAGAGGTGGAGGCAGGTATAATCGGATCTTTTCAGACACTATTAGATAAGTACATTGAACTGAAAAAAAGGGTTATGTAGTAGACAGTTGTTAGAGTTGGTTATTAGGTCAGCACTACATGGGGTGAAGGGCCTGTACTCTGCTGTAGATTTCTGTTCCATGTTCTTATTTTTCCTATGCTGGTAACAGTGATCAAAGTTACAAAACTTTGAATTGAAAACAGCTTGCTCAGTTTAAAACCTAAAGTTGGCTCCTCCAGCTTATCCAGGGTGCAGTCCAACAGTTAAATAGTGTGCTCTATGCTCTTGGCAGTATAATTTATGATTCCAGCTCTGTTACTTGTAGTAATGCTCCATGTGAATTACTCTTTTTTTTTTCTGTGTCTTCATGCAGGGATATTAAAATTTCATGAGTGCTATTTGGGTGATGGTCTGGCAGAAAACAACAATGATTTTAATGAAACCAGTAGTATCAACCTGCAGACATCTAGTTTCTCCGCTCTCGAGCAGTACGTGACCAATGTTCGAGAAGTACTTGGAATTGATTCCTACTATACCAGGTAAAGTTTGCATTTCTTTGAAGGGTTCTTATTGATTTTGATATCCTCCTTTTGTTTAAAATGTCATTCCTGATTTGCTTCTTTCAGAGACTATAGACAGATGCAACATGCTTTATTATGGACCACGACAGCATTAAAGATCATTAAAATTAGTGAATGACAGGCCTTGCAGTTACTAATGTAATGGATTGTATCCATTGGCATTTGGTTCAGTCTTTTCCCTGCTTTGTGTTAGTTTGATTTTCCTTTTCATGAAGCATTAAATATTAAAGTGCAATTAAAGCATATGAGCAGAGGAGAGAATAAAATGGTTTTTCATCCAATATTGCACTTTAAAAGTTCACAAAAGCTACTAATACAACTTCTCCCCCTGTATTTTTCCTCAAACCTTGCCACTCTGAATTTGAAATAACATTTTTTTTTAATTTAAAACTGGTTTACAGTTTATTTTGCCTATAAGTGACTAGAATTGTGTCATAGCGTCCTTAAAGCCAACACAAGTATTTTTTTTAAATTGAGATTCCCAATCATTATCTTGTTACATCTTTTGTCGTATTTTTTCCTGTATCATATTGTTTTTTAAGAGTTGAATTAGAATTATGTGTGATGTTGCTATTGTATAAAGTTGTATGAGATATAGGACATTTCTTCCCATGAAATAACAAGGAATAGATGAATATGAAAGAGATCAAAAAAGAGTGAAGGAACAATGTTGATGTAATTAGTAGAGTAGTATGCCTTTGTTTGGGATCTGATCCACTTTGATTGCACATAAGAAGCTGAGGGTGAACAAGGCAGAGTATGTCGTGAGATTTTGTAATTGCCTTGTTAACTACGTGCTGTGCTAATGCACAGTGGCATTGGACGCGGTACAGTTTTTCTTTATCCTATCATGTCAGCATATAACCTGGATATTGATATACTCCATTGTTCAAAACCTCATTCTGTTTGAACTTGGACAGTGAGTGCTCGCCTGATCTCAAGTTGAATTGAATGGAACTGATTAAATTGTGTATTATCATGTGTATTGGGAGGCAGTGAAAAACTTTGTTTTATGTGCAACCCAGACAAATCAACCTATCCTATTATATGGTGCCAAAGCCCTTCAGTGGAAAGTGCAGAGTAGAGTGTTACAGAAAAAAGGTTCAGTTAAAACTGTTTGCCATAACTCTTGCAAAATGATGAATCTTTATCGAATGCTACCTTTAGTACTTTTGGCTCTGAGTGTTGAAGTGAATAGGAATGGTGGGAGATGATCAGGAGCAAAGGATCACAGGAAATAATGATTTTGTTGCTTTTTGGGTATCAGCGCAATGCCCAAATCACCAACAAAAATTCAAAGAAATAAATTATGCATCTACATTGCAGGTTTCCTTGCAGGCATCTGAGGTTAATCATGTATTCTTGGGTTTGTTAGCTGTGATTGCTGAGAGACTAATACAAAAAAATGATATGGTTCTGCTGTGTTTCAATTCATGTTTCAATATTAAATCAATTTTATCAACTGACCACATGCTTCACAGAATTGGAGCACAGTGCAAGCATTTATGGATATGGACTGCTGGTGTCTTGGGAAGATCAGATGCTCTTTTCAAATCATAAGAAAAGACGCTGATCGTCATACACAATTTTTATTCAATTTGTTTTATTTTATTTTCCATTTTTAAAAAATTGACAGTATTAATTTGTTGTGGAGAAATCAAGCTGCAATGTGCTCAATTGTTTACCATGAGGTTAATCAGAAAAAAATAGATAACATCTGAACACACAGAGTAGATAAGTGGTGAAGAAAGAGTTGAAGTTGAAGGTAATTGCAAACCCAATTTTAAAATTTAATTTCATACCTTACAAAATTGGCAGATATTGCTTCTCAAGAGCCCAGTTCTAACTTTAGGGCAATTCTTAATTCTTCTGTTTACCCCTTTCTGTTGTCAAGGTATTTTTGTATCACTGACAAAAGGCAAAGGAGGAAAAACCCAACACCCAACCCCATCCGACCAATCTTCCCCTGCAACTGCTGCAGCCGTGTCTGCCTGTCCCGCCTCGGACTTGTCAGCCACCAACGAGCCTGCAGCTGACCCCTCCATAAATCTTCGTCCGCGAAGCCAAGCCAAAGAAGAAAGAAAATGGCCAGTTGATTTATCATTCTAACACTTAAATCACGCTTCAGCCTTTTAAACTCTGTGAGACATAAGCCACATTTAATGCAATATGTCATCGTGATTTAATCTTTTAAGCCCTAATGTAATTCTGGTGACTCTGTACTGTTCAAGTCCAGTGTATCCTTCCTCAGGTTAAGTGTTTGAAATTGAATGTAGTTGGAGGGTCTAAGCAATGCTCTGTACAACTGAACAATAATTTCCTACCCTTCATATTCCAGTCCCCATGAGATGTGGGCTGATATTCCATTAACCTTTTGATTACTTTTTTATCCCTTTGCACCAGCTTCTAATGGTCTGTGTACCTGGATGTACTAATCATTTAGCTTCTCCGTACACTTAGTCCCTTGCCATTAGAAATCCTGGTGAGTGTTCAGCCCTCAACATAGTCCTACTCCGATGGAAGCTGATCAGTCATTGAGTGTGGGCTAATCCTTAAATGGAGGTTGTTTAGGAAACAAAATATTCTCTGAATGAGAGTCTGCTGGAAGGTATGCAGACTTTGAAATTTGGTGCAGGCTGATGCAATTCACAATCTTTAATCCAAAGAGAGTTACCTGCACAATAGCTTGAGATCTGACATGTTCAGGAACAAATGAGAGAGTTCATTGGCGTAGAAAGCTTTCATACTTGATGTATGTGCAAAACAGTCGGTGCGTATCAAGCCTAAATTACTTAAATTATAGGAGTGGATAGGTTCATAACTCATGATCCCAAGGCAGGAGAGGAAGGAAAAGAATCCTGAATACTGACCTAAATTACGAGATGAGCTGTGGTGAGTTAAATTGCTTTTTCTGGTTCCTACTTTCTTTCTTTTATCTCTTTTGATATTCCTCATATGTCAGGTGATGGGCTGCTCAACTGTACAGGAGTGATAAAACCGAGTAATTTATTGATTTGCTCGCTAAAATGCAGGTTTTCTTTTGGCAACTCTCAAGGTTTATCGCTTTTTATCCTCGTCAATTAGACATTAATTGCTATCGGTCAGAGAGGTTAACAGGTGTAAAACATTCAATTCAGGTCAGGAGCCAATAAGAAGATGCTCCATGTACGGAATCGCTGTCTATCTGCAGTTCGTGTCTTCATGCACTCTACGTTTCACCCCTCTGTAGTGAGTGACAGAACCCTGAGGCGAGCTCAAGGTCAGATGCCAATGCATTAGACCATCTGCTCCCCTCCTGGAACTTGCCATTGAACCCTGTGGTCTGTTGAAGAAAGGATCCAAATGTCGTTTCTACCTGGTCCTCAGTTTTGTGTCGCAGAGGACTGGCAGTAACTCCAAATTGTCTTCCCTGTTGAGTGAAGTAAGTGCAACAAAGTACTTGACTCAACATTTAAAGTTGTTAGTTATTTGTTAATATCTTAGTATGTTTTAATGATATTTCTGTTGTTATTAACTTCTAAAGTATTAATTTTATTATTTAAGTATGAAAATTTCTCAAGTGTCTCCGATGATCAGAAGCACTTAAAAGCAGTTTAGAATATTTTATAAAGAATTCTAACAGCTACCATTTTTACTCTGATTTGGTAACTTGTGTTTTTGGGTTAGACTTGAAGTCGAGGTGTCCATTGAAATGCCAAGAAAAGGTTGGGGGGTGCATCACTACATGCTGTGCTTGCTCTTTGCAGACACCTCTTGACTGTCTTTACAATCCCCAGTGCTCTGAGTGAATTCAGATGTGGCTGCAAAGTCTGCAAACTCATTTGCAATAAACTAGTGAGCATCATCTTTATAGTCTTGTGTTGATTGCTGTTCCAGGCAATCTCTGTCTGCATCTTAAGAATTGACAGTCAGAGATGTGGTTGAATCAAGTTAGTCCACTTCCAAGCAGTTCTAAAAAAATTGACCATGATCAGATAGTTTTTTTCTCCAGAAATTTGAAAAGACCTGCGTTTTATCCAAAGTTTAACTGGCATTTGGTGTTCAAGCAAGGACTCCTAGTGTCATCTTGCCCCTTTAGACCCATACACATGACATTTTTGAATGCAGTTTCTGTAAATCTGAAACAAAAATCAGATAATGCTGAATGAAACTCAGAAAGTCAGGCAGTATCTGTGGAAAGAGAAGTTCTGACAAAAAACAGGTTGACTGTTTCTCTTTCCCTCGATGCCACCTCACTTGGCTTTCCACCGTTTTCTGTTTTTATTTCACATTTCCATTAATCCTTGGCCAATAGGGTGATTCATTAAATCATCAAATAGCTGTTCTTTCCCACTGCTTTTCTCCCCCAATGATTTTGACACATCCACAGTTCCATCTCTGAAAAGTAACCCTTCAAAAGTACTGAGATGCGGACGGTTAGTGTAGTGTTCAGCGCCAGCGGCCCGGGTTCAAATCAGGCACTGTTTCTAAGGAGCTTGTACATTCTCCCTGTTTCTATATGGATTTCCTCTGGGTGCTCCAGTTTCTTCCCACCTTTTGAAATTCGTACGGCAATTGGGCGACATGTGCTTGTGGCTGAAAGGGGCTGCTTCCGAGCTGAATGTTGAAATTAAAAAGGGTGCACCTGCTGTTTCTCTGGCTTTCTCAGAACAACTGAATAAAATTTTTTTGATGTGTTACATTTTTCTGTAGTTTCTTCCTCAGTGACTTGCTGCATGTCTGCGATCTGTCCTCCAGAAAGTTATGCACACCTCTTTAATTAACATTTTATGTTGGATCACTGTAACAATTTTCATGCTTGGCTTTTCCATCACATACTTTGCTGTTGCTGGATCTGGGGCTGAGGCCTTCATGGTTACTGACCCAAGGAAATTGCCTTCAGTTTGAACTTGTATTTCCCCTTGTTTCACTTTGTGTTATTTTCTTTCATCTGTGAGACTTCCATTTTTCTGTCAGTCTCTACCTTTGAAACAGTCGATCCTTCTCCAAAGACAAGAATATCATCTGCTTTGGTTTTTATTGCCAACATGTCCTTCAAATGTCTGATCTTGCTCTTTCAGAAATTCTTCAGGTGTGGTGTCGATCTTGAAAAGCATCTTCAGCTGCTAATGTTTCCCCAAGGATGTGTTGAAAGTAGTTAGAAATGAGCTCCAACTGTCGAGCTCCATTTGCCAAAAAGAAATCATTCTTGGCATCGAGAACATTGAAGACTTTTGTCCGCTCAGATCTGGCAGGATATCTTCAATTATCTGGATGTGATAATGATGCTGCTTCAGTGCATCGTTCCCATTGCATGCCTCCAAACTGCTCCTCAGCTTATTTGGTTGTTCACATGCGCCAAGTTTGATACCCACGGAGTAGGAATGTCTGGACTTCCATCAGCCTTTCCAGCTCAGTTTTTAGTTTCTCTTTGACAATGAACAGAACATGTCTTGGAGGATATTACCGGCTGCTTATTTTCTTCTTCCTCTGGAAGGTATTTTCCTTTGAGCTTTCCAGTTTCATTTAGCACATCTGGATACACATCCGGCTGCTGTGTTTTGTTGACTGCAGAGCTTGTATCTGCAGGAGTCTCTGCTTCTATAAGCCTCCCCGACTAGACTGATATCCATTCTTTTCACTGGGCTGTATGTTGCCAAAGACAGGCACACTCTTTACTTTAAGAACAACGGTCTTTGCTTTGAACACATTCCATTCTTTGGATTTCTCAGTATTGTTTTGGCACTTACCTAATGGTTAAACAATCAAATAATTTTACATATGTTTAGACTCTTCAATTGTTTTGCCACAATTCATTGAGATTCCAGCTGATCTTCTTCAGTGACATTCCCGTGCACCATATCTCTTGATTCCTCAATATCCAGAAATCTAATAATTTCTGTGTTGAATAAACTTACTGTTTTCATTAAACTCTGAAGTAGAAAATTCCAAAGACTCACCATGTGCTGAGTAAAATCCTTTCCATCTCAACTTTAAATTGTCTCCCCCTTATTCTGAGACTGTGACCCTGGTTCTGTTCTCCTTATAAAGGGGAAACCACATCCTGACGTGCATCCTGCTGTTCTGTGCTTCTGTTTAACTGAATGGACAGAATTACAATGTCCAAGCTCCAGCTCAACTTTGGGTTTGGAAAGCTCCGAATATAAATTCTGTCAGGTTGCAGTGGGTTTCCCTCAAAAGTAAATATCTCAATCCTGTATTTCAAATTCAACATATAAATCTCTCACAGATCAGCAGGGATGCTCAGATCCTTTTTGATTATGAGAAACATCATTCACGGTTGGTACTGTTATACCTACCAGTGTTTGGGACTGGGGTTCGAATCCTGCTCTATCTGTAAGGAGTTTGTACATTCTCCCTGTGTTTGCGTGGGTTTCCTTTGGGTGCTCCAGTTTCCTCCCATGCTTCAAAATGTACCAGGGTTTGTGGGTCAAAAGGGCTTGTTACCATGCTGGATGTCACCAATTAAAATTAAAATTTTTAAATTTAAAACAATTAGCATGGATTGTCAAAATCTATCTTCCATGCGAGTGTATTAAAACAAGAGGGTGTTCTTTTAAGGTGAGAGGGAGGAGGCATGTAGGCTATTTCAGTGACAATTGCTATAAAGCACAGAAAAGTGCTGCCTGAGCAGATGGTGGAATCAGATACCAAGTCCTCTGCCTCAGTGACCAGCCGCAGGCAATATTATCTTTATCTTTGATTTCTTCTCCTCATTAGCCTTTGCAAACTCAATAGAGAGGTAAACTTAATCCTTTCATTGCCTCCACTCATATATTTCTGAGCTAATCACAAGCATGTAACCTGGAAATACTTGATACTTCCAGTGGTTGTTCTGAGGCTCTGGATGATGCTTGGGGAATGAACTTTTGCATCTGCCATCTGGTGGCCTCTTTGCCAGTTGGAGCCTGGCCTCCTGGTTAGAAGCCGATCAGACCTGGAATGCCAGATTGGTCATCCCTCTGCAGTCTTAAAAAAGCAAGTCTGGGTGGATATGTAACAAGCTCAGGTGATGAGCTGGATCCAAGATTATCTGGACCATTGAATTTTCTATTTTGACCATCTGAAATATTTCTTAAATGAATATTTGATTATCATTTTCCACATCAGTATTATTATTATTACATGTTAGATTAGTGTAGTAATTTATATTGTAAATCTAATTTGTTGCTGCTTCTTGCCTGGTCATTAATGATTGACAGACCAGTAAGTACTTGCTCTGATTGAGTGTCATGGAGAACAATGCTCCTTGAATTTGACAGGATTACTGCAGAGGACAAATCTATTAATGGCTTTGGTTCAATTTCCAGGCCATTTAATACAGGAACAAGGGATTGAGGGCTGTTTAAAAGTACAAGGTGAACAACTCTGTCAGCAAGGAGCCTGCTGTCAGAGGCTGTGCAGCTATGCATTGTGAATGGTTTTTTTTTGCCGTGGCTTAGCACGTAGAAAAATGTGGCTCTGTACTGCACAGCCTGACACTTGGAAAGTGGAAAATCATTCTTTTTAATACATGTCAAGCTGATGAATTATAAAGTCCAGAATACAAAGAGCTTTTTAGATAATCTGATAACTGGCAGCTATGTCATGTTTATTGATATCACTCAGAAGAAAATCCATTGTGCTGTAGATTTCAGAAGGTTAATAAATATACATGAACACTCAGCTGGAAGATGCTGTCATGCAGAGTGCCAAGATGGCAGATTCCTTCCTGCTTCATCTGAAGTAAAACCTGTGTCAATCTTCTGCACTGCCTATCTCACTCCGTCTCCATGCTCCTCTCCAACTCCTTCACCCCTCCCAACCCCCCAGAAAGGCTTTACTGAAATGCATTCATTGAGAAGATACTTTGATATTGTTTAGACTACTCTTATGTTTTATAAAAATTCAATATACACCATTTGTTTCATTTAATATTTTATGCTGAGATAATTAACAGTGAATTTTTATCTGGGGAAGTATCTGCAATAAAAAGCAGGTTTGTGAAGAGTCTCAGTATCTTTGTTCCCTCACGCTCTTGAAACTAGTTCCCAGCCAGCAAATAATAACGGCACTTCATTTTCAAAAGGGCTTATGGAGAGTCAGGCACAGTGACAGGTAGCTTTCAGCAGGTTCTCCACTAAAAAATACATCAGAGCCGATGGAGTGGTTGGTCATATGTGTACCTAGTTAAAGAGATACCAACAGATCACTCATATGCTGATAGGTGAGCAAGGACTGACGAGCCCAGCAAATGTGCCACTGACTGGGGTTCAAATTTCTCAATTTGTATCATAGTTTTGTGTGGATTTTCTTTGTCACAACTGGGATGAATTAAAATTCTATTAAGATTTTCTGTGTCAGTAACACGATATGCATTTATTTTTATGTTTTCTATTCTCCAACAAGAAGTCATCTTTCCAATGCTACCTCCGTCTGTGTTTTTTAGTACCTGGAGCACTTTTGAATATTTAAGGGAAGTCTAAATTGATTTTGGCTCTCTTTAATTCCTCACAATAAGCACCTCAAACATAGTCTAGATCGAGGGGCAGAGAGGAGATCAGCACTGACCAGCTGCAGTTCCCTTTGTGACGAGCAAAAAAACATAATTTGGGGTAACTGTGATTTGGGTCACACCATCACAGTGGATCCTAATTTCAACTGTGTTGGTGAGTCTTTGATTATGTGACACTTAGACAGTCCAAAGTTGACATAACTCCTTCCCTGATGGATGCTTATAAAACAGGCCATGTTTTCTTGGCAGCACAGTTGTATTGTGGTTATAGTTACCAAGTCTAACTTTGCAGAATAATTCCAGTTTATTTAGTTATTTAAATTCAAATTCCTGAGTTATTATTGTGTAATGCAAATTTCTGACCCTTGATCGATGGTGTAAAATTCTGACTGCAATTCTTAAAGCTAACCCCTCTCCAAACATAGATCATCCTGATAGAGGAGGTTTCATCAGCAATTGCTCTGTGAAAACTGCCAGGCTTGAATCGAACCTCGTAAAAAATTGGATACACTATTTGGGAAAAATTTCCCTTTTAACGATGCTAATTAGAACCATCAATTGTGCGGAATATCAGAGGAACAATCTTATCGTGCCCAGCTGTGCTGAGATTCCTTCTATAGGCTCTTTCAGGTAGCCAGAATACCCTGATGTAAAGCCACACATACTACCCCTATGCGGCTGTTGGGAGACCACCTGGAAGAGCAGGAGGTGCCTCCGAGGCGCACTTTCCAACCCTCCTCTGAGTGGGAAGTCCCACTCGGCACCTGAATGCAGCCACCTGAAAGCGGCTGCTAAGGGGCGGGCTGATGACAATCAGCCAGGGACCCAACTCCCCGCTGCTTGACAGCCCCAATTCCTGCTGTCCCTGCCCCCTGGCGTGGGATGTCAGGGCAGGGGCGTCTGGTGCCGGACGTCAGGGCTGGGGCGGCAGGCATGGGACTTCGGAGCAGGGGCTGCGGCACAGGAAATTTAATCAGGTTTGACTGTAGTAGTTCCCACAGTTAGAATTTCTGGCGTCTTGAGGTTCCGCACAATGGATGCTGAGTTATTGGTCTGAAACTGGTGAACCTGTGCTAAAACAAGGGTGGGCACTTACAATAGAACGAGGAAGGAGTACACAACTAAAAAAGAGTAGTTGAAATAATACTTCCCAGGACCTCACTTGAACCAGATTAATTTTATTGGCTTGGAAGATTCTCCAATTGAATATTCTTTATCATCTTTTGTACTCATGTATTACCAATAAGTTAAAGTCAGCTGTGGATGAAAATTCTTCAAAGGGGAATGGCATAGACATTAATCAAAGTGGTTGAACTTCGGCATGACAATCATTCTAATCCTCTGGTATTATTGGATCATTCTTTTGCCTGTTCGAAGATGTGAGAGTATTCATATATTTTTTCCAACTAAGTTACACGAATAAAACTGTGTCTTAAGTTTTATTCATTTAACTTCAATTGTGTCGATTAATCTACTTCACATTACTTTAATCTACTTCACAATACTTTCAGCAGAAGAATTTTGTTTTAGTTCAGAAGCACGTTGTTTTTCCCTTCGGATCCACTGAATACTGGTGTGTGGCAGACATTTTACAAAGATGAAATGGGCATATACGCACTTATATCCTTATTCAGAATGACTGTACAGCGAAACATCATCTTTGAGATATCTCATCCAAATAATTTGTGAGCTCAGCTGTTGGACCAGATGCCATCATAGCAGTCTAATCATATTCTTATTTGATATTTATACATGCACACTTACCAGTTGGAAGCATTACATTGAGATCAGGATTCAAAGTTGTGTCTAATTCCAACCCCCCCTTCTGGTTGCTAGGATTCAATAGAACATTGTGCGATGTATATAATTCAACAAGCCATTAAGGAACAAACACAAATATTGATACTATTAATCATCATTTTAACTCTCCATGTGCACATTCATCCTCAATCCATGGCCGTTATCTTTTGGCCATGCTGATCAAATCTAAATGATGTTTTGGATTTGATTTAACCATGTATTTGTAGAGCTTCTGCATAAACTCTCAAGTATCATAACCTCTGAAATCCCTTCAGGCTAATTCTTGGGTTTGAAATGGCATAACAGATGGAATGCAGCTCCAACCAAGAGGTTTAAGGTAGGCCAATAATTGGACTTCATGGTTTATTAAGCAAGCTATCAATGCTTATCTCGCCTTCACAGACAGCTGCTCATTAGATCAATGTGAGGCCACTTTCCCTATTGGCAGTAGCCAAATGTAAGTTATTGGGTGGTTGGGGATAACTGCAGGTCAGCAGTGGCTTTTGAGAATGCACTGGAGCTGGAACCAGAATCCTCCCCTTAAGACTTTAATGTAAAGGCAAGAAAAGGAACCTTTTTTGAAATTTGCATCTGTGCTTTGAAAATTCAAGAACAATAGTTGTGGCAAAGGATTAAGGCTACTCAATTTACAGGAAAAGGATTTTTTTTAAAAGCAGGAATATCAAACTTGTTTGAAATATGTATGCCAGTTGCCTGGAAAATGATCAAACTCGATGTCAAATCTTTCAGCTGATGATGTTGGAACCTAAAATAGTGCATGGAATAAAATGTGATTTGATAATTTGGAGAAGGGGGGCTTTGCCATGTCACCTTCACGGAGGACTTTTCTGCCATCAGCACTGATTTGAATTTTGGATGGGTGAAATTTTGGACTTGTTTTCAAAGGCATCAGTGGTAACTCCTTTGTGTTGGTAGCATTTTCATCTCTGTATCAGATACTTGGGAACTTAAATACCATATGCCACATGAGCCCAAAATTCTGGATTGTCAATTCAGTGGAGTACTTAGTAAGTGATGCATTGTCAGAGGTGAGGTTTTTCATGTGATTTATTAAAGATGTTGCAACACTGATTTGAAGAGATTGGATATACAATTATTTGGATAGCCAGAAATTGATTAGAAATAGTCAACATGGCTTTGTGCACGGTAGGTTGTGTTTAACCAATCTCGTAGAGTTTTTCGAGGAGCTTGTCAGTAAAGTTGACAAAGGAAAGGCTGTGGATGTTCTCAATGTGGTCTTTAGTGAGGCCTTTGACAAGGTCCTACATGGGAGGTTAGTCATGAAGGTCCAAACACTAGGTATTCATGGTGAAGTAATGAACTGATTCAATAATGGCTGGACAAGGGAAGCCAGAGAGTAGTGGTGGATGATGGCTTCTCAGACTGGTGGCCTGTGGCAAGTGGTGTGTGTCAGGGATCAGTGCAGGGACCATTGTTGTTTGTTATTTATATCAATGATCTGGATGATAATGTGGTAAATTGGATCTGCAAATTTGCAGGTGGCACCAAGATTGGAGGTGTTGTGGACAGTGAAGTTGTTTTCAAACCATGTAGAGGGATCTGGACCAGCTGGAAAAATGGGCTGAAAAATGGCAGATGGAATTTAATGCAGACAAGTGTGAGGTGTTGCATTTTGAAAGGACATGCACGGTAAATGATAGGGCATTGCGGAGTGCGGTAGAACAGAGGGATCTGGGTATACAGATACATAATTCCCTGAAGGTGGTGTCACAGGTGGATAGGTTTGTAAAGAGAGCTATTGGCCTCCATAAATCAAAGTATTGAGTATAGGAGTTGGGATGTTGTTATGTCTCAAACCATCAACAACAGAAGACATATTTTCAAAAGGATACTATATTTAGCAATGATTATTAACAATGTAATGTTTTAACACATTTAACCCCAATATAAGTATCTATAGCAAATAAAGATATCATATTTATAAACAATGTGTATGTGAAAAACCCAGACCATTGCAGTCTGTTCCCAATATTCAAAAAAGAAAAGTCCCCAAAAACACAGTCCACAGAATTCAATCTCAAAGTTCAATGTCCAAGTTCAGTTCTTTAACTGATAACAAAGGATGTCGCATTGAATGTTGGAGAGAGGAATGACTGATGTTACGTTGCAGTAAACTTATGAATCCTCACTTATGAGGCACGTGCATTTCACACAGCTCTCCAGCTGCCGTTCTGCCGCTCCAACTGCCGCTCTTTGCTTCACAGCTGGATTCTCCCTTTGTTCTCGAAAGTTCCAAGCAATTGGCGAGTCAGCACTCAGCTGTACCACAGGTTGCTCAGAGTTCTTAGTGGAAATCCATCCTTTATAATGACTATCCACAGTCCAAAAGGTCAGTCCGTGGTCCATAACATAGTAAAGACATTGATGAGGCCAAATTTGGAGTATTCTGTGCAATTTTGGTCACCTATCTACAGGAATGATATCAATAAGCTAAAGAGAGTGCGGAGAAGATTTACTAGGATTTTGCCTGGACTTCAGGAACTGAGTTACTGAGGGAAAGGTTAAATAAAGTTTAGGACTTTATTCCCAGGAATGTAGAAGGATGAGGGGAGGTTTGATAGAGGTACAGGTACACAATCCTTTATCCGGACATCTAAAATCCAGAAAGCTCCAAAGAGAGAGAGAGAGAGAGAGACAGCAGCGTGACTTGGGTGGGCGAGGGGGGAGAGAGATGGCAGCATGATGTGGGTGGGGGAGAGAGATGGCAGCATGATGTGGGTGGGGGAGAGAGATGGTAGCATGATGTGGGTGGGGGAGAGAGATGGCAGCACGATATGGGTGGGGGAGAGAGATGGCAGCACGATGTGGGTGGGGGAGAGAGATGGCAGCACGATGTGGGTGGGGGAGAGAGATGGCAGCACGATGTGGGTGGGGGAGAGAGATGGCAGCACGATGTGGGTGGGGGAGAGAGATGGCAGCACGATGTGGGTGGGGGAGAGATGGCAGCACGATGTGGGTGGGGGAGAGAGATGGCAGCACGATGTGGGTGGGGGAGAGAGATGGCAGCACGATGTGGGTGGGGGAGAGAGATGGCAGCACGATGTGGATGGGAGAGAGAGATGGCAGCACGATGTGGGTGGGGGAGAGAGATGGCAGCACGATGTGGGTGGGAGAGAGATGGCAGCATGATGTGGGTGGGGGAGAGAGATGGCAGCACGATGTGGGTGGGGGAGAGAGATGGCAGCACGATGTGGGTGGGGGAGAGAGATGGCAGCACAACGCGGGCGGATGAGGGGGGAAAGAGACGGCAGCGTGACGCGGGCGGATGAGGGGGAAGATAGACGGCAGCGCGACGCAGGCGGGTTGGGGGGAGAGATACGGCAGCATGACGCGAGTGGATGAGGGGGTTAGAGAGACGGCAGCGCGACTCGGGTGGGTGAGGGTGGGGAGAGAGATGGCCGTGCGACTCTGGGGCAGCTGGCTTTTGTTCTGAAATCCGGAAAAATCTGAAATTCGGAACACACTGTCCCCCAAGGATTCCGGATAAAGGATTGTGTAGCTGCATTTAAAATTGAGGGGGTAGACAGAGTAAATGCAGATAGGCTTTTTCCACTGAGGGTAGATTAGTTACAAACTAAAGGACATGGGTTGAAAGTGAAAAGGGAAAAACTTAAGAGGGAACATGAGAATTTCTTCACACAGAAAGTAGTGGGAGTGTGGAATGAGCTGCCAGCTGAGGTGGTGAATGCGGGCTGAATTTTAACATTTAGGAAGAATTTGGACAGGTACATGGATGGGAGAGGTATGGAGGGTTATGGACTGGGTGCAGGTCAGAGGGACTAGGCAAAAAATATATGGTTCAGAACAGACTAGAAGGACTGAAGGAGTTTGTTTCTGTGTTGTTGTGTTCTATGGTTCTATTTGTGTGTAATTATTTAATAGTTAAAGTTGAACCTAGCTTTTTGTCCAGTGCTTGCTCCCTTTCACTTTGGTGAATATAAATTTGCTGGAGGAGAGGTACTCCACCTTCAGTATCAGGCATCAATAGTTCACACAACACACATCGATTTTATTCAGCTCCATAAAGATTTGCTTTGGAGTATGCACCCAGCATATTGACATGTGCCCAGCATGTTCTTTGGGCAGTTTCACTGGTAGAGAGTGAAACGTGTTCCTCAGTGTTGCTCGCACCTGCTCTGAGCTCTAGCAGGGTTAACTTCGTTTTGCATTTTCCCAATAAGCATTTCAAATGGTACAACATCAGTTAGGTGAAGAACAATGATCTTTCCTAGTCCTGTTGAACTACTTACATCTTCCAATGCCCCAGAAGGCCACCTACAATTTCTCTGAACAAAATTCCTAATTTACTTCTAAATTGGATGGATTTTTGCACAAATTTCCAATAATGGTCATGAATGACATGAAGGATGCCCACAACTCTTTTTAGACCCTGTCCGGCAGGATTGTGCCAGAGCTATTTGTAAATTTTCAATCTACATAGATGAAAAGCTTGTCTATTTGATCTGATGCAATGAACCTACTGTGGCTTAAGAGCAGAATGTGCATCCCAATATTTACGGATAGATTACAGGTAACCAAAATGTCTGTCATTTGAAAAGCTGCCAGGTCTTACAGCTGCGTATAATCATTCACAGGGCAGATATGAGTGTGGAACTGACAAAAAAGAACTCTCCACTTTCAGGTATGAGACAGGCAAAAACTAAGTATTATATGCAATATGTGTGAGTTTTACTGAATCTGGAAATGCTCACTGCCTCTGGAATGTGGTAACTCTCATAAAATTCTGTTGCCTGTATCCCAACCTGCATTAAGTATTATCCACCCATCACTTCTTTGCCTGCTAAGCCACACTAGCACTTGTCTCAGCAGTGCCTCAGATTTAAAATTCTCGTCTTTGTTTGCACATCACTTTATGTCATGGCTCCTTACCAACTCTACTTTCCTTGGTGGAGCAGCTGAATTATAGAGTTTGTAACCTGAGATGGAGACAAAGAAATCGATGCAGAGAGTCTGTCTCCAGTTGTACAATTCTCTGAGATATCTATGATCCTCCGAATCTGTCTCCTTGCACTAATTTTAGTTGTCCCGTCATTGATGTCTGTACTTTTAAACTAACCATCCCCATAGCTTTAGTATTCCTTCTATAAATCTTCGTGATGCCATCATCATCACCCTGTACAAAAACAAAGGTGAGAAATCAGACTGCTCAAACTACAGGGGAATCACGCTGCTCTCCATTGCTGGCAAAATCTTCGCTAGGATTCTCCTTAATCGACTAATACCTAGTGTCGCCGAAAATGTCCTCCCAGAATCACAGCGTGGCTTTCGTGCAAACTGAGGAACTACTGACATGGTCTTTGCCCTCAGACAGCTCTAAGAAAAGTGTAGAGAACAAAACAAAGGACTCTACATCACCTTTGTTGACCTCACCAAAGCCTTTGACACCGTGAGCAGGAAAGGGCTTTGGCAAATACTAGAGCGCCTCGGATGCCCCCCCAAATTCCTCAACATGGTTATCCAACTGCATGAAAACCAACAAGGTCAGGTCAGATACAGCAATGAGCTCTCCGAACCCTTCTCCGTTGACAACGGCGTGAAGCAAGGCTGCGTTCTCGCACGAACCCTCTTTACTATCTTCTTCAGCATGATGCTGAAACAAGCCATGAAAGACCTCAACAATGAAGACGGTGTTTACATCCGGTACCGCACGGATGGCAGTCTCTTCAATCTGAGGTGCCTGCAAGCTCACACCAAGACACAAGAGTAACTTGTCCGTGAACTACTCTTTGGAGACGATGTCGCTTTAGTTGCCAGCCCTCCAGCGCCAGCTGTCCAGCGCATGACGTCCCGTTTTGCGGAAACTGCCAAAATGTTTGGCCTGGAAGTCAGCCTGAAGAAAGCTGAGGTCCTCCATCAGCCAGCTCCCCACCATGACTACCCGTCCCCCCACATCTCCATCGGGCACACTGAACTCAAAATGGTCAACCAGTTTACCTACCTCGGCTGCACCATTTCATCTGATGAAAGGATCGACAAAGAGATAGACAACAGACTCGCCAAGGCAAATAGCGCCTTTGGAAGACTACACAAAAGAGTCTCGAAAAACAACCACCTGAAGAAACACACAAAGATCAGCGTGTACAGAGCCGTTGTCATACCCACACTCCTGTTCGGCTCCGAATCATGGGTCCTCTACTGGCATCACCTACGGCTCCTAGAACGCTTCCACCAGCGCTGTCTCCGCTCCATCCTCAACATTCATTGGAATGACTTCATCACCATCATCGAAGTACTTGAGCTGGCAGAGTCCGCAAGCATCGAATCCATGCTGCTGAAGACCCAACTGCGCAGGGTGGTCACGTCTCCAGAATGGAGGACCCTCACCTTCCCAAGATCGTGTTATATGGCGAGCTCTCCACTGGCCACCAAGACAGAGGTGCACCAAAGAAGAGGTACAAGGACTGCTTAAAGAAATCTCTTGGTGCCTGCCACATTGACCACCGCCAGTGGGCTGATATCGCCTCCAACCGTGCATCTTGGGGCCTCACAGTTCGGCGGGCAGCAACCTCCTTTGAAGAAGACCGCAGAGCCCATCTCACTGACAAAAGACAAAGGAGGAAAAACCCAACACCCAACCCCAACCAACCAATTTTCCCCTGCAACCGCTGCAACCGTGCCTGCCTGTCCCGCATCGGACTTGTCAGTCACCAACGAGCCTGCAGCAGACGTGGACATACCCCTCCATAATTCTTTGTCTGCGAAACCAAGAAGATAAATCTTTACATCTTGAAACTTTCTCCTGACTTTTAGGATACTTAAAATGTACCTCTTTCAGCATTTCTTCTTGCTGCTTATTTGGCTCAGTGAAAAATCTTTAATCATTCTAGGTAAGTTGTATGAGGTATTTTATAATATTAAAGATGTGAATTAAAAGCAATATTACATCAAGTTGGAATACCTATTGATGTTCCATCCTGCCATCTTCATACAGTTACACTCATTGCCTTGTATGTTAACAAGAGCTGATATAATATATTTGTACATGAATCAATTCAGAGCTGGAAGGCACTGAAAGCAAAGTATTTCTGGGCACGATTATCATCAATTCCTCTACTCGTGCATGCCACACACCAGAAAAGATCATCAGTGTTGTGAAATGTCATGAGCAATTGCAAGGGCATGGCGAGCAAGTAATGACTCAATTTATCATTTGGAGTCACAAGAGGATGTTGATGCTGCAAACTCAACTAATAAGCTATCTGCTGGAGTAACTCGACAGGTAAAACAGCATTGAGTGATGGAGGGGATAGTCAAGACCACCCGTCCATCATCCTTCACCTCATTCCATCTATCACTGACTGGCCACGTTCTGAAGGATCTTGACATAAAATGTTTTGACTGTCTCTCTTGCCTCTCCAGATGCTGCTTGATCTGCTGAGTTCCTCTTGCAGTTTGTTTTATTTTTTGCTCCAATTTACAATTTTCTCCCTTTGCTCTGTGCTGCACCTGTCCTGGGCCAGCAGGTTCGAGACAGCCCAGTTGTCCGCACATGGTAGCTTAGTGATTACATAAAACTCACAGTAAGGTCAGGTGTTGAATTTAGTTCCCGCAGTGGGAAGAAAACAATAGCTGTCTGCCAAAGTGCCATTCCTTCAGGAATTGTATGAATTGTGCATCTTAACACAGATCTCAGTGAACTCAACTGCTACTTTAAAAGACGAAATGTTATTTCTGTGTTATTAAATGTGATTATATCAGCAAATTAAAGTTTTGTTTATCAGATTTTGGTTATCTTTTATTCATAATGCCAAAGGAGTTAATTCAGTTTGTACAGTTTCAATCTTGTGCTGTTATTTTCTAAAAAATTTCAATTTTTTTTTGCAATATGATTAGCTTTGAGATGAAGGTTTCCTAATTACCTGATTTTGGAGCCGCAGAGAAAAAATTGATTATCAGGAGGCACATTCTCAGACCTTTATTCTAATATTTGCATTGAGTTTCATAAATTTTTATTCTTTTAAATTGAATTTTATGATATTGCTTCCCAGAATTGATAAAGCAATGGTCGCATTATCTGTGTTTTGTCACTTTATTCTAATTTGGTTGATTTAATATGACAAGCGAAGTGGCCACGATTTCTGTGATCAATTGGTTGTGACTAATATTCTCACGTTAGTTAATAACTTGGAAACATCGTTCTCCCTTTCGCAAAGGTAATGCAATCGTTCTATTTTAATTTATTGGTAAAGAGTTGTTTCCGTGACTCTCATTCTCATTAAGACAAACTCTGAGGGCCCTTGAAACATCCTAGAGAAGACCTTCAAAGTCAAATGTTAGAACAGTACATCACAGGAACCGGTAAATACACACAATACTGGAGAAACTCAGCAGGCCAAAGAGAGTCCTTTATATAGCAAAAGTAAAAATATATAACCGATGCTTCAGGCTTGAGCTCTTCATCAAGGTATGGAAAAATGTCGGCAGCTGTCCGAGCAAAAGAGCAAAAGAGGGGGGTGTTGAAAGGTGGAGAAGGGAGGGAGGGATCAGCAGTGGTAGATCAGGAGGAGGAATGGTTAGGTGAAGGGAAGGGAAGGAGAGAGTGGCCATGGACAGACATGGGAGTGTGCTGCAGAACTTAAATGGTTGGCCACTGTAGTGAATTAAGGTGCTCAGTGAAGTGATCACCCAAACTGCGCCAAGTCTCTTCAATATAGAGAAGGCCACAAAGCGAGCACTGGATACAATAAATCAATCCTGCGATACACAAGTGAAGTGTTGCTTCACTTGAAAGGCCTGTTTGGGGCCCCAATTTGTGATGAAGGAGGAGGTGTGGGTGCAAGTGTTGTATCTCCTGCGGCCACGAGAAGGTGCCGGGGTGGGGGTGGTGTGGAGAAGGATTGGTGGGAAGGGATGAGTAGACAAGGGAGTCATGAAGGGAGTGATCCCTACAGAAGGCAGAGAGGGAAAGATGTATTTGGTAATGGGATCCTGTTGAACATGTTGGAAATTCCAGAGGATAATGTGTTGGATGCGGAGGCTAGTGAGATAGTAGATGGGGATAAGGGAGACTCTATGTTTGTTATGTCGAGGAGCAGAGGGGGCCTGGGCAGATGTGTGGGAAATGGAAGAGTTGTGGGCGAGGGGTTGAGTTGATGGTAGTGGAGGAGAAGTCACATTTTGAAAGAAGGCAAACATTTCTGAAGCTCTGGACTGGAAGACCTCATCTTGGGAACAGATGCAGCAGAGATGGAGAAACTGAGAGAAGGGGATAGAATCCTTACAGGGGATAGGGTAGGAGGAAGTGTAGTCAAGATAGTTGTGAGAGTTGGTGGATTGTAATATATGTTAGTGGAAAGCTTGTCTCCTGAGATGGAGAGATCCAGTAAGAAGAGTGTTGTTGGAGATGAGCCAGATGAATTTGAAATCAGGGTAGAAGTTGGCCGCAAAGTGGATGAAGTTGAAAAGCTCATTGTGGGTCCATGTAATCATGTAATCATTGATATACCGGAGGAAGAATTTGGAGGGGGGGCTTTGCCTGTAAGGACTCGCAGCTTGGATTGCTCCACAAGGCCCACAAACAGGCAGGTGTACCTGGTACCCATGGCTACTCCTTTGATTTGGAGGAAGTGAGATGAGTTAAATGAGAAGTTGTTTAAAGTGAGGACAAGTTCTGCCAGGTGGAGGAGGGTGGTGGTAGAAGTGAAGTGCTTTAAGACCTTCTGTATGGGGGATGGAGGTATAAAAGGATTAGACAACCATCATGAAGATGAGCAAGTCCAGTTCGGGGAATCTGAAGTCAATGCCATTGTGAAGATGAGGCGCTCCAGTTCTGAACACGATGTCTAAATCAAACTAAACATCTATTGCTAATCCCATCTTAACTTTGATATTCATATATTTATCTAAAAACATCCTAAAACCACTGCCCATTCCAGACACCTGTCAGTTTCTCTGCAAAATATTTGCTTCACACATCTCACTTGAACTCTCTCCCCATCACCTAAACACATGACCTCGAGCATGTAATACTTTTAGCCTGGGTCAATTATTCTGACTTTCCATCCTATTAATGCCTCTCAAGATTTTATAAACCTCTATTGAGTGTTCCTTCAGCTTCCAACGCTCCAGAGAAAACAACCCAAGTTTGTCCAATTTCTCCTGATAACTTGTACCCTCTAAACCAGGCAACATCCTGGTAGTTCTCCTCTGTACCCTTCCAAAGCCTCCACGTCTTTCTTGTGATAGAGTGACCAGAATTGCAATGATCTCTTCTGTCATGATAAAATAATGAGGGAAGAATTGGAAAATTTGAAGAATTGAAAATCTTCAGCTTGATTTTCTTGAAAACTTTGAATGAATATTTAGCAGGTGCATGAGATTCCTTGCACTGAAGAAAATAACAATCTAGAAATTCAAGTTTGCGTTCATTCATGACTCCACGACAAAATGTGTGCAAACAATTCACCAAATTCAGGACTAATATCAGAGCATGCTTCCTTTAACAGAGACTCATACTTGGATTGTCTGCAATATAAAGGCATTGAATGCAATAATTGGAATAATCAAAGTGGACATGGGTCACTGTGATAAGTAGGAGAATGGATTTATCAATATGGAGGAGCCATGGACAGGATGGTCATCCTCAACAGTACTGTAAAATTCTTCACTTGTTTGATATCCAAATTAATGTCTGCATATGCTGCAAGCATTCCTTCATATACACTAAATATCTTTTTCTGGGTAAATATGACAACTGTTTGCAGACGGAATATCACAGTCTGCAAGATGATGTGTGGTTTATTTCTTTGTGATGTTTAAGCGAAGAAGTTTAGTTAGAATAGCTTTTGAGATGTAGGTGGAGACCACTGACATTACTTAAACAGGAACATCAGAAAGGAGGAATAACATCTCCCATTACATGGTATGGCTTGAGATTCTGACCATGAGGTCCAGTATAAGGGATTGTGATATATGTATACGTGCAAGTATTCTTTTCTTTGAACCGGCATAAAATGGGGTAATAAAGAAACCCAAAAAGGGCAAGAGCCACTGCGAAGCGTAACTCTTGTTTAGCTCTCCAGCTACCTTACATGTGTGAATGCATTGGACATGCATGTGTGTCAATTCATTCACATGCCTTCACGCAACATACTGGAGGAGTTCACCAGGTCAGTTAGCACTCATGGGTAGAAATGATCAGTCAATATTTTGAGTTGGGATCCTTTATTAAGACTAAGATAAAAATGTGATTTTATGTATATCACGTGGGGTGGGGGAAGGTTGGAGGAGGAACCCAGAGAAAACCCACACTGTCATGCGGAGAATGTACAAACTCCTTACGAACAGCAGTGCATTGATACTTCTGTTGTTTATGCTATAATAATTTCTCACCCGGGCTGTGTAGCTATATCTGTAATTTTAATCAGGTTATAATTTCAATCATTATAATCCTCTGGACAACTATTCCATTTTGCTTTTTGATTATTTTGCAGATCTGTCCATCATATTTTAATTATCTCTATGCATGGAGTTCTCAGTGACATTCCATCCTGTCAACATCAAAAAAGACAGATTAACTAATTATTCATCTTATTCCAGCCCATGGGACGCAGTTAGTGCAGGCATGACTGACTTTAGTCATTTAATTTCGAAAGAACTCAATGCCTGAAAGATTTTGGATTCTATGAAGATGCAAATCTCCACCCCTCTTTCAAGAATATATAGGTGCTTCATGTGGCCTGAATGGTTTTGAGTTATTGAGTTAACAAAATGTGCTTAAAAAAATAAATTGGCGCGTGACCTTTTCTTTAATAATTGTGCAAGGATTAATTTGAGATTTTGACAGGATCCTGGTGCAGCTGTTGATCCCCATGTGGTCACCACAGCACTGACTGACAAAGCTGGAATGCCCACTAGAAGTTCATCTGTCAGTCAGTTTATAGAGTTTAACAGATGTGGAACTGCATAATGTAAGATGTATAAATAAACAATGGGCAGATAGTACCATGGATTTATTTTTTATTATTTTGTTTTTTTAAGGATTTGACGTATGTGAAGCAGATTGATTGTGATATTATGCAGCTGTTATAAGAAGCAGTTAAGCTACTAAATTCATAAGACCTCTGAGCAGAAATAGGTTATTCAGCCCATCGAGTCTGCCCTGCCATTCAATCAGGAGGTGATCCATTTTCCCACTCCGCTTCACTGCCCAGCCTTCTATAACTTTTGATGTCCTGGCTGTCTATCTCTCACCTAATGTGGATGTGAATCATCCATGTTTGGTTATTAAGATGCAGGATCACATTTATTTTACTAACAGTTCAGAATCCAAGGGAATCCATTTCCCGCTCATCTGCTCTATCAGTCTTTTGTGGCCCATGAGCAAATTGACCTGGAACCCAATAGGATTTGAAGGGTGGGAGGAAACTGGAGCATCCAGTAGAAACTCATACAGACATGGGGAGAATGTACAACTCCTTAAGGACAGTGCCAGATTCGAACCCTAGTCAATGGCGCTGTAACAGTATTGTGCTAATTGCTCCGCCAATTGTTCTGAAAGTAGTTGAGATCAGATGTTTCTAAAATGAAGCTATGTTTTGGACTAAACTGTTGCCTTCCCGGTTTCTTTCCCAGGTCTTGAAACATCTCCCATTCTTTTTCTCTCACTGATGCTGCTGCTTTTCTTGGTTACTGTGCTAGCTGTCTTTATAAAGTGGTTCATCCAGTGCTTAAATGCTCTCTTCACACCCATTCCAAAAAACCTGCCTTGATCCATCCATCACTGCAACCAAATCACTTGAAAGCCACAGTGCTCTTTCTTGGTACTGCTTCTGTAAAGCTCTCTCATAGGTTTCCACCTAACAAGCCAAAGATGCAGACGCAGGAATCTTGAACAGACAAAGGATTGCTGGAGGAGTGGAGCAGGTCAGTCAATATTCATGGGTAGAAATAGTAAGGGTCCAAACACGAAAAGTTGACTGACCATTTCTACCCATGGATGACCTGCTGCACTCCTCCAGAAACCCTTTGTCTGTTCCACCCTACATGGACTGTAATTCTGAAAAAGCAAAAC
This sequence comes from Narcine bancroftii, assembly GCF_036971445.1. Classification (NCBI taxonomy): domain Eukaryota; kingdom Metazoa; phylum Chordata; class Chondrichthyes; order Torpediniformes; family Narcinidae; genus Narcine; species Narcine bancroftii. The sequence goes on from NC_091472.1 coordinate 131,228,609, forward strand.
TACAAGCAACTGATGTGACTAGGATGAGTTTCCCTTGGCCACTGCACCACTTGAAACGGCCGAATGACACCTCCGTCATCGCTCCCATCTGATGATGCTCTGAATATATTTTCATGTTCAGATTATCTCCATCATCACTTTCTTTTACCTTCTTCATAAAGGATTTGTCATCATTCTGTTCTCGTCCTCGTACTTGTGTTGCACATGGACAAGGTCTGTCAATGGTTTGTGGTCCAGCTCCACATGTATGCTCATGACTCCAGCACCACTTAATCATTGCCATCTATCACCCCATTCTACTACCTCAACAGTGTCAAGGCAGCACATCTGATGTGCAGTCTTGGATTAGATTAATTTCCTAACCTTTAGAAAGATTAAAGCTAACATCCTTTGCCCCTGTAATATGTTATAGATGCTACCCACCTCTTCGACTTTGTAAAGCCATGAGTGTTTTCAAACACTTATTAAGTGTTTGAGCTAAATGTTTTCCCCCACATATTTTTCCAGCATTTTATCTTTATTTGAAGCTTTACCAGTCTTTCTCACTGCCTAACCCAATCCGGTACTGCAAATAACAAATGTGACATCAACAAAACAGGTGTTCTCAAGGGTCTGGGTGAACGCTTATATTTGCAGTAGGTATGTGCATTGCTTGTATGAGTAGGATTTATTGTCCATCCCTAATTGCTCTTGAGAAGATGGAGATGAACCACCTTCTTGAACTCTTATGGTGAAGCCGCTCCCACAATGCAGACGTGCAGTGAATTCCAGCATTTCGTTCCAGTGATGAAGAAATGAAAATGTGTTTCCAGTTAGGTTAGTGTGTGACTTGAAGAGTGACCTGCAGATGGTGATGAGAGGGGGAGTAATTTATCGAGATGGTGGCGTTCCCATATATTTGCTGCCATTATCAATCTTAATGGAAGAGGTAAAGAACAAGAGTGCCTTTATACTTAGTACACATTTTAACCTCAGTGAATTGCAGTGTAGGAAGTGAATGTTTTGTGTGGTAACTGGGGAGGCGATCGAATGAGTTGCTTCTTCCTGCAAGGTGTTGAGTTTCTTTAACGTTGTTAACATCTCACTGAATCAATCTCACTCTTTCTGTCATTTCAAACTAATAAGTGTGTTTTAGTAAATAAAGGAAATGTTTTGACAAAGTCAGCTATCTTTTCATCCAGACTCTCTGGCATGTTTCACACTAAAAAGAGCTGTAAGAACACAGGGAGTAGTTGTCCGCACTGTGCAATTCTATCGATGGTACAAACCAACATTTCATGTGCCACACGATGGAGCTGGAACTGCGATCATACAGGCAAGGTGAAAAACATTCCAGTACATTTATGATGTGCTTTATGGATGGTGGAAAGGATTTGGAATATCAGGAATGAGTCATTGCCAAGGGATTCCTAAGATTCTGTACTTGTAGTCATGGTATTTATGTGGTTGGTCCAGTTGAATTCTTGGTCAATGGTGAACTCTTCTGCAATCCTTACTGAACTGGCTTGATTGTGATGGTAGAGTGATGGCTGTGTCAGATTGTGTGGAATGGAATTCTGCTGCTCATTGAGGTCCACAGGTATTATTGAATGCTGAAATTGGAGATGCCAGATCTGTTCCAAGCTGATTTACTTGGCATAATGGGAATGCTAAATGGATTGAACTCGATACAGATCTGAGTCAGTAGATGCAGTGATGTTGTATACTGTCCTAGTTAGTGTTTAATGTTACATGTTACAAGGTAGAGAGAAGTGGTTCATTTTGCCTGTAAACGATAAAGTCAACATAAGTACAGCAAATAAAGTACAACATAGACTGCAGAGTTATGGAGAGAGATTAGTTGAAAACAGAGAAACATTATTTGACTAATACCAGGACATTCAGGAGTCTGATAGAAGCAGGGCGGAAACTCTCCTTGAATCTGATACAACATGAATCTTCTCTTTGGTGAAAGGAGGGAGATAAGTGTGGCTTGGGTGGGATGACCCCTTCAATATATTGTTGGCTGCTTTTGTGAGGCAGTGGGAGTGGTAGATAGAAGGGAGAGAGGGAAGTTCAGTGTGATGGTTTGAGCTGGATTCTTCAGTCTCTTGTGGCCTTGAGTAGAGCAGTTCCTGTACCACACAGTGGTGCATCCTGACAGGATGTGTTCGGTGGAGCGTCTGTCAAAGATATTGAGGGATTTGAGGACATGGCAAATTTATTTTGTGCTTCTGAGTTTGTTGAGTAATTGGTGTTCTTTCTTAGCCGTCGTGTCGATGTGGTTGGACCAGGAGAGGTCATATGTTAAGGCCTTAAAGCTATCTAATATCTTCACCTCAGCACTGAATATACACGTGGTAGTGAACTGCACCCCTCTCTGGAAGTCCATGACCAACTCTGTTGTCTTGCTGACATTGAGGGAGTGGTGGTTGTTCTGGATGAAGCCATGAGATTCTCTATAACTTTACCTTTTAGGAACGTCTTTACATTTGTTCATTTCTGCAGTAGCCTCCTTTTTTAAAAATTAACAGAAATGATCATATGAACTAACAGAGATTACTATAAAGATTTTTATTGCGTGCTGTTTCTAGCACCAGCTCCTTTCAAAATGTGAATTTGATCTTTATTTCTGTTTGTATAACAGTTTGCTGAATACCATCCAAATGGTGGAGAAATTGCAGCTGTTCTTTCTAACAATTATTGGCTGAAGTACATATTCAACTACATACATGACTACATTGGCACACAACAAAGGTCGCCAAGATACCATGTGTATAAATAAATAAATAAGCAGAGAGCGATGACATTATGCTTTTATAGCCTTTAACACTCAACAAGAGAAAGCAAAGGAAGAATTGGTAGCAACAACAATTCTCAGCTTCACATTTTACATTCAATATGATTTTATTGCAAATATTTGATACTATATCAATAGGTTAATGTTTGTTGGAGAGGATTAGGGGAAAGATTTTGGAATGCAAGAATTTGCCAACTGAAGGCATCCACGTCATTGTCATTTCAATTAAATTAGGGATGCCCAGGAGGTGGTGTCAGACAATTTTTGGGATCTATGTAATTATTTGAAAATAAATGATCAGAAATTTAAAAGCAGGCTATTGGTTAATCTCAGAGCAAGTGCACAGGTGATGAGGCAATGTATCTTGTTGCATTTTAGGGCATGAGAACTTTGGCTGATCCCAAATGTCTAGACTGCAGAAGGGCAGTTGGGAAGGTGCGTAATAGTCAGGTCTAAGGCCCTTGAAGAATTCCTTCAGCAGCTGAGCTTAGGTGTATGGGGCCATAAGGTAGTTCTGTGCATATAGGGCAAATGCTGGGTATGAGGTCTGAAGCCCAACTAGGGATCAATAAATAACAACCGAGTTGGAAACAGTCTGATTCAGTTTTGGACTTGTGGAGGAAAGGCATTAAATCTATGAAAAATAATTGAATTTGTTGAAGGGTTCTGTGGCACTCTTCCCAATGTTTATTTGGAAGAACTCTTTTCATTCCGATTTCATTTTATTGTCAGAGTACATACAACCCTGAGATTTCTTTTCCTGCAGGCACGGCAGAATTACCACTAATTGGTCATGCAAAAAATAAACTGTACACAGCATAAAACATGTAAACAATCAAAGAATTGTAAACAGATAACAAACGTAATCAAACTGTGCAATACAGAGAGAACAAAATGAAAATCAATGAAGTGGACCAGTAAGTCCTTAAATGAACCTCTAATTGAGTTTGTCATTGAGGAATCTGATGGTGGAGGGGTAGCAACTGTTCCTGAACCTGGTGGGGCAAGTTTTGTAGTACCTATACCTTTTTCTTGATGGCAGCAGTGAGAACAGAGTGTGTGCTGGATGGTGAGGGTCTTTGATGATTACTGCTGTTCTCTGATGGCAGCGTTCCCTGTAGATGTTCTCAATAGTGAGAATGGGGTGGGGGGGGGGGGGGGAGGTGGGTTTGCTGTTTCCTCTACCTTTTGGAGGGCTTTACACTCAGGGCTATTGGTGTTTCCATACTTCTGAGAATTGAAAGACTTTGGGGGTTGTAAATGAGATCGTGGTGAAGCATGTTGATCTGTGCATTAAAGTCAACAGCACTCTCTAACTTTGAAGCTAAGAAGGTTCTTCTCTTTAAAAGTGCCAAATAAGCAATTCTCAGAAATGCATTTGTTTTGCACATCGGTATTTTTTAAAATTTGGGTGGGTTTGCTGCTTCCTGTAGGATTTGTGTGTTTCTGTTTTCTCAAAATGTGTTCAGAAGTATTTATACTATTACCTGCTGATGTGATGTGGGCGTCTTTGTTTCATTAGGATGTGTTCAAACAGTGAAACAGAGAGCGAGGCTGGTGATCTTCTTGATCAGCAGTTTGAAGAGATGAACAATAAATTGACTTCCATCACTGATCCAACAGGGTTCCTCAGAATGGTCAGCAGGAACAACCTCTTCAATAGGTAAGGGCACTTTGCAAATTCATTTTCTTAAAATGTGCATTATAATTCACTTGATGTTCATTTATGACAACCTCATAAGGTTCACTGGCAATAGATATTGCAAAGTGGCTTCTGCTTAAAAATAAGTGACTTGTACACACATTGTACAATCTACATGCAGCAAAATTCTTACTTGTTGCAGCTAAATAGGTCCTTATATTTTTTTTAAAAGGTATCATAGTAAACTAAATGAGTTAAATTGACTGAGACAATATATACATAAATATTCACTGTTATCCGAGTGCACAAAAAGTGACAAGGCAAGGAGTGAGCTGTGTAAAGATGGAGAAAGCTGCAACATGGCTAAGCAGAAGGCTCTTCCTCAAACTTGGGCAAGAGTGTCATAATTGCAGTGCAGGAAGCCACGAGCAGAAATGTGGAAAAGGGAGTGGGATGGTGAATGAAAGCCCAATGGCGACACCTGGCAAATGGTTTCTCCAGTGGAGAGGAAACTACATTTTGAGCACCATATATAGTACACGAAATTGAATGAAGTGCAGGAGGAGCAGCTTGGGTCGGAGTAATGTTCATTCTGCAGCACAGGTGTCTAGCATTATCGCTGGAGCATTGTCAGTTCCTGTGTGTTGTGTCGGCTCGCTCTTGCTCTCGTGTGGATCCATCTGAGTTACTAATGATGGTGACTGTAGAAGAACCCCAGAAAATTGCATTCACTCACTTGGCAGTGTGTCCATTTGCAGTTCTGAGATGTTGAGGTTTATCAATGAGGCTGAAGGATTTATCATTCCTTTGGAGTTAACCTGGAGATTCTGTAACTCTGTCCTGTTGTACTGCTTCTTGTACTATTTATGGGATGTCTAATGGTCTGCCTGCAAAATAACCACTATCACCACACCTTGGTACACGTGGCAATAAACTTGAACTAAGTTACAATGCACTGGTGTCAGATTGACGTGATTGTGCACTTTCCAAGTACCATGCGTGGTGCCCCGTATCATCTTGAGGGACTACAAGGCACCTTTCTGCTCATTGTACACTCTATTATGTACAGTTTTCCTTTAAAGTGTCCTTCATATTACCCTCAAGGAAAATCAGAAGATGAGCCTCTGCTCATTTGGTCCTATTTTGTTGATGCCCTTCATCAAGGATGAACAGTGTTCAATAGACACAAAATCAGAAATTTAAATACGACCATTTATGGAAGACACCTGAAGCATAGGGTACCACTACCTTTTGGCAGCTATCTTCTGCTCATTGTATCTTTTCACCTTTTTGTATACTACTGTCCAAGATGCATCTGTAAACTGAACACTGTTCTCTCAAGTCTCTCAGATACAATATATGGTGGCTTGAGAACAATAGTGGGTGAATATTCAGTGCATCTTGTACATCAATGTACAATCTTGAACTTGTGTGAATCGTCAAGAGCTCTTTCTCACTTTTTGCCCTTCTTATTAATGCCCTTAGTGTGTAGTCAGCTGGTTGTTCATTCTCCAGTGTGGTTACGCCAAAACAGACTGAAATGTTGCACCAGGTTTAATGTTTCATGAAATCTGTTTCAGTACTCTACCTTTAGTTCCTCTGTTCTATCACTGTACACCTGAGGATATTGCTGCATGAAGCCCTCCTTATTTGCTTAAAGCTATTTAACACATGTATCATGATTCCAACAGATGGTGTTCTGGTAATTGGATCATTATTATGATACTGGATATTATCTGTGATTAAACATGCCTTTCTGTCCAACAGAGGGTCCTGTTCTCATGCCATCTTTGAGCTTACAGTCCAACTTGCATTTCTGGTCTTCAGGTAAAAATTGTTGTACCTGCCCTCATACAGAAGGACGGGCTTTGTACCTTTACAGGGCAAACAAAGAAAAGCAGTTTTTGTTTATTTTGTGTACATGACAAAAAAAGGAATCCTGAGTCTTGGATTGTGTACTTCACTTGCATTCTCTCCAGTTGAATTACTAATTACTTTGAATGTGAAACTCCATGGGTTTCAGTGGCATGAGAAATCTCATCTGTTTTCTCTAAGGTCAAGTTAGCTTATTGAAGCAATATTTCTCTGCAGTTCCATGTCCATTTCCCTCTGAGTATTTCTTCCAGAGTAATAGCACGAAGCTTGCTTCCTTTGAGTTTTCACCGCGCTGTTCTTCATTAGATTCACTAGCCTCTTACCTTCTATTGATTTTAGACATCACAAACAGTTGGTCGTACCTGTGAGAACATGCCTGTCAGCGTATGTACTCCCCTCTTTTACTCAGGCTGTACTTGTGGAACAAATTTCACACATTTCTACACTTCTCTATAAGCCTTTTTTTTAATGGTTCTGCACAGCTAACTTGCATATTTTTTCCCTTTTCTGCAACATTTTCATCACATACGTCGAGTGGTAGTTTTTTTAAATCCATCGTGCAAACAACTAGATTCTGCAGTAGCTTTAAAATATTACAACTTGCTCTAGTACGTTCACAAAAATAAATTGAGGGGCGCTTTAGACAATCACATACACATGCTGTCACTATGCATCAATTTCTCCTTGACAATAAGCTAAATAAAACTTGTTACAAAGAAAAATCAATTTTATTTCAAGTAAAGTAATTGCTTAAAACTTGGGATTTATTCACTGTAGAGACAGCTTTGTTTGGCGCTTTACAGAGGCATTTCCAAGCATTCTGTCGAAGTATGTAAATAAATACTCATGCGGTCTCACTATCCCATGCAACAAAATTTGCCTCATGAAGTCATAGATCTCTTTACATCCCTTTGCGTTTTTAGTGTGTTTGATGAGTATGGGATGGGATATACTCCAACTAAATCATACTCAAGCATTCTATTGTTTACAAAATAAAGAAATTCTTTGACTCTCTCTTGTGTGAGCGACTTTTATCTTTGAAACTGCTGAACAAAGAGAAAAGGAACTAATGTTGGCCTGACGCATGAAGGATTTTTGGAAAGAACACCAGTGAAAATGTTGTGTGTGCCACACATCAGTCCAGACTTTATCTGGCTGTAAATGAATGGATTTGAACGAAAGCATGAAGATTAAGTAAAAGAGGACATGATAGCTGCTTGGCTAGTACAATTCACTCTGGCCCAGTCTTCAACTGCATTTCCAATAGCTTGCAGGCTGTCTGGATTACATTTTCTCAACTTGAGTTGACTGCACCAATTCTTATTGCTGCCTTAAAGTTGTGAACCTCCTCATTTAAAGATGCGCTAAAGATGCTGCCAACATTTGGAGTACCGAGTGTCGCTCCTATGCTTAGTCTGATGCACTGATAATGAGCTTATTGTAAAATGTACCCACGGAGTTCTAATTCCTACAGTGATTAATTACTTGGCCAAACAGCAGGTTAAAAAAAGGCAGGTGCCAGTCAGTTTATTTGTGGCCACAATACACAACAATTAAGCATGGAAGAAGGATACTATATACTTTGCAATGAATGAACAAGAAAGTTCTGGAGAAATGAGTGAAAATTTTGCTCTTGGAATAATCATGAGACTGGTTATGCACCAGCTGTTTTTGATATCCATGAAGCACTTGAAAGGTGCAAGAAACAAAATAATAAATTAATCAGTGAACCATTAACATAGATTGGAACATTGGATGCTAACCCAGTACCTTCCTCAAATAGTAAATGCAGCCCAACTCTTTCACTGGCAACCCATTTAATCAACCCAAGATTTGCCAGCACATTTTCCTGTGCTTCTACTCATAAAGTTACAGTCATATAGCATGGAAATGGGCCCTACTCTCCACTGATTTCATGCATACATTTACCCTAGATCTATACTAATTCAATGTTTTATTCCCCACGCATTCCTTGCAGATTCCACCTATGACTACGGCAATAATTGCTTGGTTTTGGAATTTTACAAACTATCTTCGTGGAGGGATGCTTAGTCTCGGAAACAAAATGTCTCATCTCTCTTTATTGCAGTCAAGCCAGTCCCCATGCTTTTGCTACACTGTTTGACCAGCTGAGTTTCTTCAGCGTTGCGTTTTCACTTCAACCACGGTGACTGCGGACTTTTGTGTTTTACTCCCATTTAATTCAAAGTAGCCAATTACATAGCTTGGTGTTTGTCAGGGAATGAAGATTTGGATTATGAATAAAATGTTCTCTGAGTAAAGGCATATAACAAGTCTTCTTTCCCCAGGGTTCTGCATTGAGTTCTCAATCTTCCTCATATAAAGATGAAATGTGTAAAAGAAGAGAGATGTTTGCAGGTTACATGAAGGAGACATGTTAATTTGTGCAATGTGAAAGATTCAATGAAGTGCAGGATTCATTGTGGAAAAGTGCAAAGTCGTGTGGTTTATATTGAAGAAAAATAGAATTTTCACTCGTTTCCAAATCAAATTGTTGTGGGTTCAAACCTATGCCAGGATTTCAGCACCTGGCAACTTAATAGATGACATCTTTCAGATCTCAAAGAAAATAAGGGCTTGCCTACCTAGTTGTCTGCATCAGTGCATGTACAATATCTCATGGCATTAACTAATGAATTTTACCCCAATAAAAGCAGTGAGCTTCTTTCTTAATATTCTTTCCTTAATCGACATTACAAGAAACAGATGAACTCATAATTCATCTTATTATCTTGTGGAAGTGGGCTGTTGCAATGAATAGCTGCACTTCAAAAATGACAAATTGGTTGTAAAGAACTTAAGGATGTTGAGGTTGTGATAAGGCACAATATAAATGCTCCACACAGGATTGTAGTTGCACAACTTTTTTGGATGCATGAGTTTATTTCCCACAGCAGTAGTGTTGACTCTTGCTGCAACATTAGCTACTTTCATGTGGAGGACGTTCTCTACTCCCCTTTTCTGACTCACACTAAATCTAACTTGTGTTTACATAGAACTCCATCGAATATACAGCACAGAGACAAACTAGTATTTTATCTTGCTCTCAGATCTCCACATAATCTTCATCTGTCAACATAGCCACCCATTCACATCTGCCCGGAAAAGACCTTTAATATCATATTCATGTCAGCCCCTCCCTGTGATAGTGATTGCAAATTCATAGTCATGTTGGAAATAGATTTCACCTTCAGTGATTTTTGAGGACAAAACAACTCAAAACTCATTTGCCATACACTTTGTTCTTCCATTAGAAACTGGGGACCAGTACATTGGATTTCCCTTCAGACAACAGGCAGACTATGCACTGTATAATTGTAATGCATTTACTAATGGAACAATTGCTCTAGGTTCGCATTCACTGTTTTTGGAGTTAATTTGATGTCAAATGCTGCATAAATGTTCTGCCCTCGATAAGTAACCTGTGCTCACCAATATGTGTCCTAATCTGTTTCATTATAAAAACTCACTGTATTACAGGGAAGTAAAACACAGGTGTGTATGCCAATTAAGCAGGAAAATCTAAAGTAATATTCTGTTTAAACTTTTTTTGTTGTTTTTCATAAGGAGAATCCTGATTAAAAACATGATGGCCAAGAAGATGGGGTCACCTCATTCAAGGTAGCACCCAGACCTAGTCATGTGTGAACCACCATCATTCTTTGCAAAAAGTGCCCATCCCTGCTCCTCTTCCCAACAGCCACTATGAGCCACAATGTCATGGAGCTTTACAGCATGAAAGCAGGCATTCAGCTCATCTTGTCCATGCCAAAGTTGTCTACCCAATCTCATACTATCTGCTTGAATTTTTACTCGCATCTCTCTCAACATTTCTTATCCATGTGACTGACTAAAAATCTTTCAAACTCTGTAATTGTTCCTGCCTCAACCTTTTTGTCCTACACACCTTCTGCCATATGTGTGAGAAGATTTCCCCTCAGGTCCTATTTAAATCTTTCCCCACTCACTTTAAATCTAAGCCATCTACTTTTGGTCTCCCCTATCCTAGGGAAAAGACTTTGACTAATTGTTTTCCTTGCACCCCTCATGATTTTATATTCTTATATAAAAGAATCCCCCCTCCCTCAGCTTTCTGCACGGTAGGCAGAAATATCCCAGCTTATCCAGCCTCTTCTTATGACTGAATCTCATCTGCACCCTTTCCATCTTAATAACATGCCTAGATTTAGGGCAAGGAGAATTACACATAGTGCTCCAAATGTGGTCTCACCAACATCTTGTAAAGTTGTTTCATGATGTCCCAATATCTATATTCACTGATGAAGGCAGGCATGCTAAACGGCTTCTTCACCATCCTGTCTCGACCTATGTTGCCACCCTCAGAGACTATGTACTTGTACCTTTAGGTCTCTGTTTCAAAAAAAACTCCTGCACCCTATAATTTACTGTGCAATTCCTGCCCTGTTTGACTTTCCAAAATTACTCTTATCAGAGTTAAATTCTATTTGCCATTCCTTGGACCACTTCCTCATTTGATCTAAATCCTGTTGAAAATTTTGGTGTCATCTGCAAATTTACCATGTCAACTATGTTCTCACTGGGCTGAGCTAGTTGTGATAAGAATATACAGTGAATGCAGTGCTACAGCACCATTAGTAGCACCAAACTACACTTTAGAATTGCATGACAAACTGTTTCTCGTGGGAGTGGCTTATGTCAGATAGAGATCCAGGGGTCCTTTCTGCAGTAGAGTTTAGTTTCCTTACAAACCTAATCACCTCCATCAGCTTCCTTCAGCTTGATGCTTGTTTTCCCTCCACTCACTGCCTTTTTCCTTCCTTCCCTCTCATTTCCCCCACACTGCCCTACTGCACTCTGCCTCACTTCACAATAACTCACAGGTATCTTCCAACCATTGGAACTGGAGTGGAAGCAGGACATTCTTTTTTTGAATATTTTATTTTAAAAGACTCAAATATATACAAACAATATAAGACATTTTCTTATCTCTCTCTCACACAAACACACACACACACACACACAAAATAATTTTTCACCCTTTCCCCAGATATTAAATAAACCATAAAAGGCAAATGAAAAATAAATTAAAACACAATTTACCTTTACACAACCTTAATTCAGTCTCTTCTTTATTTATATGTCAGGATAAAAGGGGGAGGGTATAGAACATATTTGTGCACCTATGTGCCTCATGTTTGGCTGCCACACTCCAATGAACGTGTCGTACTTCTTTCTCAAGTAATAAGCAATCTTCTCCAGGGGAATGCAACTTTGCATTTCTGTACTCCATTGTGTGATACTAAGTTGAGAGTTGGACTTCCATGCAACTGCTATACACGTCCTGACTACGGACAAAGCGATCTTCATGCGTTGAATTTGGTGTTTAGATAATCTAAACTGTACTTAACTAATATCTCCTGGAAGGAACAAATCTGGGTCTTGTGGAAACTCTACTTTTGTAATTTTTTAAATGTCCCCTAGGTCTACCCATAAGGATCTCACCTTTGTACATAGCCAGGTGGAGTGGTTAAAGGTTCTAACCTCTACACCGCATCTCAAACACATATCTGAAATTTCTGACTTTGATTTATGCAATTTTTGTGGTTTGAGGTACAACTGATGCAGGAAATTGTACTGCACCAGCATGTATCTAGCATTAATAATCCCTGTTAAGGAGGTCATTCTTGATCCCAACAGACTACATGAGGAGAAGCAGACTGACTGAGTGATTCTCAAATGTGTTATTGGCAACAAATCTAGCACGTTGTGAATTATCTGATATTCCCAGGTGCAGCTGTGGATCTTGCCACTCCTTTGGATGAATGATCACCTGCATTATGTCCTACTCTGTTATATTACAACCCATAGAGCACAGTATCCCTTGTTGCCTGCTGCACCTTCTCCATTTCAGTGCTTTGGGGCCCCGCCAACTTCCATTCTCATTTGGATTTGCTGCGCTCCAACATATCTACATTTACCATTGTTGATTGAAGTTGCTGCTCTCTTTCCTATTTTCCAGTAGAGTTGGAGCATTATGATGTGTTCTCAATCCCCTATTATACTCCATGTACACCCATGACTGCGTGGCTAAGTCCAACTCCATCTATAAATTTTCAAATGACACCACTATCATGATTCTGATGAGACGGAGTTCAGAAGGGAGATTGGTGGCTTGATATCAGGACAATAATCTCTCCCTCTCCCTCTCCCTCACCAAGACCAAGGAGCTGGTAATAGACCTCAACGATGCTGAGGTGGAAATCATTGACCACTTTAAGTTCTCTGGTGGAAAACATCTCCAGTATCTTGTCCTAGTCCATCCATGTTGATACAATGGTCAAGAAAGCACACCAGCACCTCGGCTTTCTGAGAAACTGAGGAAATTTGGCACGTCACCTCCATCCCTTAACAACTTCAACAGATGCACCATTGAAAGCATCCCATCAGGGTGCATCACTGAGTGGTGTGGATATTGCTGCAGCCTAATCACAAGATACTGCACGGGTTTGTTAACATGGCTCAGACCATCATACATATCCCATTCCACTGACTCCATCTGTCCCTCCCACTGAGTCCCTCTGTAATTCCCACTGCCTTGAAAAAGAAGGCAACATCTCAGCCACTCTGTTCACCCCCACTTCCATCTGGTATGAGATCACGCAACACCACATTCGAGGAGAACTTCTTTCCTGACGTTATCAGACACCTGAATGACCCCACAATAGTAAAATTATGCTGCCTTTGCTCCATACCAAGTGATCTATCTCTGCAGCTCTGTGTTCTTGCACTGTATCCTAGCTGTTGTACTATGTATTAGATGTCTACAGTTCTGCTTGCATCTTAAACTTGAGAATATGTGGCGTTGGCTCCAGGCCTGAAACAGTAGTTACCCTTTACTTCCTATGGATGCTGCATGACCTAGTGAGCTTCTCCAGTTTATTTGAATATTGCACTCGACCCCAGTGGCATATCGCAACTTCATTGTGATAAAGGAAAGGTGCATACACTGTTTTCAAAGTTAATGCCTGTACACTAGAGCTGTAAATCACTTACAATACAGTCCTGGTCTGACCTTTTCTCATTTATTGACAGTGTATACAATTCCAGATGTCAAGGAAATTAATTGCACAGTTCTAATTACAGTTCTAAAATGTTTAGCAATTTTTGCAGTTTCTAACGTGCACTAAATTGAGCAATTGCTCTGCACAAGATAGATTGCAGCCTTTATGATGCATTTATTCTTTTATATATACGATATATAAAAAAAGAGGATTTTGTGTTTTTATAAAATAGTTCTTTTAAAATTCATCTGAGTAGGCAAGTAACAAAACTGGTGGAGATGCTTGCAGAGGCATAGTTTTTATCTGTTATTTCACAGCCCCTTTTAGAAGCGGAGCAATTTTAATGCTATTTTACTTTTGGTGACATATTTATTCAGTTCAATCCAGCATGTTTTATTGTCCTTCTCGGGTACCTAAAGTGCATTTAGGTAGCACCTTAATGGAGGTTACCTGCTGCTTTGTTTACTATTTGCCGAAAGGAAGTATGCTCATGTTTTGGTTAAAAAGTGGTTGTCTAATTCGAATGTGGTCATTGGCACAATTCCAGACCCTTTAATGGTTTCACCCATTTGAATTATTTATTTATTTGCATTAATTATCAATAGAAAAGCTGTAAAAACACAAATTCGGGAGGAACACAGCAGGTCTTGCTGATGCATTTTTTCCCTCTTTCGAGTGAAAATCAGTTGCTTGTAACATGGATATATGTTCTGTTCACAATGTATATAGAATTTATGGTGTAAGTGATTGCCTTTGACCTCTTCGGCACGACTCTATGGAGTTATTCAGATTGTGACAATGGGTCTGGTTGATCTGTTATTGCCTTGTACAAATTTATTTTATTTGTGGACCCACCAGTATTTTATCCCATCTACACAGGCACTGCATTTGATCAGAAAAAAAATGGATAATAGGGTAAAAATAAATATTTTTATAGACTTCTTCTGAAAATTGTATGTGTAGAGTGGAAAATATTAGGTTAGATTGAGTGGGATTTGTAATTGAATATCTGTCCAATACTTCCCAGTTCTCATTTGACCATCTTGGCACAGTACGAGAGGATGCCTGTTATTTGTGGGAGCTTACCGTGTGTGGAGTAACTTAAAGCAGGAATGAGAATAGAGAAGACACAAAAAGCAAATAACAAATCTTGAGCACATTAGATGCAGTCAAAATGACAATGTACGAAGTGTTTCAATCTTAGTTTTGTTTCAAGGGAAATCTATTTTCTTGACCACAAATGGTGCTGTTATTACCTCGAGTTAATAGAGTGGAGAATGTCTTTTCTGTATCGGCTCTGTGCCAGTTATATTGTAAAGTGAAGGGAAAGGGAGAGGCTTGCATGAATTGCATCTACTTCTCATTTTGTTTTGTCATTTCTAGTTTCCTTTCATTCTCTGGGTGTCATGCTGACAAATGGCTGTTTGATTGCCATGTAAACCACCTATCAGTTTCAGCACATTGTTCAGCTGGAAATCCCTCGGCCTGAGAAACCCAATCTCCTAGCTTCCCCACAAATGTTAAATCAGCGTTAACCTTCTTCAACAGAATTTCTGAGTTTGTTGTATGAGAAGCAGATAGTGTCGGGGTCAGACTTGATGTAAATTTAAAGAAAGAACATTTTTATTTCTGTTTCGAGGCTCCTTCCCACCACTGACCCCACTGAAGAAAATGAGCACCGTAGGATTAGACTGCAAGGTAAGTTATGCCCCACAAGAGAAATAGTTACCTGCTCCACAAATCCAAAACTACAGAAAAATAACATTGAGTTGAACATGAAAGTCTGCAGATGCTGGGATCGAGTGCAGTGCACACATGAGTTGGAGAAACTCAGCAGGTCAGTCAAGAAGTGAAGGGTAGCCAATGTTTTGGGACTGGGCACTTTGTCGAGGAATGAGCAAAATCAATAAAAAGGTGGGGATGGGGGAGAGGAGGGAGGAAAGGGCAGGGGAAGGAGCATGGGCTAATGTAAGAGGTCATTGGTGGATGCAGTAGGGAAGCTAGAAGAGTAAAAAGCTGAGAAGTAATGGGAGAGAGAGTAGCTGCCTGACTGGAGAGGGATGGGAAGGAGCGGGGAGCTGGAGGAAAAGAGACAGAGGGATAAGCAAAGGGAGAGACTCAGGGGAGGGAACAAACAGAAATCAATGTTGATGTTGCCCGGTTGGAGAGTTTCCAGACAGAATATAAGGTGTGGTTCCTCCAATTTGCATGCAGCCTCGGTTTTTCAGTGCATGAGGCCATGGATAGAGATATTGGTGTGAGAATGGTGTGTGGAATTAAAATGGTTGGCCACTAGGAGGTCATTGCTATTGCAGCAGACAGAGCAAAGGTGTTCAACCAAGCGATCTTCCAGTCTGCGTCCATTGCGATCTTTGATTGTTTTACTTGGAAAGACTGTTTGGGCCCCCGAATGGTGGTGAGGGAGGATAACATTGCCAAGCTTGGTTTGTGGCTTTTCTTTTGAATTGCAACTTTTTCTGTTTTTTTTTTAAAGTTTGCAGGTGATGCTATTGTTAACTCCAGTGCTGTGAAATGAAAACCTCTTCTTGTTGCTCTTAGTTGACCAGTGTCCTAGTTTGCATTAAACAGTGCAAAAAATAAGCTTGTGACCAAAGGTTTCTCAATGCAGCAGAAGGGGAGCAATGAAGGAAAGGATTTTGTCGCTGTGACACTTCTATTAGAGAATGACTTATGACCTGCTTCACAAAATTGCAAAGTGTACCCTTTCCTACCAAATTTAGTCCCCAACCAAAATTAACTTGCGATTCAAGGATTTAAACAAGAACGTCGGCAGATGCTGGGGTTGTGTACAATACACAAGGGTGCGAGAGAAATTCCTAAGGTCATGCAGCACCAATTGAAGTTATGGGGCCCAGTTCCAAAATGTTGGTTCCGTTTCATTTCCCATGAATGTTGCGTGACCTGCTGAGTTTCTCTGGCCCACTTGTGTATTGCAATTCAGGGAGTACTCCTTATTCTATGAATCGATGGAATTCCAAGCCTGGCATAATCATTGGTTAGTATTCTAAGATTGAGAAATTTTACTTGTGTTCCCCAATTCACCTTCTTCCCTCTAAAATCTTTTTTAAATCTCTTTCTTGTTCAATGTCACCCCTTTCTTTCTCACTTCTAAGTTAAAACTTTATCTGTCTTAGTTTTGCCTTAATGTGAGAAGATAATGTTAGAAGTAGGTGGTGGACACAGCCCAGGGCATCACAAGCCAAACCCTCTCCACCATCAAGAACATCTACAGGGAACGTTCCCGTCGGAGGGAAACAGCGATCATCGAGGATCCGCACCACCCTGCACACGGTCTGTTCTCACTGCTGCCATCAGGAAAGAGGTATAGATGTCCTCTGTCTCACACCACCAGGTCCAGGAACAGCTGCTACCATCTCACCATCAGACTCCTCAACATTAAGCACCATCAGCAACTTATTTAAGGACTCATACTCTAATTGACTGTGCAATACAGAAAGGAAAACAAAACAGTCAGTTGTTCACATTTAAAAAATTTGTTTACATGAGTATATTGTGTATTTTCTTTTGCACTCCCAATGGCCCGCAGTGAAAAGAATCTCAGGGTTGTATGTGATGTCATGTAGGTACCTGAAATCTGAATCAAAGCTGCTGCAGCAAGACACTTTGAACATCAACAACTTTGGTAAACTCTCTTTTTCATACTTCACTGCCCTCTGCTGGAATAATCCCACTCCTCTGTTGTCTACTTTTATGCTTGAATCATGTAACTTGCGATCATTATACTGTACACCATAGTGATTTTATTTCTTCATGTTTTAAAATGTTTTGTCTTTTAAACTTTTTAAATTCTGCTGCTTATCAAGGGAAAACATTTGAGGGCGTGGCCAAACAAAGGACTTAGACATGTTTTGATTGAGCTCTCCATGAAGAGTAACAAAAAGATGGTTAAAATCTTGAAACTACATTTTTTTTAATACCCCCAAAATATAGACAAAACAAGTACAAAGAAACCAAGGCAGCTGAGAACAAAAATTTAGGATGTTTCTATTCAACCAGGAACGTCGAAAGGGAGCAACGTAAGAGTGGCCTCGGGATTGGCATACCCCAGCAGAACTGGGGGAGACGGGAGAAGAACTAAATATTATCCTGGAAAAAATGGAAAACTTGAGAAATCAATTTGTAGGCATTGAAAATAGAATGAGAGACATGACTGAAAGAATTACTGAAATTAAAGAAATTGTTGAAGACTTAGTGGAAAGAATGAACTAAGCAGAAGGAGACTTGGTAAAAGCAAAAGATGAGCTAAAAGCTTTGGAAAAAAGTGTAAAGAAATAGGACTCTGCTGGACAAGATTGACCACATGGAGAATTTTAGCAGATTAAATAATGTTTGAATTATTGGACTGAAAGAAGGAATAGAGGGAAGAAACCTGGTGAACTTTGAAAAATGGATCCCGCAAGTGCTGGGAGAAGACAAAATCAGAGAAAAATTACATATTGAAAGGGCTCACAGATCCTCGGACCCAAGAGAGTCGAGGATCGGTGACCACGACCGGTCCTGCTTTTGAATGTTACGGGCCCAGAGGACCCCAAAACCCAGCAGCAATAGAAATTTACCAAGACAAATGGTTACTTGAACAAAAGTTACTTTTAATTTTCTTTAAAAATAAAAACAGGATCAAACTTTAACTTATTACAATTAACTTAGCCCCCTTCTAATTCTTAGTGCACATATATGTAATGTGTATGTAAGTTCAGAAAACTTCTTTGATTCACAGTCCAATCTCACTTCTCACTCCTTCAAGTTCACTGGTATCAGGCAATTCTTATATTGTGCACAGAATTTAACATTTATGAATTTTCTCCAAGCTTTCGTGCTTAAAGATAATTGGCTACTGATCAAGAAGGTTTTGTTGGTTTCAGAAAGAGATTTGTTGCCTGTTGAACACACACAAACTGATTCTCTCTGATCAGTACCTTCTGTGTCTTGCCAAAGAAACTTGCCCCATCAGGATTTTCCAAATGATGACCTTTTCTCCTACAGGTCATCCTTATTTCAGGAGAAACACTCTAGCCAGCTATTTCCTCTTTTATGGACCACAAGGGTTTTCAACAGGCTGAACTCAGAACTCACAACCCCTCTTCAAAATGGGGTTTCAACAAGCTGCCAGCTTGCCATGACTACAGAAACCGTTTTTTTCCTCTTTCTCTCTCTCTCTCTGTTTGCAAAACCACGTGATCTTCTTAGAACAGCAAACTGCAACCAGAAAGATTGTGACACTAGACCCAAACTTCTGAGTTCGTTCATCTGTTGCTTTCAAAACAATAATCCATTTACACCTGCTTTTGAAATTCTTTAGCAAAGAAGTCTCCTTGTTTCATTGTCTTTGCAAAGGCTCTCAGTGCCTGCATGACTCACTTTCAGCAAAACTCTTGCATTTTAAATGAGATCTGTTTTGTGAAGTGTTTGTGACCTACACTACTCCCACAATCTATCTCCTTCAAAAACATATCCATATACAATACTCTAAGCAAAATAATGGTCCGCCTGAGACTGACTATGAAAATGTACTAATTTTTCAAGATTTTAGTCCTACTTTGATTAAGCAAAGGAAGGAGTTTGACGATGTAAAAAGACAATTGCATTCCAAAAACATGAAATATTCAAAGATGTACCCCGTGACTCCGAGGGTCAAAGTAGCAGAAGGTAATTGGTGATTTTTCAAGACTAAGAATGAGGTGGAAGATTTCCTGCGAGGTTTAAGAAAAGTTAAGGTTGTCAAAGAGAAAGACAGTGAAGAATGGTTACAATGGGACTAAGTAAAAATTGTATTTTTAAAAAATCCATCTTGTATTTATTGTTGAAAAATAAATTTTATTGAAATGTTCACGGAGAGCTCAGAAAAGAGAGTAAACTTGGGAAAAGTAATAACACAGTGGACACTCCGTTCTAAGGGGGAGAATAGTGCCCAGAGAGGAGTACCTATAAAAGATGGCTCTAAAGGGAGGGGTTCTTCTTCCTCGAAAGATTTTTGCAGGCTTTCGGTGTTTCCTGTTTATGTCACCATCAGAGCTATTATATGTGCTTTTTTTTTAAAGGGGAAAGATCACTATTATTTAAGCAATTGAAAAGATTTTACTGTTAAACAATATTTGTTTAAAAATTGATATGGATAAAACGCTAAAATGTATTAATTTCACTGTTAATCGGATAAATGGAACTGTGAAAAGGAAGAGGGTCTTGGCACTCCTAAAAAGTTTAAAGGCAGATATAGTCTTTCTACAAGAAACCCATCTTACTAAATCGGAACATGCTAAATTAAAAAGAGGATGGGTGGGATGTAATATCGTCTTCATTTGGCTCAAAAGCAAGAAGAGTAGCGATCTTAAATAATAAAAATATACAAATAATAATAGAAGGGACACTGACTGACAAAGCTGGAAGATTTGTAATGCCACATTGTACAATTTATGCAGAATCATGGACGTTAATGAATATTTATGCATGAAATTATGATGATGAAGTCTTTATGAAAGATACCATTTTAAAAGCAGCAGAGCGAAGACAAAATATACTTGCTGGAGGAGACTTCAATTTCTCTGTAGATCCAATATTGGATAAATCAGCCAGAACAGTAACAAGGGGAAAAGCTGCAACAACAAAACTATCATTTATGAAGGATTTAAATTTGATATATGGAGGCAGTTTAACCCCATAGAAAGAGACTATTCATTCTACTCAAGGGTACATGACTCACATACAAGGATTGATTTGTTTTTAATGTCTGCCCAGTTAAAAATGAGAGTGGTAAAAACAGAGTATTTGGCAAGATATGCTACAGAGTTGGATGGTTTAGAGAAGGATATAACAAAATTGGAAAAAGAATATAAGAGAACTGCATCACAAGAAAAATATAGATTATTAGAGAATTTAAAAAACTGAAATATAGCACATTACAAATATTTAGAATGGAAAAAAACTATGTTAAAATCAAACAAATATATTATGGATTAGGAGAATTAACAGGTAAATGCAGAGGAGTCATCTAGAATGATAAATGCAATAAAAACAAAAGCCAATATTCTAAGCATAAAATCACAAAGAAATAAATAATATTTTAGACAAAATTTTATGAAACTATATAAATCAGAATTAAATGATGAAAATGAGATGGATTAATTTTTAACAAATGTTGAACATCCAAAATTAGAAGATAGAAACAGAGTTGATTTAGATGCTCCTTTAACAAGAAATCAAGAAAGCTTTAGGTTCTTTACAAGCTAACAAATATTTGGTGGATGATGGGTTTCCTCCCAAGTTTTACAGACAGTTTAAAGATTTATTGATCCTTCTTATGATGGATGTTTTGGATCAGACAGTGGAGACCCAGGTCCTCCTGGAATGTTTCTCAAATGTTATAATTACAGTGCTACTAAAAAAAAGTAAAGACCCATTTAAAAACTTCATCATATAGACCTATAATCATTCCTTAATGCTGATTATAAAATATTGGCAAAGGTATTAGCTAATAGACTGGGACATAGATCAGGTGGAATTTGTCAGAGGAAGACATTCTTTAAATAGCCTATGTAAACTATTTAACATCTATAGCAAAAATTAGAGTTGAATCCAAGTATAACTATCTCCCTTGATGCAGAAAAAACATTCAAACAATTAGAAAGGTCTTTCTTATTTAAAACATTGGAAACATTTGGTACAGGCAGAAAATTTAGAAATCAGATAAAATGCTTTATCATAAACCACAAGCCAAAATTATAACTAACAATCAGATGTCAGTGGTTTTTCCCTTGAATAGATCGAGTAAGCAGGGGTGTCCTCTGTCCCCAGCACTTTTTATCAAGCCGCTGGCAGAGATTATAAGGAGAGATCAGATATTAAGCTGAAAAGTTTGACAAGAAGAACATAAAATTAGTTTATTTGCTGATGTTGTGCTATTATATATGTCTGAACTGACTGAATCCTTGATATAATGGCAAACATTAGAAAAATATGGAAGAATATCAGGTTATAAAATAAATATGGACAAGAATGAGATAATTCCATTGAAGAAATTTTGAATATGAAAGATATCAAAAAGGTAGTAGATTTACATGGAAGACAGGTGGAATCAAATATTTGGGAATAGTGACATAATAATTTATAGAACTTGTTTAGAAAAATGGAGAAAGATTTACAGAAATGGAAAGACCTGCTGATTACTCTAGAGGGAAGTGTAAATTGTATTAAAATGAATGTGATGTCAAGATTACAGTATGTTTTCCAATTGTTGCCTTTTGCACTACCTAAAAAATTCTTTAAATTATTGAATAATTAAATAAGGCTATTCCTATGGAATAACAAAGTTCAGAGAATTTCATTGGAAATGCTAACATGGGATTATAAACTGGGAGGATTTAGGCTTCTGGATTTTAAGTAATATTATTTATCAGCACAAGAAATATTTTATCTTTCTTCTTTGAAGAAGACAGTTCCCACTCTTGGATCCAAATGGGATTGAATTCAATAAAAAGGAGACAGCGAAGGACTTTATTTACAAATGAATTGTTACTTTAATAACAAAAAAGACAAATAACTCCATATTAACACTTATGATTAGAATATGGCAAGAAATAAATGAGAATATTGGGGAAAAAAAGCAGTTACATCATTAAGAACACGATTATGTGAAAAATGTGCTGCTGCCCATGAATCTGGGTAACAAAATATTGAATTCATGGTATAATAAAGGAATAAGATATATTGATGATTGTTATAAGGAGGGATCTCCTATGTCTTTTAAAAAATTAAGAAATAAATATGGAGTAGCTAATGGGACTTTGTTTTCTCCAACTAAGATTGTTTGTAAGAGAAAGATGGGGACAAATCTGGCCCCACTTGAAATTAGTAAAATGGAATGAGTGGTTTGGCTGAAAAATACATCTAAATTTATAAATAAGATGTACTATGCTGTCCAGAATATGTGCAAAACCAGGTTTACAGAGATCGAGAGAGAGATGGGGGTTGGATCTAGGTGTTGCAATAATGCAAAGATGTTGGTCTGATGGTGTTTGGATAGCATACATCAATCAGAAATGCAATATACGAACTTGTGCAATATAGTTTTCTACACCAATTATATCTCACACCACAGAAGTTGCATAAATCAAAATCTGAAATATCGAAGATGTGTTTTATGTGTGGGACAGAAATAGGAACTTTCTTATAAGCTACATGGTCATGTGTGAAGCTGAGACATTTCTGGCAGGATATGACTGAAATAATTTTAAAACTTTAAAACGGGTTTTGAATAGTTCTGCCAGGAGGAGGTGTTTTCCCACATCTTCTCCCTACGCCATCACGCCATGCCCCAGGATATTACTGAAATATTAAGAAGGATAACAGGGGTGGCATTTATGGGCCACAAATTAACTAAATTGCAAATTTCATTTGTTAAAATAGCCTTAGCAGTGGGTAAGAAATGTATTGCTATTACTTGGAAATCTGACCCCCCCCTACATATAGCACGATGAACTGTTGCGATGAATAGATGCATACATATGGAAAAAATTACATATAACAAATATGACATTTATTAAGATATGACAGCCATATTTGGATCATTTATGGGCCCAATTATAATTATAATATAATAAAGAGGACAATAATAAATGCTGCTATTGTATAAATGCAAGTGACTCCCCCATTGAGATTTTTTTTTAAATGGTCAACATATATGTGACAATGTGTATATTTTTTATTTTGTGGAAGGTGGGGGGGGGAAGGGTTGTTTTGTGTTGTTAGTTTTTTGTAAGAAAAAGTTTGATATTGTAGAGTTTACTAAGTATATTTAGAGAAAAAACAAAAATAACATTTTCAAAAAAAAAGACAACATTTGGTTACCCTACATCTCTGAATTGAAGCGTGTTTTTTTTTCTGAAAGACCAAGAGATCAACCACTGCACAGTATTTAGCCTGCCGGTGTAATGTATCTATCTGCGTAATTCTAATGTGATTGTTACCCCCCCCCCCCCACATTCTGACAGATAAGAACCCACAGGGGTAATTTAGCTTCAAATGTACCAACACATCTTTCCCCAGTGCCATTTAAATCAATTGTTTTGTCAAGCAGCGCCATATCTGTTCATCTCAGTAAAATATTTTCAACTGATAAATAAATAAGCCATGCCAAATTGGACATAGTTCAAAAATTCTTTCCTAATTTATTTCTGTAAATATTTTGGCTTAAGTTTTGCAAAACACTCTTTTCCTTAAACCCTCTCTAAAGCTATCATGTGGGATTTGTTTCATTACATTTTGTTTAGCTGACCTTATTCCAAAAGAGATTTCTCAGGCTTAAAACATTGTGGAACACTTCTAAGAGCAGAAGTAGTGTGGAGCTCTGTTAAAGGCACTTTACAATCTAAAAAAAAATTTTAAGAACTCCCTAACTGATTGCTGAAGAGAAGTAGGATTCTGCAGCTCACCAGTAAATCTGAAAAGTGATTAGTGTCAGATAACAAAAACTCGCTTGTGATTCCCTGACGTGAGGAATCTCACTCCAAGCTGAAGACAATCCCATCAGTATGTCTCACAAGTTTTGGTCCTGCAGTTGGAGGATGAGTAAACTTTTCCATGCAAGTGATATACTTTCCTTTGGATGCCTTGCATAATTGTGACTCCTCTATGCTCTGCTGTGACTCTGCAGTAACCTATTAATATTGTATTCCATCGACTTGATGAAAGACTGTGCCTGCCCCAGGATTTACAGTTGGTGGAGTTTGTACTGTTGAGAGGCTTGTATTTCACTGTGATTATCTAACTTTTTTCTTGTTTAATGAGTTATGCCAGAGATGTAAAGTGAATACTATCCTTGCAAATATCTAATGACCCTCTTGCCATTCAGCTTAGAAATTGATCCACGGAGGGCATTTAATTTTCTACCTTCATGAGTTTTGCATTACAGCATAATCAATTCTTAACGTGCCACATGAAGAAGGCCAGTCAATAGATTAGTGAGCACTCGAAGTGGAAGGATTGTGGATCTGAGCAATACCATGAGGTCACAAGGGAGTTCTGTACACCTGAAGAAACACGAGTGGAAAGAAAAATAACATGCATAGAGCTGAGATACCAGTGTACACAAAGTGCTTGGGAAAGTAGATGTGGACATTGGGCTACTTGGAGAAGTAGAATTCTTGTCGAGGTAATATGAATCATACGACTTGGGTAGTATATACTCTGATGTACTCTAAACCATGTATGATGGGTAGAGTACACTGATGTGTTCTGAGGAGTGTGGCAAGAATGTGCAACACTGGGTAGTTAGTAATTAATAATGTGCACCTGAGGAATAGTTTAATAACCATTAATAGTTTAATAAGCAACAACATTGTTCAAAAAGTGGACAAAACTTTGTGATGTGAATGAGTTACTAATATTGTGCAATGCAATTTAAATCCAGCAAAGTAAAAGAACTCAAATAAGATGCAAGCTATCTCTTAAAAATCTTAAATATGCATTGTATAATGTTTTTTAGCCACCTTTTTATGGAGCCACTTTCTTGGCTTATGGAAGGTGTTGTCTGAGGATGAAACTGTTTCCTGATGGTTTGAAACAAGTGAAAACATTTCATATAAAAATTCTTAAATTTGCTGACACATCTCAACCAAAATGGGTTTGCATAACTTCACACGGGTGAAGACTGAAGCTTCCTGCATGTTCATTATTACTGCATGTCATTTGAAGAAATAAATTGTATTTATGTCATTCCTTGAAGACTTCAAAGTCTCAAAGAGCTTGAAAGTCAATTAAAAATTTAAAATCACAACTCCATTAAGTCATTCAAACAGCTTCTCATGTTTGTCTCCATGAAACATAAAGAAAACTCCTGAAATTACTGCAACATCTAATCTAATCTAATCAGCCAGTCGCTGCAGTGCATTGGCACTGCTGGCTATGTAATTAGCAGTAAAATTACATTTCAACACACCAGCATTTAAAATCTGTAGCCTCCTTTATTTCATTACAATGAATTTCCAATCTGGTTGATTTTCCAGAGTTATTGTTCTGGGAAGGGAAGATATTTTGCTCATATGACTTTGACTTTCGAATCAATCTCAATTTCATTACATACTCTCTCAGGTTTACTAACAGTTTCATATTTTCCTTTGAATGTCTGCCGCCACTTTATAAAACAAATGTTTATTTGTGCATTAATAACAATGTTTATCAATATTTAATCCTTATTATATAAAATGCTTTCTCTTGAAATTACTTGAACCTTCCAGTATTGAAACAACTAGGATGTAGTGCTATTGTACCTGCTGCAATACAGCATGCTGCGTTGCTCAATGCTAATTGCACTCTCTGGCTTATTCAGAGAATCTAAGCTTCCTATACACCCCTGTCAAAGCCCCACATCTCTCTGTGCCACCAAAAGCTCAACATCCTGTGCTTTTGATCTAGTACCTGGGAGTCTGTCAAATCAATCACCTGGCAGTTGTCTTAGCTAAAATTGCACTGCCCAGTAAATAATATAACTTTGCTATCAACACTTACTGATGGTCCAACATCGACTGTGGTGTCTGAGGTATCAAGTCGGGAATCTCGAATATCCAAGGATATCAATCCCATTTACTGCATGCTGGGACCGAATCACCAGGATCAGGTAATGTGCTTTTGCACTCTTCCCATGCAGTTAGGTGCTCCAAATGTAGCCTGCACGCGTAGCTGTGAGTGTGGTTAGACTGTACACAGTGCCACGAACATGGTTAGACTACACACATTGCCGTGAACGTGGTTAAACTGTACACATTGCTCCAACAATTCTTGGGGAGCCTGACAACATCCAGGCCAAAGTGACCTATTTGATTGGCACCCCATTCACTATCCTAAACAATTATTCCCTTCTACAAAGTGCTCTGTTGTTATTCAGCTGGATTATTCTGAAACCATCTCCCGAACCTTATCCCCGGTCAGAAGATGCTGGCAGTCCATTGCCATACACATATTTGGGGCAGCTGTGCATTACCACCAGAAGGATAGGGGCAGCCATGCTTACCACCTGCAGGATAGGGGCAGCAGTGCAACACCACCTGCGGGATGGGGCAGTGGTGCATCACCACCTGCAGGATGGGGGCAGCAGTGCGACACGACCTACAGGATAGGGGCAACGGAGCACTACCACCTGCACCACATGCAGGATGGGGGCAGCAGTGCTCCTGCAGTCATCCAAATCCTAAGTTAGAAGCTGAGTCCAAATTCTAGACCTTCCCAACCCCTTGCATCATGTGGGCATTACCACAAAGGACTGCTGCCATTCATCAGTTTCTCAAGGGTAGTTAGTGTTGGGTAAAAAATCTGTCCTTGTTAGTGATGCTCATATGGAAGTGAATACAGTAAAAATACTTAAAGAATGCCTCATTGGTCTAAATTAATTGCTCTTCTCCCATATGGTTGCATCCTCTCATAGTTAATGCTGAATCAGTTAGTCTTGTAATCTCATGCATACTTCCCTCCCTTCCTTGAATTTCATCTGCAGCTTGCTTCCCAGGAAATCTAAGAAGAACCCATCACACCTGCCCACACTTTATTCTGCCTCCTCCAAACAGGGAGAAGACTCAAAGGTGTGAAAGTGTGCACTAGCAGGCATAAAGACCATCTTTATTGCAGCCATCAGACTCTTGAATGACCCTGACATCCATGCTCTCATCCTGCCCTTGCTTGGTGTTAATTGATTCTTCTTTTCATTGTAACTCTACACTCTGCAAACTGAGCACTTCACATGACTATGGATGTGAGAGATAACCAGTTGGACTGCTTGCAGTAATAGGTGTAATGAGACCAATAAATAGACAGACAATGTAAAGGCCAAGTTACTCTTGTACATGCAGATGACATGCAGATTGAAATTTAAAGATATTCTTCAGCCCAAATCAACAGTAAGAATAAAATCTAACCATAGATACAAGTAAAGTCTGCATTTCATTGCAGAAATGCTCATACCTACAGCCATATTTTTAGCTGACATTAAAGCCCTTCTTGCCACTGCCTTGCAAGATTGAGCAGCAGCGCCATCTATTGTGAGAATGTGGATGGAGCAGCATCAACCCAACATTAGAATTGTAAATCATGGAACTGATTCGGGTGTGTTGTTTGAAGAAGTGGAGAGGTTGGGGACTATAAATATTCTGTCTTATCAATAATCAAACTGGTCAGAATATACAGTAATAATAAGCGAGGAGTAAGCCCTAACAGCAATCAGAATTGTGAGGAACAAATCAATTTTTTGAAAGATTTCTTTATTTAGCCTGTAGATATTGTTCGATAACTTTTGAAAAAAATAAGTGGCAAATATCAAACAAAATGCATAATTTCCATTGCTCAATTCTGGTCCGCATTCCTGAAAGGAATAGCTGAAATTCTAGTGAGGTGATCACAGAAGACTTTTGGAAATCTCCCAGTGGTTGCATTGGTTCGATATACAGTAATTGTAATCAACGTCCAAGAATGTATTTGCATCAGGGTGAGTTTCTCTGAACTGCAACAATGGGTAGGCCAGGAGAGCAG
The DNA here is from genome assembly GCF_036971445.1 of Narcine bancroftii. Taxonomy (NCBI): domain Eukaryota; kingdom Metazoa; phylum Chordata; class Chondrichthyes; order Torpediniformes; family Narcinidae; genus Narcine; species Narcine bancroftii. The sequence goes on from NC_091472.1 coordinate 131,256,519, forward strand.
CTTGCTCATGGCTCCAGGAACCCTGGTCCAATCCTGCCCTCGGGTGTTGTCCATGTGGAGTTTGCATGTTCTCCCTGCCAGTGCGTTGGGTTTCCTCTGTGCCGCAAATGTGCAATTTGCCCTGAGTTTAAAATATCAGGGGAGATGAAGAGAATGCAAGGAAAATTGAAGGAGTTAGGGGAAGATTCGGGTAGAATGGGTGGTCGATGGTCAGAGAATTGAAGGGGCTGTTTCCAGGTTGTCCCTTTCCATGAGGAGTGTTGTAGAAATACTTCCAGCTGTGCCTCACCTCCAGGCTGTGGATAACTGCTGCATTTGCTGTATAAAATGACTTTTGCAGTCACAAGGAGGCTCAGTACGAGTGATTGAATTTTAATTCAATTCACTGTGTGATTTTAGCACCAGTTGCATTAGATTTCCCATTGCTAAACAGTGTTACAGTAAACTGTTATTTCTAAACATTAGATATTAAAAAGCACAGTTGTTCAGAGGGCCAAGGCTGGCAATATGGGTGGTGTGAACATGCTGATAAGATCACACAGTGAGGATGAGGAGAACTCACCCCTCTGGATCTGTAAAATATTGAACCAAATGACCAGTCGATCATGCCCAATTTGGTCTCCTTGAAACGAATGCAAAGAAGGAAAATTTGTATTTCTTTTGCACCTTTTACAGCTATCGTGAAAGGACCTCCAGCAAAGATCTGCCTTCTCTTGGGGGGAAAAAAGGCAAGATTTATGCAGGTTTCTCGCAGTAGCAGATATATAATCTGCTTTGGTGGTGCGAGCTGAGAGATAAATATCGGCCAGAACATGAGGGAAACTGCTCATGACTTCTTGGTATGCAATATTTATATTCAGCTGAGAGTGAATGCCTTGGTGGGACTAGTTGACAGTTAATTGTTGGCCAGAACATTGGTGATGCCAGCTCTTCAAAATAGTGATATGAGACATTTCTACCCACCTGAGAGCAAATGGGGCCTCAGCTTAAAAGTGAATCTAAAATTGCCATGTCTGCCAGTGTAGTGTTTGTGGTGGTACGCCACCGGCCTACTGCAGGGGGGAACCTCTGACCCTGCAGGAGCTTAAGGGGACAGGACAACACCTGGCCGGCTGTCAATCAGTCGGCCTGAATGGATCAAGCCCCACTCGGTCGGGTGTCAATCACCCTCCGGGATATAAGCCTGCGCCAGCCTCCTGAGGCCTCACACAGAGTTGCTGCAGCCACAACCAGCATGGCTCTGTGGAAGTTTTTGTGGATTAAAGCCTGTGTGTCTGATTCTGCCTAACAGTGCACCACAGTGTTACTTGGTGTTTAATTGGATGAAGTATTTGTCGTTGACAATCCCCGGAGTTGCCACGTGTACTCACAGTGTGGTCTTTGTCTGAAATGAGGATGCGACGAACAGGACAACTGGCTATGTGATGTACTGAGGAGGAATGGAACAGGTCTCCAACATTTTTGTGATGAGTTATGATACATGACAAGAAAAAAAAAGAACTTCTTAGACTTGAATAAAAGTGACCACCAAGGAACTTCAGAACAGTGCATGCGAGGCTGATTAGTGAAGAAAAGGCAAATTTCAACCATCACATTAAACTCTGTCAGCTGGGAGAAGGAGGCCAATTCAAAATTCACAGTGGGCTCATTTAAGTCATTCTTATCAACACTTGTGAAGACAAAACATAGTTTGTTTTGAAGATAGGTATTTGGCAATATTACAGTTTGTCCTTCGATGGTTTTACATTCAGGAACAAGAACCAGTGGTTTTGTACAATGTATCAAGTGCTATAAAGAGAAATTACTTGGGCTTATTCCTTCATTTATGTCCAGCAGCTAACAATAAACATAGAATATAGAACATTATAACACAGTGCAGGAGCTTCAGCCCTCAATGTTGTGTTGACCTATATATTCCTACCACAGCAAAATCTAAACCCTTCCTATCTCGTAACCCTATTTTTCTTTTATCCATGTGCCTGTCTAAGAGTCTCTTAAATGCCCCCAATATTTCAGCCTCCACCACCATCCTTGGCAAGGGGTTCCAGGCACACGCAACTCTGTTTTTTTAAAACTTACCCCTGATGTCTCCCCTACACTTTCTTTCCTTCACTTTGTTGAATGTCCCTTGGAATTTGCCATTCCTGCTCTGGGAAAAAGGTGCTGGCTGTCCACTTCATCTATGCCTTTCAGAATCTTGACGACCTCTATCAAGTCTCCTCTCATCCTTCTTTCCTCCGAAGATAGAAGCCCCAGCTCTACTAAACTTGCCTCATAAGACTTATTTTCCAATCCAGGCAACATCCTGGTAATTCTCCTCTGCACTCCCTCCATGGCTTCTATATTCTTCATATAATGAGGTGACCAGAACTAAACACAATACTTAAAGTGTGGTCTCACCAGAGATTTGTTGAGTTGCAACGTGACCTCTTGACTCCCGAATTCAATTCCCCTATTATCTATCCTATCAACCTGCACAGCAACCTTGAGAGATGCCTGGATTTGGACCCCAAGGCCCTTCTGTTCCTCCACACTGTTCAGCATCTGAGCATTAACTCTGTACTCAGCCTTCTGGTTTGACCTTCCAAATGTATCACCTCACACTTATCCAGATTGAACTGTATTTGCCACTTTTCAACCTAACTCTGCATCCTGTCTATATTCTTTTGTAACCTACGACAATCTTCAGCTCCATCCACAACTCTTCCAACCTTCAAATCATCCACAAACTTACTGACCCGTCCTTCTGCTTCTTTGGGGGTCCCAGAACAGATCCCTACGGAATTCCTCTAGTCACTGACCTTCAGGCAGAATACTTTCCATCCACTACTACTCTGCTTTCTACGTGGAAGCTAATTTTTAATTAATACAACCAAAATTCCATGGACCCTAGGCCTCATGACTTTATGAATGAGTCTCTCATGGGAGACCTTGTCAAATGCCTAAATAAAATCCATATACACCACATCTACTGCCCCACCTTCATCAATTTCTTTTGTTACCTCCTCCTCAAAAAACTCAATTAGGCTCGTGAGGCACAACCTTTCCTTCACAAAACCATGCTGACTATCCTCGAGTAGATTGTATTTCTCCAAATGTTCATAAATCCTATTCTTAGGAATCCTTCCCAATAGTTTGCACACCACTAACGTAAGATTCTATGGTCTACATTTCTTCCACATTATTTCTGTGCTTTCCCTCGTAAACATCTGTCCCCAATTTACTCTCCCTAGTTCTTGTCTCATCCCATCATAATTAGCCATTCCCCAATTGAACAATTTCCCATTCTGTCTGCTTTTATCCTTGTCCATAGCTATGCTAAAATTCAGGTGGTAGCGATCACTATCACCAAAATGCTCCCACACTGAGAGGTCTGTCACCTGACCAGGTTCATTACCCAGTACTAGATCAAGAATGGCCCCTCTGAATTGATTTAAAACATAAGATTGATGTATTTGGATATGTTATAATGTGTTGGTTGATGTAATCTCTAAACAAAAAATCCACTCCTTTTTTTTCTTCCTTTCTTTTTGGGGGGAGGAAGAATAAAAATAAAATTATATATCATTTTTAATCGCTTCTATTCTAATGTATTGTTCAAGATGAAGAAAGTATGTTTGCTTGATGCAAATGGAAAATAAAATATATTTAAAAAGTTTTTTAAAAATATGGCCCACATACTGCATCAGGAATCCTTCTTGGACACACCTGACAAATTCTGCCTCATCTTTCCCTCTTGGAGTCAGGAGGTGCCAGCAAACATTAGGGAAGCTGAAGCCTCCCAGGACAACAATCCTGTAATTTCTGCACTATTCTTATCTGTTCCTCAGTGTCCCGAGAGCTATTTTGGGGCTACTCCTAATACTGAGATTGCTCCCTTCCTATTTCTGACTTCCAACCACACCAACTCAGTCGACAGTTGGTCTACAGCATCCTTCCTTTCTACAGCCATGATAATATCCCTGACCAGTAATGCTACTCCAACCCCTGACAAATCTCCCATCCTATTCCTTTTAAAACACCAAGTCCCTGGTACCTGCATTAGCCAGTCCTGTCCTTCAGCCAAGACTCCGTCATGCCCACAGCAAAAGGAAGTAACGCTCAGAGATGCATTCAGGGGCTTGGAGTTAAAAATCACAGAAAACTGCTGGAGAAATTCAACAGGTCCCACAGTGTCCATAGGAGGCAAAGATATGCACCAATGTTTTGGGCTTGAGTGTTTTGTCAAGGTAGAGCTCAATATTTTGTCCAAGGGCTCCGGCATGAAACGTGGGTTTTATAGTTTTGCTTCCTATGGACATTCTGGGAACTGCTAAGTTTCCCAGCAATTTTTGAGTTTTAATCAGAGCATCAGCAGACTTTCTTGTTTCACTCCAGTTTAGTTATTCATGGTTGTGATAGACCCCCAAGGAGTCAGGAAGGCCTTTATTGCAAGAATGGTTGAGTACAAGATGAAAGTCATTTTACTCTAATTTTAGAGCTGTGGTGACTTCGTACCTGGAATATTGTGTGCGGATCAGAGTCAGAATTTAGTGTCATGAACAAGTCATGAAATTCAGTGTTTTGCAGCAGCGTCAGAGGGAAAATGTTCTTATAAATATCTTACAACATTACTGTGAAAAAAAATTAAAATAGTAGTGCACAAAAAGTAAGGCATTGTCTTTTGTTCATTAATTATTCAGTAATCTGATGACAGAGGGGAAGAAACTGTCCTTGTGCCGTTGAGTACTCGTCTCTAGGCTCCTGTACCTTTTCTCCGATGGTAGCAGAGTGAAGAAGGCATGGCCTGGATGGTTGAGGGCTTTGAGGATAGAGGCTGCTTTTTTAAGACACCGCCTCATGTAGATGTCCTCGATGGAGTGAAGTCTGGAGCCTGTGATATCACAGGCTGAATTAACAATCCTCTGGAGTTTATTCTTGTCCTGAGAGTTGGTGCCTCTATTCCAGGCAGTGATGTACTCAGCCAGAATGCTCTCCACAGTACACCTGTAGAAGTTTTCAGGAGTTTCAGTGACATACTGAATCTCCTCAGACACCTCACAAAGTATAGTCACTGGTGAGCCTTCTTTATGATTGCATCAACATGGAAGCTCCAGGACGGATTCTCTGAGATGTTGATACCCAAGTATTTGAAGTTCTTGACCCTCTTCGCTACTGAGCCCTTGATGAGGACTGGGTCGTGTCCCTCTGACTTCCTTCCAAACTCCATAATCATCTGGTCTCCCTGCCTGTCTGGCTTACTTTTGGTAGAAGAAGTACACCTAATTAATTCCATGGATGGGGGTGTTGTCATATGGGGGAAGATGATGCAAACAGGGCCTGCACCCCTTTGGGTTTGGCAAGGGAAGAGGTTCTGAGTAGGGCTTAACAGAATAGGTGCAGGATGTCAAGAATCACGGGTCAGAGCCTCAAAATAAGGGGTTGGCCATTCACGAAAGTGATGAGCAGAAATTTTGTCACCCACATGATATGGATTCATTCCAACAGAAGATTGTGGAGATATAGTTACCTTCCTGTTTGAGCTGTTTGTACATATTAAGGGAATCGAGTTAATTATAGGATTAGAACAGAAAAGTGATACTGAGGTAAGAGATCAGCTATGATCCTATTGTGTAATAGGACAGGAGTTAGAGACAGAATGGCATGTGTTTGTTGGCTTATTGCTTATTTTCTTGTCTCAAATAGAGTAATGATTTGTTTAGCCCAATTTTCTACTGCACAAAACTGATTACAAACATTAGCGCAAGACCAAAGATAACAAGGGCAAAATTAATATGATGGGAGATAACTTGAAAGTCATCGGCATCCTCAAAAGAAGCTGATTTGTGCTCATCTGAAGTGGACTGAGTGTTAAACAGATATTATTGTATGCTTTTGTGGCAGAGGATTGAGACAGAGAGGGTGAGAAGGGTGTAAGCCCATTTTCTTTTTGTGAAAAGTAAATTTATTGGAGAATCACCATCCAGGGCATCTGGATGGAAGGGCTGGGTTTGCTCCTCCATGCAAACTTTCAGGGTCATTAGTTAGGAAATGACATTAGTTATGTGAAACCACGGTTGGATGTGAGATTACTGAGTGGAACCAAAATTGCTTGAGAGATGATAAGATTTGGAAATGTTATCCAGTGGTAATTTTGCAATTTGAATTGAGAGATTCGATTCCTTTGAAGCTCAGTGAGGAAGGTGATATTTTGAAAATAATCTGTCTGTTTCCCACGCGAGAAAAATCATGAAAAATGTACAGTATATTTCGCTCGGAGGTTTTGAGTCTTCCATGAACTTATCTGACGCGCAAAGCTCAGGCTGGGAATCTTGATCTGAGTGTGTTGTTATTCTGTCCCTTCAGAAGCTGCCAAAGTATGAGTAGCCTGGTCAGCAGCAAGACATCAAGTCTTCAAGATTCCACTTCTTCCCTTCCCCGAAAACAGAGCTCGGCCAATAAACGGCCTCTCCGTGCCCTCTATGACCTTCTCATCTCACCTATGGAAGGGGTAAGTGAATAAGGCACCAAACTGCGTGCATTAATATTGTCATCTTATGAATGTTCCAATTACACATACAATATAGACAACATACACTGGCAGCACATTTCAATGAGGAAAAACAGCTCTTCAGTGATATGCTATTGTTGAATAGAAGCAACTGTGGGACATGGAAGATTTGCATTAGGGTGCATGCAGAGGCATAAAAGATAGAACATTACACCTCAGTCAGGCCCTTCAACCCATGATGTCGGACCAATTCTTGGAAAGCTACTGCACCTCTGTAGTGTGGGACTAAATGGGTGTGTGTAAAGAATGGGAAGTGAATGATCCAAAGTCCAGCGGCAAGTGTGCCATCCAGCCAGAGAGTTGAGAAAGAAAGTCCTACTGCCTATGGTGTGTGTGGCAGCACTGTGCAGGCTTCAGGAATGTGCTGGAAATGAGATGCACGTGCACCTGTCCTCTCGCTCTGCTCGCTGATCGGACACTGAACCTGGGGCTACTCCCTAAGCTTCTGAGGCGAGGGCCAGAAGCACATCCATCATGGCCAAACCTCTTTACACCAGCTATTGCCAATGCATTTGGAAGGAATTGGTGACCTGCATTTACCAATGTGTTTTTTTTTACTCTCATTTCATGCACTTTTGAGTAATCTGACCTTCCTTTGAAAATGATATCAGCTGTGCACTGACAGCTCTGTAACTGCTCACACATAGTGGAGGAGACTAATGAGGAGTTGACTGGTAGACCTGGGTATGGATGGACTTAGTTGAATCTGGTCCAATGAAGATGCAAACTCAACTTAACAAAACCAGTCCATGGAAAAAAAAGAATTTTGTTTTCTGGCTAACCATCAAAAACTGTTTCTTTCTTTAAGAATAGAACCATAGAACACTACAGCAGAGAAGCAGGCCTTTTGTCCCATCTATTCCATGCCAAACTATTTTCTGCCCAGACCTGCAGCTGGGCCATATCCCTCCATGCTCTTCCCATCAATGAACCAATCCAAATACTTGGTAAATGTCAAAATCAAGCTCGCATTCACCACTTCAGCTGCCAACTCATTGCCACTGTCTGCATGAAGAGGTTCTCCTTCATGCTCCCCTTCAACATCTCACCTTTATCCCTGAACTTGGGTCCTCTAGTTCTTGACTCAGTGGAAAAAGCCTGTGTGCCTTCATCTATGCCTCTCATAATTTTGTGGACTTCTATGAAATCCCTCCTTGTTTTTCTTTGCTCCAGGGAATAAAGTCCTAACCCTTTCTCAGCAACTGAGTTCCTCAGTCCACCAACATCCTTGTAAATCTTTTCTACCCTCTTCCATGGGCGTTACATGAACAATACAGAACATAACATTAACAGTGTAGTTGTGGTGATCTGCTCGTCTGTCACTTAATCCATGAGTACTTTGGAGGCTGCAATCTGATTGGTCAGACCTTGTGCACATGCTTTCAGGTAGAAGACCCCTTACGTGGCGCAACCTGATGCCCTCTTCATAGAAATTAAGATAATAATTTCTTTCTCAGCTGTCAAAAATGGTGAATGTTTTTGAATGTTCTGACTTTAAAAAGTGTTACCAAATTTGACAGCATACAAGACCCACAGGCATATAAGGTGCCCCCGTTTTAGCAGGAAATTTTAGGAAACATTTATTTTAGTATAATTACAGGTAAAATTTGGACAAAACATGCAATGGTAAAAACTGTTTTAATGATAATACTGCTTTAATTAACAAGAGAAAACCTTTTATAATATTCTAATATTTTGTCTTTATAATCCATTGGCATTTTCTGTGCAATGGATATTTTTGTATGCATTGATAAACCATGCCTTATTATGAACTGTTCACCCCCAACCTTCTGTTCCTGCAAAATTCTGATGCCTTTGTTCTTCTCCTAATCTCCTGGCCTTATGAATGATCATTTTGGTAGAAATGCATTTCCCTGAATCCCTTTTATTTATCACTTTTTTTTAACTTCCCCTCAAGTTGTGCCCAACGTGGGGCTGGACAACAAAGGTTCCGTTTACCCTCTTTCACAGTCTCTAGCCGTTTTTCTTGCTTTCTCCATGCACGGACCATTTTTGCTGTAGGCGGCACTCCAAAAACTTTAGCTGCTGCTCTATTCCTGTGCTCCTTAGCATTAGTTATGACTTTTAGTTTTTATGTAATAATGTAACTTGAGCAATTTGCTCCTGTCGCCATCTTACAGATAAAAGCTTCCATTACATTTGTATTTCAGAGCGCAACGCAAGATGGCAGCACCAAAATGTCACCTTCTCATAAAAGACTGGGGGGGGGAGGGGGTTTTGGAGCAATTATTTTATTATGAATAAAGGGGGGGGGGTCTTGTATGCCGTCAAACACGGTAAGCAGGTTATTAAAAAGCAAATTATTATTTGTTAATAAATCTTGTAAAATAATTAAAATATTTAAGCCAACGTGACAATTAAAAAATGTATACTGTCCACATATACTTTGTCCCTGACAGTTGTTTCTTTGCTTGGAAATGAAAAGAATCTCATTTTTTGCATGATACCCACCTAGGTACTTGTTCCCTGGCACAACCCTCATTGTGGGGGAATGCCAGAAGTTGATGCTCCTTGACAGAATTCACTGTGGAGCATCTGTGGCAAATCTACCTGGAACTGTCAGTATTTCCAAGTAAAATCTGGGCTAATGTGCACTGGGGAACAATGGAATATGAAAAGGAAAGTACCATGAATATGAAAGACATCCATGGTGACGTATGGAGAGTGTGTTGGAATTTATGGGCTTGAATATTGCCTGGAAGACTCTTAAATCATTTTAGTGTGGCTGAGAGTTTCTTTCCTTCATATTAGTACATGCTATTTAATATTAATGTGATTTTGTGCCACCCTAAATCAGGTGCCCAAGCCATGGGAGAAGTAGGTAATAGATGTAGGAGTAGAAGACTAAATATGATTAGCCAAAGCAGGCTATGGAACATATTCTCATTTTCTCTTACAACATAGGGGAAACAATTGATCCCATTGAATCCATGCCAGGTCTCAGATCCCAGCATTCCCATTCCCCCATTTTATCCCTGAGATTCATTCTTTCCCTCATGCCCAACTATTTTCACGTAAAGGTATGCAAAGCCTACATCACGTGTCTTGTGCCCCCAGCAAGACAAGTCCATGAAGTCCATGAATCCTGCCACCTTCTCCAGTGCAGCCACCTCCTGAGCTCCTGTAGGATCCGTAGGGACGTGATCTTGTGTCCGGTCCAGCAGTGAACCCGGGCATCAGTGATTGACACGCCCTCCTCGGACCCTGGTTCAAAACCAAGGCTGTCAATGCCCAATGCCCTTTGGAAGCCTGCTTGCCCTCGACACCCTCAGGGATCCTTATCCCAGCTTCCCATGAGCTGGTCTGAAGTAGCCCATGGACCAGTGTGAGTCCTTTGGCTGCTGAGCCCCTCACTGGTCTGCTGCTGTGGTCTCCCACCCTGTAAGGTCCTGGTCACAGGTTTCCTCTGGTGAAGGGGTTGATCTGAGCTGCCAAGCATAGGCATGAACTTCCAAAAGTTCTTTGATGTTAAAATAAATCCTCCAGCCATATTCTGCAGGTTGTTTAAACATGCATGGGACCATCAACAGCATAACGACTGGGAAATAGGATGCTGTGGAGGAGAGCATCTTGGCTCCCCACTCCTGCAGTGTTCATACTAGTGGTAGCAATGTTATTACCGCAACAATAGCAGTGCCAACATTTGATAAGAGTTCTGTGGACATTATATAGAGGCTAGGCCGTATACGTTAGAGCAGATTCAACTTGGAGGATGACAGGATACATCAAGAAGATATTCTCATCAGTACTACTAAGGTGTAGTTCTGGGTGCCAATGTAAGAATAGAATCTTGGCCTTCCACAGCAGGGGGACAGGCCCTTCAGCCCAACTAGTCCATGATGGCCAAGTTAGTTCCATTTGCTGGGATTTGGCTTGAATCCCTTTTAACCTTTCTTGATCATGTACCTTTCTGAATGTAGTTTGTAGTATAATTGTCACTACCTCTCCCACATCCTGTGGCAGCTTGTTCTGTGCACCCACCACCCTCTATGCAAAAAAAGGTGCCCTTGAGGCCTCCTTTGAATCTTTCACCTCTGGCATATAATTGGACTGCTGTAACTGGTAGAAGGATTACATGTTCCCCACTAACTTCACTGTAAAGGTGTCTGTGATATGGAAAGGAGAGAGTTTGTCAGTTTTGTTTTGATATTATCTCACTTGTTGATTTTTTTTGTAAAGTTCCTCTCTGGTAGTTTGACATGTTAACACAATTGGGAAACAATTTCCTCGGAATGCTGGATTGGAGGGCTTGTGTCGTGAAATTCGAAAGGCGTGGCTTGTTTTCCCTGCACTGAAGGGGACTGAGAGGTGACATGACGTGATCTGAGTGTTCCTGTCATATACATAAGTACAATGTGCGCACACACCGAAATTCTTGCTGCAGCCACACAGGCACACAATGTACACCAAATATAATAATATACATTAAATTACTAGAACACATCAGGAGCATAAACAAGAGATACTCAGTGTTAAAGGATAGATAAATATTCACTGTTGTGGTGGGTGCAAAATAAGTGATGTTCCAATAGTGCTGGCAGATCTTTTGGTGGTTCCAGAGTAGTTTGTTTATGTTTTCTGAGTTCTAGAGCCTGTTGGAAGAAAAACTGTTCTTGAGCCTAGAGGTGTTAGACTTCAGGCTTCTGTACCTTTGCCGGAAGGTAGCAACAAGAGGTTGTGACCAGGATGATGGGGGTCCTTTATGATGCCTCACAGAGATGTTTTCAATGAATGTGAGGTTGTAGCCTGTGATGGACTTGGCTAGGTTTGTCACTTACTGCAGCCTCCTGTGTTCTTGTGCTCTTGAATTTCCAAACTAGTCAGTCCACCTTCCAAAGTCCAGATTTATTGTCAGAGTATATGCATGACATTACATTCATCCCTAAGTTTCTTTTTCCTGCGGGTCGGTCAGAATTTCTACTTATTGGTCATGCAAAAAAGTGTATTTGAGAAAAGAGAGAAATGTAAAAAAAGATGGCAGTGCAAACAACTGTGCAATACAGAAAATAAATCTTCAATAATAAATAATATGCAATATAAGAGTCCTTAAATGTGTCTCTGATTGAATTTGTTGTTGAGGAGTCTGATGTTGGAGGGCTTCCTGAACCTGGTGGTAGTCTTGTGGCAGCGATACCTCTTTCCTGATGGCAGCAGTGAGAACGATCATGTCCTGGGTGGTGTGGATCCTTGATGATTGCTGCTGCTCTCTGCCATCAGCGATCCATGTCGACGTTCTTGGTGGTGGGGAGAGTTTTGCCTGTGTTATACTGTGCTGAGTCCACTACCTTTAGCAGGGCTTTTTGCTCAGGCGTTGGTGACCCCATAATGTGGCGTGATGCAGCCAGTCAGTACACTTTTCACCACACATCTGTAGAAGTTTGCCAATTTTTAAAAAATGTCATACCAAACCTCTGCAAACTCCTGAGGAAGTAGAGGCACTGATGTACTTTCTTCATGAGGCCATTCGTGTTTGGTCCTCCAAAATAGTGACTCCTGGAAATTTAAATTTACTCACCCTCTCCCACCTCTGATCTTGCAGTGACCACAGGTTTGTACTCCTCTTATTTTCCCCTTCTAAAGTCTACCATCAGCTCCTTGGTCTTGGTGACATTGAGTTGTGAGGTTGTTATTAGTACACCATTCAGTCAAGTTTTCAATCTCCCTCCTGTGTGCTGACTCATCGCCCCCTTTTATACAACCCACTACCGTGGTATCATCAACAAATTTGTAGACGGTGTTAATGTCGTACCGAGCCACACAGTCATAGGTGTAAAATACCCCTGTAGAAATTTCAAGTCATGTCAAGTCTCTGCAGACTTTGTAGAAAGTAGAAGTGTTTCTGTGCCTACTTCACACTGAGAGGTCCTCCGATATATAGACTTTTCCCCTTCTTTAAGTCCACAATAAACTTTACAACATGATAGAGGTAGATAAAATTCTAAGAGGCATGGACAGGACTGGACTCTTCACCCATGGGTGGGACATGAAAACTGAAACGTTGTCAATTTCAGATGAGAGGGAGGAGGTTTAAAGGAGACCCGAAGGGTAAATCTTTCATGCAAAGAATACTTGGCATCTGGAATTTGCTGGCAGAGGAGATGGTGTAGGCAAGGACTGTTACGACATTTGGACAGTGTCCTGAATGAGTGAGGCAGATAGGGATAGGAAATGATTTTAGGCATCTATAGATAGACACTATGGTCAGCACAGACACAGATGGCCAAAGACCCTGTTTCTATGCTGTACAACTCCATGTCATGAGAATGGGCCCTGAGGATAGGTCAACCAATCCTCCTCACAACAGAAAATAAATAGATAAAACCTCTCTCCAGACAGTTTCAGCGACTGAATTTCATCTCGAGGTTCCAGGTTGGTACCCAACCCAGTGAATGGGGCACGTCTCCAGTCTGCCATCCCACCTTGTCATTTGGTTTGTGGGAGCCACGCGTCTCAGATGAACCGTGCCATCGGCTAAATATGGGGGTAGTAGCATTTACCTCACTCTCTGTTAGACTCTTTCTTAGTTCATCCCATGATGTAAAATGCAAATACATGTACATTTTAATGTAGTAGTCCAAAAGTTAAAATGAATTTGATTCAACTTATTTACAAAGAACATGCTCTTTTTTTGATATTTTTACATTTGTGGCTAATTTATTGTCTCAAATGATTCACAAGAGTCAGGTAGTTCATTTGCTGGACTGCTAAGTGAGGTTCAGAAAACAATCTGCTGGGGAAGCACAGCGGACCAAACAGCATCAGTGCACAATAAAGAGTTATCAACGTTTTAGGTCAAAGCCCTTCATGGGACTCGTGAGTCAAGCTACTTTAATTAATTTCCATTCCATTTCAAACCAGCAGAGGGCGCCAGATGTCCATGGTTTTCTCATTTCCTTCTGCAGCATGATCAGAAAAAAACCATGTTCAGTCGAACAATGTGTGAGTGTTTCTGTTTGCAGATCCACCCCCCCCCCCCCAGACTGTCTATTTAATTACTAATTTTTCTTTTTGCTTTTAGTTGTGGCTGATCTGTCAACATTTTCTCAATAATGACCATTGTACACCTGAGACTCATATGCCCAAAGCAATATTTATTTATTTATTTGTATGTATGACTCCTTGTCCTGCAAATGTATTGTTTGTCTGTATGTTTGTTATGTCTGGTTGCGTGTTTGCATGTTTTGCACCGAGGACTGGAGAACCCTGTTTTGTCAGGGTGTACTTGTGCAATCGGATGATAATAAACTTGACTACATCTGCAGGTGGGGGACAAGCTGAGATCAAAGATGCTCCAATACAGATTCTTTTTTTTTGTGACACTCTGGGAGCAGTACTTGGTTCCTTTTGCTCTGGGAAGGGAAATTTCTCTTAGTATATTATTTTAATTTTGCTATTGAAACTAGTAATTCTGGTGCACTCATCAGTATTTACAAGCAACAGAGTTTGCTGGTGAATGCTTTGGTCCTCCCCTTCTCGCTAAAGGTTCTGTTTTGGCTTCTGTTGTGATTCCCTGGACTGAGGACAGAAGCAACATGTCAAAACAGAGAGGAAGAGCCAGCAGCAGGAGAATGAGCATTTGGTCTCTGGTTGGGTATCCAAGGACGATAGAGGGTTAGGGTTTTCAGAAATGGGTGAGGAGTGTAAAGGGAATCTTCATAAATGATTGGAACTATGAGGAGAATAGGGGTGGGATCGTCATTGATTGGTTGGTGTTTAAAGAAGGTTGAGTTATCTTCACTAGCGACTGAACTCTGGAGATGCAGAGGGCATTTCTACTAATGACTAGAACCCTGAGGAGAGTGGGTTGACAATCTCTGTCAAAAATTGGGATCTTTACCAGTAATCGGGGACTGGAGAGGAGACCTTATCTAAGGGCCAGAGGTAATGAAGATATCTTTGAGGATTGGGGCAGTGGATTGTGACTGTCATTCAGGTCTAAGGCTAAAAAATGGATGGGACAGTGTATAGATTAAGCACTCCAGGAGGATCTCTGGGGATTGGGGTGTTGATGAGTAAGAATAGTTGGGGAAGAGTGATCGGCCTGGGGAATTTAATGGGGAGTTTCAGTGAGTTGGGATTGGAAGGGTCATTGAATATTGCTACAGGAATTAGGATCTCGTCTGTGGGAAGGTTGGGAATGAGATTAAATTAGGTGAGGATCAAGGATTGTAGGATTCAAGAGGGCATGAGGACCCCTTAACCAATGAAGAAGGAAAAGATGGTAGTGTGAACAGCCTCAGAGCATTCTGGTCCAAATTCCTCCACACTGCTTCAAAAGGAGGGAGACATTCAGCATTGAGTAAACGTTCTGAGGTCCGCCCTTGCTCAACATTTGAGGCAGATGGCTTTAACAGTTCCAGAGGGTCCCTTTTTGTATCACTAATGGGGTCTCAGTCTTCAAGAGACAGATGCACAAAATGGTTGATGAATACAGGTTGAAGGCCATCTTCCCTTATCTTGACAAAGTCACCATTTTGGACATTCTCTGGAAGACCATGGCACCAACCTCCAGAGGTTTCTCCACATGGCCAAAGCCCTGAAGCTCATGTACAACTCCAATAAACATCTGGCAATCCTGAAATATGTGGTGGAGAATGGCGTCATTGGTCCTGACCCCGATTGAATGCACCTCCTGTTAAACCTCCCAATCTCAAAGACCATGAAGGCCTTAAGAAGGTGCCTGGGCTTCTCTTCTTACTAAACCAGTGGGTCCCTCTCTACGTGAATAAAGTCCACCCCCTCTTAAAATCCACCTCCTTCCCATTACTGGCTGAAGCCCAGGTGACTTTTGACTACGTTTGGAGCTACATCGCAAAGGCCACCATGCACGTGGTGGACAAGAATGCACCTTTCCAGGTGGAGAATGATGGATCTGATGTAGCTCTGGCCACTACCCTTAACAAGGTGGGCTGGCTGGTTACTTTTTGTTCCCCACACCCTACAAGGCCACGAGCTTCGGAACCCATCAGTGGAGAAAGAGGCTCAAGCCATTGCAGAGGCCATCTGGCACTGGAGGCATTACCTGGCCAGCAGAAAATTTACACTCCTCACTGACCAGCCCTCGAGACCCAGTAAACCCTGTACAACAGGGGGTCCAGGAAGTTCTGGAAGCCCAAAGTCCTCCAGTACTGAGGCGCTCAACCAGAATAACTAGACCCACAGGCTTAACTTGTAAATATCTGTAAACAATTAGTTTTTTTTTAATGTATAATCTCCATTTTTCCTTCAGGTTCTATTCTGAGGGAAGGGGTAAATACAGTGAACTGGAACTCACTGTCTGTGTGTTGTTCAGATGGCTGGCTCCTCCCTCACCTACCCCAATATAAACCCTGGTTTTCCCACCTTACCTCAGATTCACATGAGGATTATTGTGTCTACCGGCCATTGATTATAAGCTATTAAAAGTGTGTTTGTGCCCCTCACTTGTCTCTGAGGGCAATCAGTCGCATAACACATTGGAGAAGGCCTCTGGCCCAAAATGTTGACTGCCTTTAATTCCTATGGATGCTGCATGACCTGCTGAGTTTCTCCAGCACTTTTACATACGGCACTATACCTCAGCATCTTGTTTACTTCCTCTTGTCTGCACAGCCTTTCCCACCGTCTCAGCTCCGTTTCTGAGTTCTGATGAAGAGTTCCAGATCTAGAATATTCTCTGTTTATCTTTCTGTAGATGCCTGCTTAACCTGTTGAGTATTTTCAGCAAAGAATTGTAGCAAATTACAGAGTTAAAATGCAATTCAGATAGTAGAGATGACCATTTTACAATTTAGTTGCTACCTTGAGATGGAAGAGAAAAACCAGTAACTAAATAGAGGGAAGAACAGTCAGTGGGACGCTAATACAGTCTCAGCAACCTGGGTTCGAATCTGACACTGTCTGTAAGGAATTTGTACATTCTCTCCATGTCTGTGTGGGTCTCCTCCGTGTGCTCTGTTTTCCTCGCACTCTTCCAAGAAAAAGTTTGGGGTTTGTAGGTTAGTTTGTGTATTTGGGAACCACAGGCTTGTGGGCTGAAAGGGCCTGTTAAATATGCTCAATCTCTTATATGTTAAAAAAAACTCTAAAATGCCAGTCAGGAGGTTTTCAACTCTTCTGACCTCCTGCTAACTATGTTGTGAACACATGTTGAGAACCAGATCTTGGAGTCTTCTCTGCCGGTCCAGAAAGAATTGCTGATGTTAAGCTAGTTAGAACCACCGAGTCCTTGGCTCATGGATATGGCATCAAACACTGAAGTCTGGGACTTGTTGACGGATCTAGAAAGGGCCATCCATCAATTGGCTCTGCTGCTGACATTCTGCAGAGCAGAGCTTGTTGAGATTAGGCTGAGGGATTGCTTCTTAGATTCTAGATCCAGGTTGGGAGGTGTTGCAGGTTCCAAGTCCCCATTCACTTTGGGGGAGAGCAGGTGAAGAGGCAAGAGAAAAGGTGATTGGCATTTTTATTTCGTTATTTCACTTACATTTTATGCTTTCAATTTTTTCTCTGTGATATCTTTATTTTAGTCAACTTTCAGCTTTTACACCATTTTCAAGTATTTCTAAATGATATTTAAAGACAATTTTTTAAAAAACACACACACCACAGATGGCAAGTAGTGCTCCTGTAGTGGGGCTTCCCCTCTGCTTTATGAGAGACGGCGTTGCTGCCCTGTTCACTCCCTTGTTCTCTGAGATGGTTTGAAGCAGCACGGTGAGACCAGGGGATTGTGGGAACTGATTTGAATTGGACTGGCAAGGGCAAGCTCATTCAATCTCTGCTGTTCAGCCCTTACTGTTCTTCCCTTTCCCTAGTTGAACCCCAACTAGGTGGTTGGCAGCATTGTGCTAGATAGCAGGGGAAAATAATGGCCTGCTTTCCTGAATAAGGGCTTCTTGAACCTCTCTGTGTGTAGGACACTCTTGCTGGCTGAGGTTTGTCCTGGAGCTGAGCTAAAACACCCTGAGCATCCTTAATGTAACTTCCTTATTCTTACATAAGACCACTCAAGTGAGGATCCCTTGGCCATTCAAGTTTGTTTCCCAACGGCGTATATGATTGTTTCTTCAGCTCTTGCATTCCTATGTTAATCCTTCACCCCACTGCTTATCAAGAATCTATATACAGATTGCAAATGGAAATATACATACAAAAAAAAAAGAATCTATATACAGCAAACCTCTGGGACCTATGGGAATTGCTAGATGCCAGATCAGAGAATTTTCCAGTTGCTTGAAAATTGTGTATTACGTGGATTGGCAAACTAATGGTGAGGCACACCAATTTTAAACTTTCGTATTTTTTTTTAACCTATTTATTTTCTGCAATATTTTTGTTTGTCACTTGAGGCTGCCAGTTGCTTGAATTCTGGATAACGGGTTTAACTGTATCATTATAAGGATAATTCAAGGATCTCTCCCTTTGAGGAAGGGAGTCCCTGAAGACTCTGTCAGGAAACATTTGCCTTGTATTTATCTAAATTGACCAAATTATTATTTTTAAACAGTGATTTCTTGTTTTACATCCTTTGACAAAAGGAAACATCCTCTTCGCATCCATTCTACCACGATTCATCAGAATTTTACATTTCACTCGAATCCCCTCTCACTTTTCCGGTTTCCACCTGAATCAAACCAGGCCTCGCAGCATATTCCTCTTATCCAGGTATCAAATGTGTGACACTCTATATTTTTTTGTCCTTCCTTAAATACTGTACACAACATTTCCAGATGTGGCCTCACTAATGTCCCAAATGACAGAAGCAAACTTTCCTTCTGTACTCAATTACCCTTGTGATAAACAATGATGTTCTGTTAACCTTCCCATTTACTTGCTGTACCTGCATGTACCTTTAGACAAATGGTGCTCTGGGACACTCAGGTCCTTCTCTATCTCTTCTCTGCAAACTCTCACCAAGCAGATAATATTAATTTTAACATATTTTCTTCCATAAAAGTTCATATTTTCCCACATTTTACTCCATTTGTTAGATTGTTGTCCATTCGCTGTATCTCTTTGCAAATTCTTGCCATCCTCTTCAGAACTTTCTTTCCAATCTAAAATTCCCTATTTGAATTCATAGTCTTACAGATCCTGTGCCAGACATAAATAAGGGGAAAATTTCCTGGGATAAGCTAATAGGACAGTGAAACTCAACAGAACAGTAAGGACAGGATTTAAACATGAAGCTTGATAGGAGCTTTGATGGTGGAGGGGCATGGATTTTATAGTTCATGGTGAAGAGGAAAACTGATGCTTTCCAAATGTTGAAAGGCTTGAGTGAGTAATTGGATTGATCTGGAGTGTTCATGTGTGTGGGGGATCGTGACAAAGTGGGTTTGAGAAACATCCTGGTAAATGACAAATTTACATTTAGTGGGGCTTCGAAGACGCTGGCTGTGCTCAAACAGGCTGTGAGGAAGGAATTCAGGAGTAATTTCAGGAAAGTCGGCCAAAGTGGAGAAATATTGAAAAGGACAATCATGCCAATTATTGCAGAGGCTGAGAATGATAAACAAACTGAAATATTTATTCAGTTAGTAAAGGCACGTCATAACATATTTACTCAGAAATGCAAATACATTTTTGTAAGGAGCAATTATTTACATTTTCCAAATATTGGCAAAAAGGAGCACAATTCAAAGGTCTACTCTCTTACTTTGTCCTATGATATTAATTTGAAGAATGTTTCAGCAAACTTGTTTTTGGCAAATTTATAAGCAAACTAGTCTTGCTATTAATTGCAAAAAAAAAAATTATAGAAACTTTAAAGCCCTGAAGGTAATATTTTCTTATCCTATTTTGACAGAGAAGAAAATTAAATTACTTTGCACTTCCACAAGGAAACTCTATATAGTTATCAGACACAGATGTGGAGAATTCTATTCTCTTTGAAAGAAACCTGAAGACTTAATATTGGTTTAATCCAAGACATGAGCTGAATGGAAATGTTACCTTCTGAGGCAAATGTTATAATCATTTGAAACAAGATGATAAGAGGGGCAGAGAATTATTGAATAAACTAAATATGACCCTTCAGCCCATTGCGTCTGCTCCACCATTGGAATAATGCTTGATGCATTCTTCCTTTCAACTCCATTTTCCTGCCTTCTCCCCATAAACTTTAACACCCTTACACATCAAGGCCCAATTAACCTTCACTGTAAATCAACTTGCTACCATCTGTAGCAATGAATTCCACAGATTCACCACCCTCTTTTAAATTTTTTAAAAATTTAGACATATGGCACTGTAACAGGCCATTTGGCCCATGAGTCCATTTACACCCTACACCCCCTGGTACATTTTGAACAGTTGGAGGAAACCAGAGCCCCCAGAGAAAACTCATGCAAACACAGGGAGAATGTACAAATTCCTTATAGAATGGGATTCGAACCCGGGTCCGGTCCCGATTGCTGGCGCTGTAAAGGCATTGCACTAACCACTATGCCAACTGTGCCACACATCTTGCTGTAGAAATTTGCCCTCTTCTGTTCTAAAGGGACATCATTTTATTCTGAGGCTGTGACCTCTGGTCTCAGACCTTCCCACTTCTGGAAACATCTTGACTGCTCCATCCTATCCTGCCTTTCAACATTTGATACGTTTCAATAAGAAGCTCCCTCATCTCTCTAAGCTCCAGCGAGTACAGGCCCAGAGCCTTCAAATGCTTGTCGTAACATTAACTCTCATCCTGATATATTCAGGACAGGTTCAGATTGCAGTATCCAAGGAAATGGAGGCACAGAGTGAAAGCTGCATATCAATATGATCCGAGATGCAAACAAATGGGAGAGAATATAGCCGTGATCACTTTTGATAATAAATAAATACCAAATAATATTGTAATTAAATACAATATGGAACTGGATGTATTTAGCTTTAAGCATTGCAAGTTGTTGTTAAAAAAAATAACATGGAAAGTATGGTTCATTTAGCTAACTATTTACATTTTTTTTTCCCTGCTGCCTTCTTCAATGCTATTTGTTTCACTGATTCTTGAGGCAATTAATAAAATGAGATCAAAACAATCCTTGACTGGAAGGAAGTGCTTTTTCATATTTAATGCAATTCTTTTGAGATGTTGATAATATGTTCTCCATATTGATGATTGTGGTATGCTGGAGAATTGTCCATTTTATTGCCTCAGGGTTGTTGTGCCATGTGATGTACCATGGGGCTTAATCACATTGACAACTAGCTGGTAGTTGCATCCAGATATGGGTGCACCTGTGTTCTCGCTGTAGCCCAAACTCACCACTGAGTTCAAGGGCAGTCTGTAACCTACTGATCTGAAGGGTCTCTGTTTAATAGCAGATGAAGCTGGCACATTGATTTACGCAGTTGCCGACTTTATCAAACAGTAAGTGAAAGTAAATGATTGCTTTATTATAACTTTTTTTAAAAATTAGTGGTTTTGATTAATTTGCAGAAGTTGAATGTAATTTTAAGTGAATTTATTATCGTTTAATATTTTCAAATCTTTTTAATCATTTGAAACATCCTTAACTGGTTCTAAATGACTTTGACCACCAAAGGTTTCATAACAGTTGAGAATCCTTGTGACAGCATGAGGCGATCAAAGGGTGAGCCATGGGCAGAGCCTTAGTTTTTAGTGCCTATGGCATATGCTGGTCATGGAGAACTCCTGGTCATCTTGGTTGTGGAAGCAGTGGTCAATGCCCTGCACGTGAAGATCTTTGTTAATGACTTTGATTCCATGTGGTAAGATATTGCCAGAGTATTGTCCTTCCACTGTGTTGCTTTTGAAGTTTGCCTGACTCTACTCCACCACATCAAGCTGAATCCAAAGCTGAATGTGCTCCTCATTCAAGGAAGGTAACTGAACTGCTTGCTATTGATAACTTTCCCCACAATGCCACAGACTGTGAATGTGCCGACCAGAATCATCAGTGATGTGCCATTAAATCAGGATTGTGAATTTGCAGTCTTGTTATTGGACACTATGGTTGCTTGGATGTAATGCAAGGAAATTCAGTGCCATCTACAGAGATTTCACAATAATTTTGAAGATTGCCATTTTGTGATTTTATTTTTATGATCTTCTCTATACGCATGTTGAGATAGGAACAACATAGTTCAAAGTTGATTTGTATTTTGATTTTTACAAGTTGCTCTCTATTTTGTTTCTGGCATGAGTAGCATTTAGATTCTATAAATAAACGATGCTGCCATGTATCGGCATCTCACATCACATGCATTTACTGACTCTTTTAAGGTTGAATTTTTTTTTAAACCTGCAAATGCTGGAAAAATGGAATTGAATGTTATGCAATCGAGTGTTTTCCACTTCTGGTGGAAGGAATGTCTTTGATTACCCAAATGAAGATGGTTGGGGCAAAGATATTGCCCTGAAGAACTCCGCCGGTGACCTCCTGGGGCTGGATTGAATAACCTTCGAAGACCAGAGTCATCTTCCTTGTCATGGGATATGATTCCAACCAGTGGACTGTTTTCTCTTTGATTGTCATTGATTTCAGTCTTACTGGGGAGCCTTGGTTGCTTATTCAAAATACGACTTGATGTCACCGACAGTCACTTTGATCTCATCTCTGGAAGTCCGCCCTTTTAGTCCATATTTGGACCAAGCTAATGATGAGGGCTTGAGCTGAACCACTTCAAACACATCATTGTGGTCTTTAAAAAGGCAAGAAGGATTGACAGTCAGATGTCATGTCGCCAGCAGATTGGGCATTTATATGTTATGAGTTATAAGCTTAATTTGAACACTCATCCTACTTTTAACCAAAAACAGAGATTCCCAGTCTGAGATGGATGGCCAGGAGGAGTGGGAGTGATTAATCCAAGCTCAAGAAAGTACCAAGTAAAACCCTAACTCATCTGCCATGATTCATTGTATCCTGCACCTTACGGCATGGTTAGTGGAGTGGGAAGTGCTACAGTGCCAGCGGCGCAGGTTCGAATCTGACACTGTAAGGAGTTTGCGTGGGTTTCCTCCAAATGCTCCAGTTTCCTCCCACCCTTCCAAATAAAAACATACAGGGGTTGTATGTTAATTTGGTGGTATGGCCAGAAGGGCCTGCTACTGTGCTGTACATCTCAATTTAAACTTGAAAGCCACCTCCTCCCTCAGCATCCAATAAAACATCCAGACTAAACCGTCCCCCACCCACCAATGATCTTTCCCCCTTTGCCCTTGTTTCACTACCACAAGGAATTGTGGATACTTACTCATTGAGTATATTTAAGGGTGAGATTGATAAACCTCTGGATAGGAAACAAGCTAATAGTTATAGGGAAAATTAATCTTGGGATCAGTTGAGACTTTACCAATGGTGGAGCAAGCTTGCGGATCTGTTATGTTTTTTGTGATTGATTCGCCCCCCCCCCACAATTCCCCATCCCACCTCCCTCCCCCAGTCGTATTCAGAATGTCAAGCAGTTAAGTTCTGCAGGATATACGGGAAATTCCTTCTTCAGGAGTTTTCAGTCTCACAGCAGCAATATCTGACCTACATAGCCTTTGTGTAAGCCAAAGTCCAGGTCTTTGACTCTGGAAAATTGTTGAAAAATCACCAGTAGTTTTGAAGCAGGATAATGACAGCTTACATTTATACAGCTCCTTTAACATAGCAATACATTTTCTGGTAACATGGCACTGAGAACAAAATGCAAATAAAAGATACAGGTAAAAGAAAGGAATGAATGATTGAAAGAATTTATTGACATACACACAAATACAGTGTACAAATGCAATAAAAGTTTTACATGCTCAGCTTCCCAGATACATAAAACACGGTAATAGCAATATAGGTATAATTAACACACAAGAAGAGAATAAATAAATAAATATGAGGCAGTAAATAAATAATAAATATTCGCTGTTGGCCAGAAGGGCAAAACCTGTTGTCAGTTGTGCAAATAGACGATAGGGAATCTTTGAAGAGCGTTATAGTTCTGGTGTGGGGACACCAATACTCTTGAGCGTAAAGCCCTGCAAAAAGTAGTGGACACAGCCCAGGACATCACAGGCAAAACCCTCCCCACTATCAAGGAAATGTTGCTGTCAGAGGGCAGCAGCAATCATCAAGGATTCACACCACCCAGCACATGCTCTGTTCTTGCTGATGCCATCAGGTGCCACAAGACTCAGACCTGTTGCTACTCCTTCACCATAAGACTCCTCAACAACAAACTCAATCAGGGACTCATTTAAGGACTCTTACTTGTGCACTTTACTGATTTTTTTAAAATTCTCAGTATTCTATAGTCGGTTTTGTTTACGTTCATTATCTGTTTACAGTTCTTTATTTGATTACATGTATTTGCTGTGTGCAGTTTTTTGCACCACCAATAAATGGTATGTGATGCCATAAATCTGAAATCTGATAGTTGTGGTAATACAGTCATAGCAATTGGGGCAGGGGGCAGGGGGGGGGGGAACTATTCCTGAAGTGTTGGATTTCAAGTTTAGAAAAAGAATTCTGGAGTTGAGTGCCTTGGATGTTATAACCGTGTCTGTCCATATGAGGAAAATAACTTTGGGGGAATTGTAAATGACTAGAACACATTAATGAGTATGGTTCGGCTACAAGAGGATATGTAAATAGGATGGACTAGAAATTGGAGGATTTGAAAATAAGGTGTGCAACTTTAAAATCAATATCAGAATTTATTGTCATGAGCATATCACAAAATTTGTTGTTTTGTGGCAGCATTACAGGTGCAAATATTTGGGGCTGCGGCGGGGACTTGGGGCTGCCATGAGCAGCAGGGCCTTGGGGGTGCCATGGTGACTTGGGAGTGCTGCGAGCATTGAGGACTTAGGGCTGCCACGAACAGTGGAGTCTTGGGGCTGCCGCAAGCAGTGGGGCCTTGGGCTGCAGTGGGGCCTTGGGCTGCACCGAACAAAGGGGACTTGGAGCTGCAGAGGGGACCTCGGATGTCGGTTTACTAAAAATTAATTTGTTTTAATTTTAACTGTACCTACAAAAATGTATCGAAACCCCGATTAATTGCGACTGCACTTTTTTTTAAACTCAAACTATTGCATTATAACAGGGTTTCACTGTATAGCCACTGGTATACCTTCTTCATGATTGCATCTGAGAAAACTTTTGTCCATCATCTTTCTCCATCAATAATATGATTTCTTTTAAATTTCATCTTTCTTTTCTTGTGAAAACAGACATGTAATTAGAATGGAAATTCTCCAGATACTTAAAGATACTTAAAGAAAGTCTTTGGAAATGTGTGTTCTAACTTTTCTTTAAATAATTAGGATGGTCAACTTGATGTATGATAAGATGACCAGCAGTAACTCAATTAGATGGACACCCACAGGTTGGCAGTGCATTCTGAAGGATAGATTAAACTGATGCCATAGGTTCTCTCTGTGTCTTTCCATATTGTGCATACACTGCTGTGTAAGTACACAGCCGTGAATAGCAAGTCTTCCTTAACGAATGACAGAACTAGGGCTTTTCTCTTTGAAGTGATGAAGGATGAACGGTGACTTAATCGAGGTCTAGAAGATTATGAGGGTGGACAGCCAACATCTTTTTCCTGTGGCGACAATAGCTAATATCAGAGGGCATCTGTTTAAGGTGAATGGAGGAAAGTTTAGGGGAGGCGGCAGAGATAAATTCTTTACAGAGTGTTGTAGGTGCCTGGAATGATAGCTAATATCAGAGGGCATCTGTTTAAGGTGAATGGAGGAAAGTTTAGGGGAGGCGGCAGAGATAAATTCTTTACAGAGTATTGTAGGTGCCTGGAATGCATTATCAGAGCTGGTGGTGGAGGCTGATGCAATGGTGCATTTAATGACCCTTGGATACACACTTCAATGTAAGAAAAATAGGTTATAGGTGTGACTTAGATTCTTGAGGAGTAGGTTTCCATCGGTCAGTGCCACATTGTGGGCTGAAGGGTCTGTACTGTGCTGTACTGTTCTATGTTTAAAGCATTGTTTTAATCTGTTCTATGCATAATTCTGTGGAATCATTTTGATAATTTGCTCTTTGTTTTCCTCTTTTTGGTATATTTAGCACAAATGGTGCAGTTCTATCTCCTCTCTTGTGAATGTCTCTTCGATTGGGTTTGCATTTTCAATTCAATGAATTGAAAATTGTACTGGCTCGATCACTGATAGCTGATAACAAGCTGCCTCATTACTGTGCAGGAGGGTGAGGATGAAAATCCACACTGTTGCATCAAATAGTAGAATGTTTTAACCTGCTGACATGGAGTAAAATAACCCTAGCAGATCCTGTTCCAAGTTAACTGATTTGTATTACACTGTAATAAATAAAAACCTTTATCGTGTGACCTGACGCCTGTGAAAATTCCTGAGTGATGATTATAGCATTTAACAATAGAAATGGAGGATGTGACTTCAATATTCAAATGAGGACATAGTACATTGATCACAAATTATATATTGTAAAATCAAGCAGTGTTTGGAAATATATTTGTGAATTGTCTTGGAGTTTGATAGAGCAAATTGTAATTTCCCAAGCTGGTAAATTGCAATGCAGTTCACCTTCCTTATTTGTAATGTTCTATTTTCATTCTTGTTTTTTTTATTGAGTTGCTGTCATTGATGCTGTGCCATTGCTTGAATGGTGATCACTCTCGGGCTATCTTTGAGGACAATGTTCAGAGAAAGACTACTTTTCTTACTGGGGTTGAGAAGATATCACGACCAAAGCCTCCACGCACTTTGCGCTCCAAGAATGGATTGTTGAGAGCTGGAGGCAGGTCTGCTGAGTGTGGACGAGGCTTCACTGTGCAGGCAGGATTTCAGACAGGAAAGGAAGCGATAAAATAAGATGAACTGGTGGGAAATGTTTACGTAGTTGTGATGTGCTTCAGATAATGAAACCCCCCCCCCCCCCCCGGAGTGTGATATTTCCTTGTAAGAACTCCCAACAATATTTTATTCTTAGTTCGATGTTACTCATGAGGCTGACAGTAACTCACCTGTGAGTTTGTTGGACTGCAGCTTCACTGCTTGGACTGGTTTGAAGGGAGAAGCAGCCATCCAGACATTAATGCCATAGTCTATAAGCCATCAGATGATGCAAAGCACTGGAGGAGTCACGTGATGGAGTAGTGGCCGGACGGTGAACTCCAGCCCTCTCCAGAAAAGTCGGGAAAAACGAGAGAAAATACAAAGGCACAGAAATACAAGTTAAAGAAAAGTGAATATAAAGGTGGAAAGAAGATGGAGACAAAAGGAGAAAAATCAAAATCAACGGAAAGAAGAGAGGAAGAGAAGACAACGGAGGAAAAAGGTGAAGGCCTTACCTGTCCGAAGAGGCCCGCTGCGGAGAGAAGACCCCACTACCTCAGGTCGGTAGAAAGAGAACTACAACAATGGCTCACAGAGCCGAGTAAAAGTGCGCAACCGCGCATGCGCGACTCCTCGCGCATGCGCGATGCGCATACAAAAAAACACACCGACGGGAGGGGGGACCAGCTGGGGAGTCGATCTCCACAGCCGGCAACGACAGCTGCAGAACACCTGCAGCAAGAAGAGACCACAGAAGACAATGGAAACAAGAAAGAAGAGGAGGAAAGGGCAGCAAAGAAACAACAGATGGTCAACCTAGAGGAAGAAGAAGAGGAAGAGGAAGAGTACAGGGAAATAGAAGAAGAAAAGATAGGCAAGGTAAAGGAGGTACTTGCTCTTGTTAGAGGATACATGGAGTCATTTAAAGAATGGCAAACACAGGAATTCAATGATTTAAGAAGAAGAATAAACAACACAGAAAAGAAAATAAATAAAATGGATATGACCTTAACAGAAATGGGGAAAAAAATGGACAAGATGGAAGAACGGGCAATAGCAGCAGAAATGGAGGTAGAAGACTTAAAAAAGAAATTGGAGGAATCTAATAAAAAAACTAAAGAGACACAAGAATTACTAGCCCAAAAAATAGATATAATGGAAAATTATAACAGAAGAAATAACATAAAGATAGTGGGCCTTAAGGAAGATGTAGAAGGCAAGAATATGAGGGAGTTTATAAAAGAATGGATCCCTAAGGCCCTAGGATGTCCAGAACTACAGCAAGAAATGGAAATAGAAAGGGCACATAGAGCATTGGCCCCTAAACCACAACCACAACAAAAACCAAGATCTATTGTAGTAAAATTCCTAAGATATACTACAAGAGAAAAGGTGCTGGAGAAGACAATGGAAAAAGTAAGAGAGGGCAACAAACCACTGGAGTATAAAGGGCAAAAAATCTTCATTTATCCAGATATAAGCTTTGAACTCCTAAAGAAGAGAAAAGAGTTCAATGCAGCAAAAGCGATTTTATGGAAGAAAGGATATAAATTTACACTGAAGCATCCTGCGGTATTGAAAATATTTATTCCAGGACAACAAAACAGACTATTCTCGGATCCAGAAGAAGCACGAAAATTTGCAGAACAATTACAAAAATAGACTGAGGGATGAAGACGGGTAATGAGAGCAAAAATTATCACGATTGATATGTATGTGGGTAAAGACAAAAATAGACTGAGGGATGAAGACGGGTAAGGAGGGTAAAAATGACCACGATTGATATGTATGCGGGTAAAGAGGTATAAGAGTGAATAGAGACAACGGGCATATGTGAAAGTATCTGTAATTAGAGGAAAACATAGAAAGTATAGACAAGAATTAATAAGGGAAGGTAATGGAATAGAGAGAATAAGGAGGGAACTAAAAGAGTGACCTTTGTGACATATAAAAAACGAAATCTTTTCTGGGGGGGGCTGGGTGGGGGGAAAAGAGCGGTCACTGCAAAATCAGTTGACGCTTGCGAGTGGATTCGCAAATCCAAATGGAGAGGGGAGATGTGGTTGTCCGACAAGGGATAAAGGGCAACTCAGGAGGGGAAGGGGAGATTGGGGATAAAGAAGATAGAAATAGGAGAATAAGGAAAATGTTGGATGTTGTAGGAATGTTGTCTGGTAAAGAGTTGAAAATAAGAAAACAGAAATGGAAAAGGAGGAAAGGTAATGATGGAAAAACGGAAAGAGAAGATAAACAAAATATAAAATGGCTACGCTGAACTATATGACTCTAAATATTAATGGAATACATAACCAAATTAAAAGGAAGAAACTACTAAATTTACTGAAAAAGGAAAAAATAGATATAGCATTTGTCCAAGAAACACATTTAACTGAATTGGAGCACAAGAAATTAAAGAGAGATTGGGTAGGACATGTAACAGCAGCATCGTATAATTCAAAAGCAAGAGGAGTGGCTATATTAATTAGCAAAAATGTGCCATTTAAAATAGAAGAGGAAATAATAGATCCAGCAGGGAGATATGTTATGATAAAATGTCAGATATATTCAGAGCTTTGGAATCTACTTAATATATATTCACCTAACGAAGAAGATCAAAAGTTTATGCAAGATATCTTTTTGAAGGTAGCTAATACGCAAGGGAACATACTAATAGGAGGGGATTTCAATCTGAATTTGGATCCAAATATGGATAAAACGGGGAAAAAAATTAACAGGAAGAACAAAGTAACCAAATTTATAATTAAATCAATGCAAGAAATGAAACTTGTGGACATATGGAGGAAACAAAACCCAAAAGAAAAGGAATACTCATACTACTCGACTAGACATAAAACATACTCAAGGATAGACCTATTCCTGTTATCAGCCCACATACAAGGGAGAGTTAGGAAAACGGAATATAAAGCTAGACTATTATCGGACCACTCACCCCTGTTATTGGCAATAGAGCTAGAAGACATCCCTCCAAGAATGTATAGATGGAGATTAAACCCCATGCTACTTAAAAGACAGGATTTTAGAGAATTTATTGAAAAACAATTAAAAATGTACTTTGAAGTAAATACGGAATCAGTGGAAGATAAGTTTATACTATGGGACGCAATGAAAGCATTCATTAGAGGGCAAATAATAAGTTATGCAACCAAGATGAAGAAGGACTATAATCAGGAAACAGAGCAGTTGGAAAGGGAAATAATAAACATAGAAAAAAAATTAGCAATAAAGGAAGATACAACCAAAAGAAGAGAATTGGCGGATAAAAAAATAAAATATGAAACATTACAAACATATAAGGTGGAGAAGAATATAATGAAGACAAAACAGAAATATTATGAACTAGGGGAAAAAACACACAAAATCCTAGCATGGCAGCTTAAGACAGAGCAAACTAAGAAAACGGTATTGGCAACAAGGAAAAAAGACAAACAAATTACATATAATCCAAAAGAAATTAAGGAAAACTTCAGAGAATTCTATGAACAATTATACCGAACCGAAAACGAAGGGAAAGAAGGGAAAATAGATGAATTTTTGACTAAAATTGAACTACCAAAACTACAAATAGAGGAACAAAATAAATTAACAGAACCATTTGGAACAGTAGAAATACAAGAGATAATAAAAAATTTACCAAATAATAAGACACCAGGAGAGGATGGACTCCCAATAGAATTCTACAAAACATTTAAAGACCTAATAATACCGCCCCTCCTGGATGTAATCAACCAGATTGATGAGACACAAAACTTACCAGATTCATGTAAAACAGCAATAATTACAGTGATACTAAAACAAGGGAAAGATCCACTCTCACCAGCGTCATATAGACCAATATCTTTGCTAAACACAGATTATAAGATAATAGCTAAACTATTAGCGAACAGATTAGCAGAACAGGTACCGAAAATGGTAAATTTAGACCAAACTGGATTTATCAAAAAAAGACGCACAACAGACAATATTTGTAAATTTATTAACTTAATTCATGCAGTAGAAGGAAATAAAGCACCGGCAGTAGCAGTTGCTTTAGACGCAGAGAAGGCCTTCGACAGAGTAGAATGGAATTACTTGTTCAAAGTATTGCAAAAATTCAGTTTACCGGAGAAGTATATTAATTGGATTAAAGCATTATATAAGGGACCGTTAGCGAAAGTGACAGTAAATGGACATGTATCAAAGCAATTTAACTTAAGCAGGTCAACGCGGCAGGGATGCCCACTATCACCATTATTGTTTGCGCTAGCTATAGAACCACTAGCAGAATCGATAAGAAGAGATAATAATATAAAAGGAATAAAAATAAAAGACAGGGAATATAAAATCAGTCTGTTTGCGGATGATGTGATAGTGTACTTAACAGAACCAGAACTATCAATAAAAGAACTATATAAGAAATTGAAGGAATATGGAGAAGTGTCGGGATACAAGATAAACGTAAATAAAAGTGAAGCAATGCCTATGAATAACGCGGATTTCTCAAAATTTAAGGAGGAATCCCCATTCAGATGGCAAACGCAGGCAATAAGATACCTAGGTGTGCAAATAAACAAAAATCTAGGCCAATTATATAAACTCAATTACAATCCACTAATGAAAAAACTACAGGACGATTTAGAGCATTGGAAAGAGCTACCACTAACACTGATAGGAAGGATAAACTGTATTAAAATGAACATTTTTCCAAGGATACTATACTTATTTCAGGCATTGCCAATACAACTGACAGAAAAATTCTTCAAAGAGTTAAAGAAAATAATAAGGAGATTTTTATGGAGAGGGGGGAAACCGAGGATAGCACTAGACAAATTAACAGAATGGTATAAACAAGGAGGCTTACAATTGCCAAACTTCAAAAATTATTATAGAGCCGCACAATTAAGGTACCTATCAGATTTTTATCAAACAAGGGAAAAACCAGACTGGACAAGACTAGAATTAGATAAAATAGGGGAAAAGATACCTGAACACATATTATATAAATGGGACGAAAAATTGGTACAACATAGAACTTCTCCAGTATTACACCATCTCCTCAATATATGGAAGAAGATACATGTAGAAAGAAATAAAATAAATTACCAAATACCAAAACTAATATTGATGCAAAATAAGCTACTCCCTTTTACAATAGACAACCTTGCCTTTAGAAAATGGGAAAAAAAAGGGATTAAAAGAATAGAAAATTGTTTTTCAGGAAGTAGATTCTTATCCTTTGAACAAATGAGAGATAAGTACAATATAACGGGAGATACAGCGCTGGCATATTACCAACTGAGATCCTACTTGAAAGATAAATTAGGAAGCAACTTGAGTTTACCAGAGGGAAGTAACCTTGAATATGTGATTACAGATACAATGTTAATCAAAAGATTTATAAAAAATATGTATATTAAACTGCAAGAAAAGGAAAATGAGGAAACAAATGGTAAAACTAAACAAAAATGGGAACAAGATTTAAATATAAAGATAAAAAAGGAAACATGGGAGAAGTTATGCTCTGGAACGATGAGAAATACAATAAATACGAGGCTGCGTATGATACAATATAATTGGTTACACAGACTATACATTACACCGCAAAAGTTAAATAAATGGGACCCAACAGTATCTGATAGATGTTTTCGATGTAAAAAAGAAAGGGGAACAACAATTCATGCAATCTGGACATGTGAGAGAGTAGAAAAATTTTGGGATGATCTCAATCAGATATTAAATAAAATAACAGAAAACAATATACCAAAGAATCCAGAGATCTTTCTCCTAAGTAACATAAAAAATAAAGAATTTGGAATTGACTTGGAGGATGCACAAAAAAGATTTGTTAAGATAGCCCTAGCTGTAGCAAAAAAATGTATTATGTCAACCTGGAAATTGGAAGATAATTTGAAAATACAACAATGGTATATAGAAATGAATAAATGTATTCCATTAGAAAAAATAACATATAGTTTAAGAAATAATATCGAAATATTCGAACAAGTATGGGAGCCTTACATTAAATACAATAGCGAAAACCTACCGGGAACAAACATTACCTAAGTTGATGGAAGGAGAAGAGAAGAAAAAAATGGACTCAGTAGAATTTCTGGTGTATTTTTGTTGAATGACAACATTGTCTAACTGAATTAATGCAACCTAGATTGTATAACTAAAATGGATGAGAGGGGGGAGGGATGGGGGGGTGGCTTGGGAGGAGGGAGGGGGGAGGGAGAAAAAGTCACTGTAAATGTGTGGAAAAGAAAAAGTGTATATCATGGCTATTGTGATTTATGGTGTGAAAAATAAAAAATTTTAAAAAAAAAAAAAAAAGATGATGCAAAGCACTGAAGTAATAATACTTTTTAAAGTGTTCAATGTGAGTTATTTTGTTTTTTTAAAAAGGAACTTCTTTTAAAATGCATGTATACTCATCTGAATAGATTTGACAGACAATTACAGAACAATGATTAAGAAAGTAGAAGTTAAGATGTGTAAAGAAAGTACATTTTTAAATGATGTACAGTTTAGATTTTAGATTTATTGTCAGAGTACATACATAACATCACATATAACCCTCTGATCTTTTTTTTCTGTGAGCACTGCAGAATTACTACTAATTGATAGTCCCAAAAAAATTGTACAGTGTAAACAGACGAAGAATGTAAGCAAACTGCAATATAGAGAGAACAAAAAAAAATCAATAAAGTGCACAGGTAAGAGTCCTTAAATGAGTCTCTGATTGAGTTTGTCATTGAAGAATCTGATGGTGGAGGGGTACTAGCTGTTCCAGATCCTGGTGGTATGAGTCTTGTGGCACCTAGACTTCTTTCCTGTTGGCAGCAGCGAGAACAGAGCATGTGCTGGGTGGTGTGAATCCTTGATGATTGCTGCTGCTCTCCAACGGCAGCGTTCACTGTAGATGTACTCAGTAGTGGGAAGACTTTTGCCTGTGATGTCCTGGGCTATGTTCTCCACCTTTTAGAGGGCTTTATGCTCAAGGGCATTGGTGTACCCATACCAGACCTTGATGCAGTCAATCAGCACTCATCCCACCACACCTCTGTAGAAATTTGCCAAGATTTCCAATGTCATACCAAACCTCCGCAAACTCCTGAGGTAGTTGAAGCACTGATATACTTTCTTCATGATGTGTTGGGTCCAGGAAAGATCCTGCGAGATAGTGACTCCCAAGAACTTAAATTTGCTCACTGTCTCCACCTCTGATTACCAATGATCACTGGATTATATACCTCTGGCTTTCCTTTCCTGAAGTCAACAAGTTGTAACTTAAAATATTCAGCTGATGATAAAATATTAGATTGTATTCATTAGACAAGTTGTCAAATTCTATTCTGTTTTCCAACTATATTTTAGTTTCTGGACAATCATAACTTCCGAATGAAACTCAGTAATGAAGGTACATAATTATTGAGTGATACATTTTTGTGCTTTGTGGGCCCTTAATCTCTAAAGTGTCATCTCCAGCTGTGCTGTTAGTAAATGGAAACAGATGAGTCCCAGGTGACATCTGAAGAAATGCAGGCCAAGCTTTGAGCAATATCATGCATGAGAGGCCATGATAGAATTAACTTTTATTTTCAAGTGAGAAATTTGCAAGTTAAATTACTCTTCCTTGAGGAGACAAGCAAAGCTGCATCTTATATGAGAGCGATTAACAAAATGATGCACTAATTTGACTCAGTCGAGCATATTGGTTTTAAATTTGCCTTTATAATTAATACAAACAGATTGAGTTGTTTGAATATAGGACATGGCTTACTTCCAATGCAAATTAGTCTAGTTGTATTAAAAATAGGAAGATGCCTGTCACTGATATTTGGAGGACCGGCAAGCATCTTGCCTGTCTTCTAATTCACTGATGATTGAGACATCTGCAGGAATATTCAAATGAGGACAAATGCTGCACAAGGACACCAGGCATATCAAGAACTGATCAAAGTGAAGAAAAATGAAGACAATTGATCACCATCTGTCAGTCTTTAGGGGCATTGTGGATGGAGAAAAGGAATTTTGCCCGTAATTACTGAAATATTTCCAAGCGTTTAAATGATCTTGTGGCTTTGATAACGTAAGAATACTCCGCCATGTGTTCGAAGTCAACTGATCACAAGATCAAATAGCTGGAGAATTGTAAAGAAATTTGAATGAAGGAAGTCTATTAACTCAGGCAGCATGAAATAGCAACAGGAATATGATAGGTATGAGCTGAATGGTCACATTCCTTTCGATTCCTTGAGACTTGCTTCAATAACTTTCTGACTTGAATTTTACAGCTGCTTCTTTCTGAAATTATGTGAGCTTAGTTGTGTGGTTTTCACCAATCGCACACCAAATTTCTCACCAGTAATTTCGGCTTGTGCATTTTATGTTGATAAAGTAAAAGAGTGAGAGCCTCACTGGAAAGTCATTTCCCCTTTGTAGGAAAAAATGCCATCTAATCGGTTTACTGGAAACCCCAGAAACAGAATTGTGATAAGAGACAGGAAACTATATGTGGTGACTAAGCATTGCCAGGCCACCAATGGAAAGTGCATTTCTTTTAAGTAATGCAATGGTGTCTGTAATGTTCATTTGACAGCAATATAGACCCTCAGGTTTGTGTTCCATCTGAATTACTCCAGTATTACCTCAATCCAGGTTGCGGCTGACATTTTGGAGTGGAGCTCATGAACAGTCCCATCTTATGTGGGATTCTCTCAGGGGGCAGTGCTAATTTTTTAGGCGCCGGAGCTCACCAGAAACAGCAATGAGGAAGTGCTAGAACTGCCCCATAAAGTGCTAGAGTTGGGCTCCTGTGAGCTCCAGTAGCACTGCACCCCTGAATTCTCTGCATCTCGGCTGTCCCAAATTATTTCAGTAGGGCAAACACTTTTTTCAGTTTGGCCACCGGAGAATCTGGGAGCAATGCTGGAATCTCCAGGCCACCCCTGTCATGATAATGAATATGTATGAGATGTACTGGAAGTCACTGTGGTGTGAGAGAGAGATAAGAACACAAGCAGGAGAACAAAGGAAACCGGAGAATAAAAAGACACTAAGAAGTTTACCTGATAAACTTGTGTTTAATGTTTTATTAACTTCACATTTCGGGCCACAAATGTGACAACCCCAAACATAGAAAATGAATGCCTAGGGACATAATTGTGCAGTTTGTAGAATGGTTGGCAGGATTACTTGTGTGGATGGAGGCTGTAACTTTACACCAGGAGTAGGAGGACTAGGGTTTCTTTATTATTATATTATCATAAAATGATTTAGGAAGCCATCCTATCTCTGCTGGCCCTCAATTTGGTTCCACCCATCAATTAAACCCCTTCTTTATAGCTTTGCACATTTTTCTCCAGCATATATTCATTGTATTTCTTCTTGAAAAACACATTGGAACCTACCAACCTCCAGATCTGCAGGCTATTTCAACCATGTGGGATAAAATATTTTCCCCATGTCACTCTTAATGCTCTTAGTTTGCACTGAATTAAGTGGAATGTCCAACATTACCTGATCAGATTATATCACTATATTCCCTCAGTTTGTGAATTTTGGTCAATGTTGTTGTTATCTTCACAGATGTTTTCAAGGCCAGCAATTAAATAGCGAATACTTTTTAAAAATGTGTACCACATAAAGGATTAAATACAATGGCTGATTACAATGTGTTATTTTGCAAAAATAAATTGAGGCCCTAAACCAATTGCTGTGTCCTCAATATTTGTGGGCAGTTAAGTGTATAATAACTGTGGGTAAGATGATAATGTTATTTGTTTAATTCTGTAATGGTTATTGAGTGCAGCAGAGTGTCTCTCCGTGATGAAGTCACGTGGTCCGAAGCTGCATGTAAATGGAAATTGCCTGTATCATTTTATTTATAGGTTATAAGCATTAAAGTATCATTGAAAATGTGGAACTCTGGGGACATCTAAAGCACACAGAAATCAACCAGGCACATGTCAGTGTATTTTAGGGATTAAACACCATTATGTTGTTGATGGCTCTTGCTGCTGGCAGAGAAAGTAGGCTGACATTATGCTGGCTGGTTCTTGGTAGACGGCATGCCCTGCAGTAAGCTGCTGCTGCTTGTCACCTCCGTGCCTTGCAAAGGGACCTGAGACTGCCTGCGATGGTATATTTAGCAGTACAACATACGGGTTTGGCATCTGTGGGCAGTTGGCAGAGAGGAGCCCTCCAGAATAATTGCTGGTGCTTGTAAACAATATGTCAAAAAGGAGAAGAGTCGTATGAGAAGGTGGGCTCCCAGGGCACATATTTGTCAGGGCGGCTGACCCCTTTGTCATAGTCTGTAATGAGCACACCAACATGATGTGCCGGGGTATTCAAAATCCTTCCTGGTGGTGGGGGTGGGGCACAGAGGAAAATTAAGCAACTCTCTGCTGCTTTATTATGTTGCTCTTGTATCTTAAATTGTTGTGATAAATTAACAACAAAAAAAACAAATGCCAGGTTTGTGCACACCATGAAGAATATTGAATGCAAAAACACATCTGCCACATTTCTTCTATTCTCTCAAGGTGTTGATACAACGTAATAGCTGCATCAAATAACTGCGGCTATAAATATGTCCAACTGTTACAATTAGCCTCAATTTATGGCAGTACAATGAACAGCTAACCAGACAAATAAAACTTCACAAAATTGAGAACCTTCTGCTGCGGATGGTGTTTGAAAATGTTGAAGTGCTTATCTATCCTGTTATTCTGTAATTATTTGAGTGCCTTGACATCAAGACAGTGGGGAAAATAATTTGATATATAGAACTAAAGCAAAAAGCTTGGGATGCTGTGAATCTGAGCAGGCTGGAAATTTACAATGGAACACTTCAACCCAGCATTGGTGATCGTGGTGGCACCCTGGTCTTCTTATTCTTTCCCCCTTATTTCCCCCTTGTCTTCCTCATTGTTGCATTGGAGTGTATGAGAAGGGATTGACATTTTAATGCTTTTATTTGAAATCCAGCGAACGGTACAGGAATCATAAAACTACTGTGGCACTTGCATCTTCTGAGTCTAAGCGACTCATCCACAGGTTGGTTTTGAGATTTAGCAGTTGAGTTGCAGAGAGACCGTGAATGATGCCAGTTTGTGCAATCCTGCTTGGAAGAAGCCCTGGGTGATAATGTTGTGGACAAGAAGGAGGAAGTGATTATTACACTGTGAATGTCTAATTCTAACACTGTCACTCGTGAAAAATTAGGACTACTTTATTATTTTATCTGAATAACAATATTTTTCATTGCCCTTCAGGGATTAATGCATTCCAGTGGACCTGTTGGCCGACACCATCAGCTTGTGCTGGTCCTGGAAGGGGAACTCTATCTCATTCCTTTCGCGCTACTGAAAGGAAGCTCCTCGAATGAGTACCTCTACGAACGATTCAGTATCATCGCTGTTCCCTCAATCCAGGCCCTCCAAGCAAGTCCTAGGGTAGGAATTTGTCAAAACTCTTGACTGTGATTTCCCTTCATGAATGAAAGTTTTCAATAAAGTTTGTTATGTAAACAATGAATCATGATACGTGTTCCAAACCAATGACTTATCCATAGTTTCCGTGTGTTTTGACAACTGTTTTATCTAAAATTTTCAGTTTTCTTTTAATTCTTTCAAACCAATACAGTAAAATCCCTATTATCCAGAATTCAAGCCACCAGCAAAAAAAATTGCGGAAAATAAAAGGTAAATACGAAAGTTTCAAATTGGCACCCCCAGTGGTCAGTTGCAATCAAGCAGAGCACAATCTCAAGCAACCGGCAAATTCACTTACCCAGTATCTACCAATCCCTAAAGATGTCGGATACTGGGGGTTTTACAGTATTATCTTCACCTTCTTTTCTTTGGCTTGGCTTCACGGACGAAGATTTATGGAGGGGGTAAAAGTCCACGTCAGCTGCAGGCTCGTTTGTGGCTGACAAGTCCGATGCGGGGCAGGCAGACACGGTTGCAGCGGTTGCAGGGGAAAATTGGTTGGTTGGGGTTGGGTGTTGGGTTTTTCCTCCTTTGCCTTTTGTCAGTGAGGTGGGCTCTCTTGAATCTCAGTACTGATCCTGAATGAATTCTCTTCCCTCCTCCCTTATTTATGTTAATTTCTGCTACATACATCATTTCCAGGTTTGTATGTATTTGATAATGTTTGTATTCCTGGATCATGTCTTGCATCTCATGACTGACATTGCTTGCACTTCTGTTCCCTAGCACCAAGCCCGATCAGAGGTCTATATCCCCACTAAGGACAGCAGTTCATCCACATCCTTCCTTATAAATCTATATCAATTCTTGAATTTGCTACCTAGGCTTTATGCTTTGGGGAATGAGCATTTCTCAACCTCATTAACTGCCTTGACATTAAATGCCTCCGGATGGGACGATTGACTCTCACTTGAGCCTCTTATTAACTTTACCCAAACTTATCTTTACTCCCTGTATGGCTTTCCTCTCTTCATTTTGTTTCACTCAATTGATATTGCCTTATCTTCATACTACTTTACTTTGGCTTGGCTTCGCGGACGAAGATTTATGGAGGGGGTAAAAAGTCCACGTCAGCTGCAGGCTCGTTTGTGGCTGACCAGTCCGATGCGGGACAGGCAGACACGATTGCAACGGTTGCAAGGGAAAATTGGTTGGTTGGGGTTGGGTGTTGGGTTTTTCCTCCTTTGCCTTTTGTCAGTGAGGTGGGCTCTGCGGTCTTCTTCAAAAGGAGGCTGCTGCCCGCCAAACTGTGAGGCGCCAAGATGCACGGTTTGAGGCGTTATCAGCCCACTGGCGGTGGTCAATGTGGCAGGCACCAAGAGATTTCTTTAGGCAGTCCTTGTACCTTTTCTTTGGTGCACCTCTGTCACGGTGGCCAGTGGAGAGCTCACCATATAATACGATCTTGGGAAGGCGATGGTCCTCCATTCTGGAGACGTGACCCATCCAGCGCAGCTGGATCTTCAGCAGCGTGGACTCGATGCTGTCGACCTCTGCCATCTCGAGTACCTCGACGTTAGGGGTGTGAGCGCTCCAATGGATGTTGAGGATGGAGCGGAGACAACGCTGGTGGAAGCGTTCTAGGAGCCGTAGGTGGTGCCGGTAGAGGACCCATGATTCGGAGCCGAACAGGAGTGTGGGTATGACAACGGCTCTGTATACGCTTATCTTTGTGAGGTTTTTCAGTTGGTTGTTTTTCCAGACTCTTTTGTGTAGTCTTCCAAAGGCGCTATTTGCCTTGGCGAGTCTGTTGTCTATCTCATTGTCGATCCTTGCATCTGATGAAATGGTGCAGCCGAGATAGGTAAACTGGTTGACCGTTTTGAGTTTTGTGTGCCCGATGGAGATGTGGGGGGGCTGGTAGTCATGGTGGGGAGCTGGCTGATGGAGGACCTCAGTTTTCTTCAGGCTGACTTCCAGGCCAAACATTTTGGCAGTTTCCGCAAAGCAGGACGTCAAGCGCTGAAGAGCTGGCTCTGAATGGGCAACTAAAGCGGCATCATCTGCAAAGAGTAGTTCACGGACAAGTTTCTCTTGTGTCTTGGTGTGAGCTTGCAGGCGCCTCAGATTGAAGAGAGTGCCATCCGTGCGGTACCGGATGTAAACAGCGTCTTCATTGTTGGGGTCTTTCATGGCTTGGTTCAGCATCATGCTGAAGAAGATTGAAAAGAGGGTTGGTGCGAGAACACAGCCTTGCTTCACGCCATTGTTAATGGAGAAGGGTTCAGAGAGCTCATTGCTGTATCTGACCCGACCTTGTTGGTTTTCGTGCAGTTGGATAATCATGTTGAGGAACTTTGGGGGACATCCGATGCGCTCTAGTATTTGCCAAAGCCCTTTCCTGCTCACGGTGTCGAAGGCTTTGGTGAGGTCAACAAAGGTGATGTAGAGTCCTTTGTTTTGTTCTCTGCACTTTTCTTGGAGCTGTCTGAGGGCAAAGACCATGTCAGTGGTTCCTCTGTTTGCGCGAAAGCCGCACTGTGATTCTGGGAGAATATTCTCGGCGACACTAGGTATTATTCTATTTAGTAGAATCCTAGCGAAGATTTTGCCTGCAATGGAGAGCAACGTGATTCCCCTGTAGTTTGAGCAGTCTGATTTCTCGCCTTTGTTTTTGTACAGGGTGATGATGGTGGCATCACGAAGATCCTGAGGCAGTTTACCTTGGTCCCAACAAAGCTTGAAAAACTCATGCAGTTTGGCATGCAGAGTTTTGCCGCCAGCCTTCCAGACTTCTGGGGGGATTCCATCCATACCTGCTGCTTTGCCACTTTTCAGTTGTTCGATTGCCTTATATGTCTCATCCAGGGTGGGAACCTCATCCAGCTCTAGCCTTAGGGGCTGTTGAGGGAGCTGGAGCAGGGCGGAATCTTGGACTGAGCGGTTGGTACTACATCCTGGTGCGAGAAAGTGACAAACAAGATGTGCTCCACACCAGGGTCATGCCTAGCGCGGAATGCCACACTGACCACCGGCTGGTTCGCTGCAAGCTCAACCTTCACTTCAAGCCAAAGCCCAGGAACAATAAAGCCCCCAGAAAGAGGTTCAATGTTGGAAAACTGCAGTCAGACGAAGCGAGAGGAAACTTCCAGGCAAACCTCAAAGCAAAGCTCGACGATGCAACCCGCCTCACGGACCCGTCCCCTGAAACCCTCTGGGATCAGTTGAAGACTACCATACTGCAATCCACTGAAGAGGTACTGGGCTTCTCCTGCAGGAAAAACAAGGACTGGTTTGACGAAAACAGCCAGGAAATCCAGGAGCTGCTGGCAAAGAAGCGAGCTGCCCACCAGGCTCACCTTACAAAGCCGTCCTGTCCAGAGAAAAAACAAGCCTTCCGTCGCGCATGCAGCCATCTTCAGCGCAAACTCCGGGAGATCCATAATGAGTGGTGGACTAGCCTCGCCAAACGAACACAGCTCAGCGCGGACATTGGCGACTTCAGGGGTTTCTACGAGGCTCTAAAGGCTGTGTACGGCCCCTCACCCCAAGTCCAAAGCCCGCTGCGCAGCTCAGACGGCAAAGTCCTCCTCAGCGACAAGATCTCCATCCTCAACCGATGGTCAGAACACTTCCAATCTTATCTTCATAATTCTTTGCTAACCCTACAAGATTGACTGTTTTCATGTACAAAATCTGGGAGTATATTTGTAGCATAAATAATATTTACCTTCAATTTCTCTTGTAAATTTTAGAAAGCTTGCACAGATGTGTTGGTGAAGATCCAGCCTTTCTTGGCTACAGAAGATACCAAAAAGCATGTGAATTGCAGAGAAATTAGACTTTTAAAAAAAGTATGTGAGGATGGTAAAAATATCTTGGAGAAGAACACGTATGATGATCATTGCCTAGAAATTCCAGTGCATCCTAAGGAGTGTGCCAGACTACCACACTTTGTAATTAAAGTTGTGATCTCTGATGCTCCACTTAGTGGCAGGTTACAGGATGGCTGGTATTTATCACCCTGGTTTTTTTGTGCTGTGAGAGGAACAACATGCTGGTGGTGGGGTGGTGGTTCGGAGGTGGGGCAGTGCGGCAGACGATGGTGTGGCCATTGGAACTCTGCAGTTGGGAAGGTGGTGGGAGGTGAACGTAGATTGGAATGTTGGGATGGTAAAATGGATCAGGACTGACCTTTCAGGAGAGAACGTAGGCGAAACAGAACAGAACTTCAAGACAAGGAGGTTGGTGACTTGCTGGAGTTAGCTAAGGTACCTTGAAAATAAGTTCTGCACTGGGAAAATCACATTGTCCTGGAAATGTACTGGAGCAACTTGGACCAAGTTCCACTGCAGCTCCTAAAAGGAGCACCACATGGACAATGGTGAGCTCCTCATAAGGAAGTCACATTGGGTGGGCAAGGAGAGTGTGCATTTGGATGTGATTGGTCAGATTTCTGGAATAACGGAGGTAGTAGTTATCATGTTTCACATTCTGAATTTGCTTTTTGGGTACACATCTTCAAATGTTGCAGTTCTTTTCTGCCTATTTCATGGAACATTGGTGGCATAGTTAGTGTAGTGGTTCATGTGATGCTATTACAGTGTCACCAACCCAAGTTAGAATCTGGTGCTGTCTGTAAGGAGTTTGTATGTTCTCCCCGTGACCTGTGTGGGTTTTCCCTGGGTGCTCCAGTTTCCTCCCACCCTTTTAAAAAAAAATGTATGGGATTATAGGTTAAATGGGTGGCATGGGTTTCAATGGTCAGAATCAGCTTCTACTGTGTTATAAATAAATTTTAACATTTAAAAAAAATGTAAAATTTAGTTTAAAATTCAAAGTTTGAATTTAATTATCTGCATTTGTATTTTGTTCTACACAGTCCCACCTTCGGAAGAATATCCCAATGTGTAGCTCCTCTACCTCCATGGCGGCTGTGGTAGGTAATCCCAAACTGCCGTCAGCCGTTATGGACCAGTGGCTCTGGGGACCAATGCCTTCGGCTGAAGAGGAGGCCTACATGGTTTCAGAGCTGCTTGGCTGCCAGCCCCTTGTTAGCAGTGCTGCCACCAAGGAGAGAGTGATGAACATGCTCAGTCAGGCAGAGTGCGTTCATTTCGCCACCCACATCTCCTGGAAACTTGCTGCCTTAGTCCTTACACCAAATAACGAAGGAAGCACCTTGAGTGGAAAGAGTTCCTTGGGAAACAGTTACACTATTCCAGAGTCGCTGAGAATGCCAGACGATGCGAGTGATGCGGAGAGCATCTCTGACAGTCCTCCCCTGCAAGAGTTTTTATTGACAGCTGCTGACATATTGGATTTGCATCTATCTGTTAAGCTTGTAGTTCTTGGCTCCTACCAGGAATCTAACAACAAAGTAACAGCGGACGGTATTATTGGACTGACACGAGCTTTTTTAGCTGCTGGAGCACAATGTGTTTTGGTTTCCCTTTGGCCAGTGCCCATGGCTGCATCCAAGATGTTTGTGCACACATTCTACTCTTCTCTGCTCAATGGAATGAAATCTAGTGCAGCTCTTGGAGAAGCCATGAAGATCGTCCAGAGCAGCAAGCAATTTGCTCATCCTTCAAACTGGGCAGGTTTGTTCAAATATACCATTAAATGTAGAACGCGACAGCAGTACAGACCCTTTGGCCTTCGATACGGTGCTGATATATATATATATATATATATATATATTCCCACTAAAAAATAAGACGGATAGGATCTGGGGGTAAGGGGTTTAAAAGGTTTGAACTTGCAAGTTGTTCCATTCCTTTGACTTGGGTGTGAGTCACCTCATTTGTGAAATTGGTGTAAAGGCTGAGAACCTCAACTGTGAAATTAAAGCAGGAAATGCTGATGCCACTCAGCAGGTCAGGCAACATCCCTAAAAAGAGAAATGGAGTTAGTATTTTGAATCAAAGACTCTTCAGTCAGAACTGACGAAGGGTCTTTGACCTGAAACGTTAACTTTGTTCCTCTTTCCACAGGTGCTGCCTGAGGCTGA
Source organism: Narcine bancroftii (assembly GCF_036971445.1). NCBI lineage: Eukaryota > Metazoa > Chordata > Chondrichthyes > Torpediniformes > Narcinidae > Narcine > Narcine bancroftii. The sequence continues at coordinate 131,300,297 of NC_091472.1, forward strand.
GTGTTTGCAGCATTTCCCTTCTGAAAGAAGACTTGTCAAGCCATTCCCTACTGAAGTGCTGTAGGGTCTTGCTGTTTCAGCTTGTGATTCAGCAAGTGTAATCACTGCAGCCAGGTCTTAAAGGGACATGCCATCAACCATTGGGTGAACTCTTATTGTAGGAATTGGTGCGGCAGTGATGGATAGGAAAGGGACCTGGACAGGAGATGAAAAATAGTATGTGGTTGTGTGAAATAGTGGAACCATGGAGGATTATAACCAGCCAGCCATGGGAAGCAGTAACTAGGGATGCCTGTACATTGCCAATAAATGCCTGAAATTCAGTGAAGCTTCTAATGTCAGTATGTGTCTGTGCTCCTTTTGGTTGAAAGACAAAAAGCTGAAGTCTGTTCTTGTGTGTGGGTTTTTTGTTTAGTACTCTTTCTGCAGTAGCAGAGAGGATTAAACACGATGGTAAGTCTGAGATCACGTCAGCAGCCTGCAATGGACCTGAGGCATGGAAGCTGAGTATGACTGGGATCTTGATCTCCAAGAGCTAAACAGTTAAAGAAAATGTGAGCCTATATTTGAGATGTGGAACATCGCAAGTCTCAGGAAGAACAAAGAATGCTGTTGTGTGTTGGCCTTTTAACTAGCTCAGATGGGGAAAAGAGTTTCGTTAAATCGTGCATAATTAAGAACTATAATTTTTCAGAAATAAGGTTGACAATCTCACAAGAAATTTTGTTTGTTTGATGCACCACTGCTTACATCAACTGGTTTTTTTTAATGATTAAAGTTGCCTGGGGTGATGCAAACTCTTGTCAGAAATTGAGAAGTAGAATTTCCAGATGGGCTCAATATTATTCTACTCCGGATGAAACAGAGCATTGGTAGATCTGGGGGAAGAAATTAATCCACTATATTAAATACAAAGTTGGTTGAGACCGTCAAATGAAATTGGGTGGAAAGTAAAAATAAATGACGATTTCCATTGCCTACTTTTTTCTTGAGGGAATCATGGAACAATGGAAGAAAGAAATTGAGAGCTCGATTGTACTGGAAGAAATTGGTCTCATTTTGCACAATTTTATTTGAAAACCTTTGTCAAGAGTGTAAAGAATTAGCCAGTAAGGAGAGTTATGTAAATGAGGTCCCAGTACTCCCCATAAGCAACTGTTTATTGTGCCCCGTGTCCCAGTGGAGTTTTGATTACCCAACATTTTCTGTTACCCAGCTTTGTGGTGGGTGAGAGAGAAATGTGCCCATTTCTAATTGAGATTTCACTGACTGGGGGCAACAGTAATTATAAATCAGGTCAGTTTGCTGCTGGGAAATCAGACTAATGACAATGAAAAGGATATAAAACCAACCATTCGAATCTTTATCAGAAGTGGTGCATGTTACATTGAGGTTATTGGCAAGGAGGAAGTACCTTTGAAAAATAAGGAGTGACATTTATTTCCACTGTTAATGTTTTTCATCATTATTGATGTTCCTTTCAATGAACTTAGTGCTTAATTGAAACTGTTGCTTCACCAGGTTCCAGAAAAGTTTTCAGTTTGCCCACAATTGTTGATCTGGGCACCCTTGGTGATCCAAGCCTAAGTTACCCTCAAAATTGTGCAAGATAAATGTGGCTTTAGGATAGGACAGGGTCTCGGGGGCTCCCAGATGACAGCACCATGCAGCGGGGGGCACAAGTGGAGAGGAAAAAAAAATAAAGGATAGGACAGAAAAAAGAAGTTTAAAAAATGACAATGTGGAACAAAACCTGAATCGAACCCACCCACTTCCTGTTCCAAGGAACGAAAGTCAAAGGGGTATGCAATCATCTCATTCATCGGAGGAATGTAGATTAATTAACTTATATAATTAAGTTGCTTGTCTTCATTATCAGTCATTCTATGTTTCACTCCTGTTGTCTAAAATCAGACTCTCTGAGTTTCAAGAAACACGGAAGGGGAAAGGAAGGTGTGAAATGGACAAAATGATTCCCTTTGAATCTGTGCCAGGAGGAGAAGGAACTCTTCCTCCTTTCAGAATGTTTCCCAATAAACCCCTGTGTCCTTTCCCCATCCCATCACCTGCCTTCTCCCAACCATCCCACTCTGTCTTCTCCATCCCTTGAGTAAGGTGGATCTCCATCCTGACCATCACCCATGTAGTGACAATTTTCCCTTCACGGATCAGTTCTGCCATCACATTCCATCCCTCTGCAGGTGGCACCACCCAGCCTGCAAGCAGTCACATTATCTCTAAATCTCTCCAGATCCATGATGAGATTGATTCTTCTTGAATGCCTACAGAGAAAATAACATAGCATGTTTGGAAAAAAACTATACTTCCATGTACCAACCTTAAAAAGTACCTCCACCCCCCAACCCATCCCACACCCAGCTCATACATTTCCTATCAAATAATCAAGTCCCTAGACATTTATTGTTCTCAATTGATTAATTGGATACTACACGCCCTGTAAAAAGAGAAAAGACATGCATTTACATCGCACCTTTTTCCCAAGTTTCAATGCATCACAAACTGCTTTGCAGGCAGGCAATTAAATGCTAAAATAGGCACTGTAGAAAACAGAACAGTTTGAGCACAGTGAGCTCCCAATATGATAATGACTAGACAATCTGTTTTTGTGTTGTTGATTGAGTGTGAACAGTTGTATAGGACACAGGAGACAGCTCCCCTGCTTTTCTCTGCAAGGAGTCTTTCATGTTTATCTTAGAGTGTAGGCACTGGTTTCGGTTAACAAATCATCCAAATGAACATCTCCTGTGGTGGTGCGTGTCTCCAATAGCACAGCATTTGCAGGTCATCGTAGAATTTGTAGTCATGTTCCTGAGGTCAAGCTTAAGATAATATTAGCTTAAAAAATATTTTCCCTTAGAAATGATATGATGCTCCCATGTCATATGGGTGACACAGCCACAATTGCATTATTATGTGAAAGGATTCCTTATATTTTTACATAGAAATTGCACTCATCTAGTATTGTGTTGGGAATGTAACAACTGATTACAGTCACTGCATGGATTTTTATGGCTTGAGTTCTTAGAAAGATTACAACATATTTTATGTGGTGAATTCAGTTGCAGGAGTCACTGTCATACAAAAAAAATACTGTTGTGGTTTATTTTAAGATCACGATTACTCTAAATTATTCTCAGTTTCAACCATTTGTAGTTTATCGAGTTGCCCTGTATGGTACGATCACTGTATGCAATGATTTTCCACTTATTTTGCTTGTGGCCTGGCAATTAATGTCAGTCTATACTGCATAAGTCTGATTATTATATTTATTAAGCATACTTGTTTAAAAGCTACTCTTCTTTTGCAGGATTCACACTGATTGGGAATGATGTTAAATTGAACAGTCCCTCATCTCTCATTGGTCAGGCTCTGTCTGAAATCCTTCAGCATCCTGATCGTGCCCGAGACGCTTTGCGTGTTCTGCTGCACTTGGTAGGTTGAATATTCCATGTATCTGCGAGAATCAATTGGGTAGGAGAAAGGAGGGCTTTTTGTGAAATCTATTTACAATATTGTGAGAAACCGAAATACCTTCACAGATTTCGCTCGAGACAAAAATTGAGAACAAAGAAGATTTATTGTACAACAGTGCAAAGTTGGGTGCATCCCCTTACCATGGGAATACACACACATACTGGGGCTCACCCAACTTTTATACAGTTCATTTCAGTGTAGAGATAGCCCCCCCCCCCCCTTAACATTCTTCTGCCTCCTGGATTGGTTTGGCATTTGGTAATTCTGTCTGCCTACTTGCAGTTTCTGTAAACTTGAAAGACCATGGGGTATCCTGTCTGGGTCGGTCCCATCATGTCATTGTCCTTATTCATGAATCTGCCTTTGTTTTTATTCAAACATCTCAACCCCCAGGAGTTACTAATTCTATATGCAGAATTTTCTAATTCTCTCTATCATTATAAGACCTTTCTTCTATTATTCTTGTGTAACCCTTCCTCACACTCTTATCAGAATTCATCCCTATTCAGCACTTACTTAACTTCCTCTAGTCTAGTCTATTATTCTTTATTTCATTCATACTAACTTTGCTTCCTATAATCTATTATCTCTCACAATCCCTACTTTTTCTTTAGCTACGCTTAGTAAATTCTCAACTGGAAACTTGGTCTTTTTCCCAGCAAGTCAGTAAACGAACTGTAATCTCAGCATCATCAGACGGAGTTCAAGAAACATACATCCTTTGGGTTGTAGTGACCTGACGAAGGGTCCGTTGAATTAAACACTGCACACAAGTCATTAGGCAGGGAAGTTTCATGATGGCTAAAGTAATGAGTCCAACTGCTATAAGGGCTGTGTGTATCCACCTCCAGTCACCAGTAAAAAGTTCAACCGCCTGACCATTGTGACCGTTGTCATCAATCGATCTTCCACAAACGCTGCCCTCAGCAGCTAACAAGTAATCGAGAGCCAGGCGGTTTTGATAAGCTGTAGCTCGTGTCTGTCGTTGTTCTTCAGCCAATAAATCCAAGGCCGTCGCTGTCTGTTTGGTGATAATCTTCAAAATTGCCTGGAGTCTGGTTAAACGGTTTAAATGCCAAACAGCTGTGGTATTCTGGAGCTGCTTGAGCCGTTTACAACTCGAATCCCCCTTATAGTGATTGCCTTTAGCCTTCCGAATGTATTCGTGACCCAAAGGATGATTTACAAGATGCCAAGTTGGGGGGGAGCATTTATTGTTACCTAACCTGTGAGTAGCAGCTTGTCTGCGAGCATCAGCATATATACCCCCTTCATCCCTACTCCAGGTATAGCCCTGACTAATGTTCTGTCTAACATTTTCCCCACCATCTTCTTTGTACCATATTTTTAGCACTCATCTTTTTAATATCTGTAGAGGCCAGGATGCCAACCCAATCCACTCCCCTAGGGCAGGTCTGTTTCCCTGGTCCATGTTGGGATCCTAAATTAAACCATACTAAATAAGGTACCCCACTATGAATAGAGTCTATACCTGTGCCCTGTCTGCATTCTAAAGGTAAACTTGTCCATTCCTCAAAGTAATTATCACCTCTGCTGCCCCAATTCCAGGAGGACTTAATACATTGTGTACAATTGGATGGTTTCCCAAAAATTGGGAACCAGCAGAAAAACAATACAGCAAATAATAAAAATAACACTACAGCAATTTTTCCCGGCGTAGCGTAACTTTCAGACCAGAAGGATGCGAGACTGCACGCCAGGTGGAGGGTGTATTATCAACGTCTTTAGTTCGTGAATTAGCTTGTTTATTGCGTTGTCTGTGAGTCCACCCCTTTTCTTTTGTTCGCACTGCAGTATCTAATCAGAAGTACACAATAAGGGCCGTCCCATATTGGTCTTAGTTTATGGTCTTGCCACGCTTTTACATATACCCAATCACCAGGTTTAACAGAATGAATAGGATAGACCAGGGGTGGGTTTTGAGCTAATAAACCCTTCTGTGGTAAGTCACACAGAGAAGTGGAAAGTCCCTGTAAATATTTAGATATGTACTGGTCATTAGCCTCAGGGGTAGGGGTATCAGTGTAGGATCCCATGTAAGGAAGACCAAACATCATTTCATATGGTGAGACAGCAAGGTCCTTACGAGGAGCTGTGCAAGTCCTAATTAAAGCTAAGGGTAAACATTTAATCCAGGAGAGGCCAGTTTCCTCATGAAGTCGAGTGAGTTGATTTTTCAGGGTCTGATTCATCCGTTCAACACGGCCTGAACTCTGGGGGTGCCATGGGGTATGTAACTGCCAATAAATTCCCAGAATTTTACACACACCCTGGAGTACCTGAGAGGTAAAGTGTGTACCTCGATCTGAGTCAATGGTTTGAATAATGCCATAGCGCGGAATAACAGACTCTAGTAATATCCGGATAACGGTGCTAGCACGAACATTAGGGGTCGGGAAAGCCTCAACCCATCGAGTAAAATGATCCACCATCACCATGAGGTATTTATAAACCCCTATCTTAGGTAATTCCATGAAGTCAATCTGTAGTCGTTGAAACGGGTGTACGGCTATATCGTGACTGCCAGGCATTACCTGGCGCATGACTTTCTTATTCACTCGCTGACAGATTGGACACCCCCGAGTACTTTGCTTGGCTATGGTGTATATTCCTGAGCAATTAAAGGACCGTACAAAAGCATCAACAAGTGCCTGTGTTCCCCAATGTGTCTGCTTGTGGAGCTGATCAATAATCTGACGAGCCAAGGCTTTGTTCAGTACTTGGCGTCCTTCTGCCGTCCACCACAACCCATCGGCAGTTTGACGCATTCCCTGGTCTTTCATATAAACATCCTCTTCCCGTGAAAAGATGGGAGTCTTTTGAACCTCATGTGGGGTGAGGAGTAACAGCTGCATGTTTATTTTTTCTGTGAGTGCAGCCTGTTTGGCAGCTTCATCTGCCCGTCTGTTCCCCTGTGCTTCAGGACTGTCAATAATTTGATGGCCCCGTGCGTGAACTACAGCTATCTCCTCAGGTAACATAAGAGCATCTAAGGATTGAACAATTAAGTTTTCATGGATCAACTTTTGTCCTTTCCCAGTTATCATTCCCCGCTCTTTCCAAATCTTTCCAAAGGTGTGCACTACACCAAAAGCATACTTTGAGTCGGTATAGATTGTGCCCACCTTTCCCTCTAAACCCTGGAGAGCTCTACAGAGGGCATATAATTCACAGGATTGTGCCGACCAATGACCAGGAAGACGACCGGCTTCAATCACAACTCCTTCATTCCCATCCACTATACTATACCCGCTATGACGAATGCCGTCAATGCAGCGGGAAGATCCATCAATAAACCATCTTTCACCCTCCCGTAAAGGTTCATCACTTAAATCATCTCTAATTTTTGTCTGTAAATCTATCACTTCTAAACATACATGCTCTAAATCATTGAGGACAGTATCAGAATCTGGAGAAACCAAGAAAGTGGCTGGATTCTGTTCTTTGTTCATAATCAGTGTCAAATCATCTCTATCCATGAGAATTGCTTCATACTTTAAAATTCTGGAATCAGTAAGCCACTTTCCGGCACGTTGTAAGAGAATGGTGCGGACTGTGTGAGGGGTGTGAACTATCATCGGGGCACCAAACGTAATCTTTCGTCCTTCTTCGACTAAAATAGCAGTGGCTGCAATTGCTTGCACACATTCTGGCCAACCACGACAAACAAGATCTAAAATCTTTGACAGAAAGGCAACTGGTTGTCTAAAGCCTGCCCTCTCTTGCGTTGATACTCCCATGGCCACTCCGTCTTTCGCATTGGTATATAGGTCAAATGGCTTATTTAGGTCGGGTAAAGCCAAAACTGGGGCACTAATAAGAAGCTGTTTCACCAAGGTAAAATCTTTAATCTCCTCTTCCGTCCAGACAACAGTTTCACCCCCTAGAGTCGCAAGTTTATCATAAAGAAATTTGACCAGGCTAGAATAATTCTCAATCCAAATTGTACAGTATCCCACTAAACCAAAGAATTTTCTAAGTTCTCGAGCACTCTTTGGAGGCGGGATCTGCAAAATACCGCATGTTCTCTCTGGACTTATCTTCCTAATTCCTTGACTAACCAGATGACCTAAGTATTTAACTTCAGAATGAACAAATTGTAACTTTGATTCGCTCACTCTAAGACCCTTATTCCCTAGAAAATTCAAAAATTCAACAGTGTTTTGTTTAACCACGTCATTCGTTTTTCCTGTGATTAATAAATCATCAACATATTGTATTAATTGACAATCCTCTCTCCGAGGGGCCTCATCTAGTACCTGTTCTAAAACTTGGCCAAACAAATTTGGGGATTCTGTAAAACCCTGGGGAAGGACCGTCCACCGGTATTGATTTTTCCATCCTGTAAAAGGATTCTCCCACTCAAATGCAAACATGTCCCTACTGTCTATTGCCAATGGACAGGTCCAGAAGGCATCTTTGAGGTCAATTACACTAAACCACTTACTATGGGGATCAATTTTACCCATTATCATTTAGGGGTTAGGTACGACCGGATTACAGGTGAGAATGATTTTGTTTAACTCCCTCAAATCCTGCACTAATCGATAGGTACCATTTGGTTTTTGGACAGGTAAAATTGTGATATTAAAAGGTGACATACAAGGTTCGAGTATACCATCTTTCACCAATTGGTCAATTACTGGCTGCAGCCCCTTTCGGCCAGCCATAGGAATGGGATACTGTTTTCGTCTGATTACTTGGTCAGGGTCTTTTAAAGTAACTTGCAGGGGAGGAACATCTAACCCTCCTCTATTGCCACTTTTTGCCCACTCTAGGATTTATTAGTTCCCGATCCTCCTCTGTTAGTTCATACAATTGAACCCCGATACCTGATCCCTGTGGTCTGGTACCGATAGCCAATTGGTCCTGTAAATCTCGTCCCAACAGGCAAACTCCAGCTTGGGGAACTAGTAAAATATCCTCTGTTATTATCTTTTCTCCCATTTGTATCCTTACATTCTTTAGTATAGGGACCATAAAATCTCTTCCTCCCACTCCCGAAATCATCACTGTCCCTTCTGTTTTAACACCCTCGGGCCGTTGTAAAATACTAGACCAGGCTGCCCCAGAATCTACTAGAAAAGTCATCTCGTCACCGTGGGGTCCTATGCTAAAATTTACCAATGGTTCTCCGTGCAACCCCACGGTATGTATTGATCGCGTCTCCCTGGCTCGCATTGGGCATTCCCTCTTAAAGTGTCCCTCCTTTTTACAATAATAGCAAACTAATGCTCCTGTTTCCCAATTTCTACCAGGGTCTCCACGGGGTCCCAGGGATGGTCGTCGTCCCCGGAATTCTCCTGCCTCTGCTCTGGTCTCTACTTCCCCACCCCTGGCGCTCCTCCCAACATCCAGGAGCTGGCACACAGCTCCAAACATTTCCCTGCTGTCCCTCTACAACTTCCTTGACTGCCTGCATCCAAATCTTAGCCTTTCCTTTCTGTTGATCTTCAGATCTCTGGACGTATGCCATCTGTAAAAGCTGGGTTATTCCCTGTTCATGCCAATTCTCTGTCTTTTGTAATTTCTTCCTGATACCGGGGGCTGAATTAGTAAAGCCCGTCAATACCAACTGTTCACCTGCTGGGGATCCTATATCCAACCCCCCATATTGCAGTATGGCCGCATGCAATCTATTCAGAAATGTAGAGGGGGTCTCCTTGGGGAACCTCAAATGCCTTCTTAAAGTTCTGTCCTTTTGGAACAGACTCCTTCATTCCTTTTATTAGATTAACCCTGTACTCATCCATTCGCGTGCGACCATCATTAGTAGTCTTATCCCAATTTGGGTTCGCCAGGGGAAATTTCGCTTCTCCAGGTATCGCCTCTGGTCCCCCTTGATGTTCCCTATCCCAGACTCTAATCCCTGCCTGGCGAATCATTCCACGCTCATCCAAAGTAAACAGAGTCTTAAAGATAGACATTAATTCATCCCAGGTATATATATTAGGTCCCAAAAATTGATCTAATTGTTCTGCACATCCCTGAGGGTCTTCTATCAGAGAGGTCATTTCCTTCTTAAAATTGTGCACCTCCGTACTGGTCAGAGGCACATTTACGAACCCGAGACCTCCCACATCCCCTCCCAAGGGAACCACTCATAATGGTCTCATCCAGTTAATTTCTGGCGTAACCCCTCCTCTATGATGTTCTGAATGACCCTCATAATCAAAGTCTCCTCCCTCTCATGTCAATTGAGGTGGTAATCTTGTACTCTGTGAGCGGGTCATCATACCACCCCTACTTTCTTTTTCTTTCTCTAACTGTGGAGGAAGAAGGGAAGGTGAAAAAGGGTAAAGTGTAGGTGAGAGGGGGGAGATAGGAGCCATGGGAGCATAAGGTGGAGGAAGGGAATGCAACACATCCCATCCTTGTATTTCAGGGGCAGAAGGTTCCTCATCCTTCTTGTTCTTACATTCCTTTTCGCTCAAAATCATTTGATCAAACGATCCACTAAGCCAACAGGCTGCATATTCTCTGCTCTCGGTATTACCTCCTTGATTTTGGTAGAGCCAGATGTTCAATGCCTAACACATCCAGTTCTCGTCGGATCTGAACTTTGGCCAATATACCGAACTCCCTTTTATCGGATTCTTAGTCCATTCCTGATGGCAATACCTGACCATGGTCTGTTTATCTTTCCCACGGGTTTTCCCCACACCCCAATCAGATAGCATTAATCCTAACGGACTATGTTTAGGTATCTGATCTTCCTGTCCTTCTCCAGGACTGTTTCCCTTGCTACTTACTCCTCCCATACTAGCAGGTAAATAAATTCCTCTTACCGAGATCCAGTAGCTATTCCTAGTGTGCTTCCTTAACGTCCTCCTGTCTTTTGTTCTCAATGCCTCTTCTCGGATATCACTCGCTTCGTCCACTGACCAGTCACCCTTCGTCTGGGAGTCCAGCTGAATCAGCCAGGGTGCACCTACCCCCAGCGTCGGGCACTCTGTCAGTGGAGGGAGTGGGATCCCGGACGATCCCCCATTTGTGAGAAACAGAAGTACCTTCACAGATTTTGCTCGAGACAAAAATTGAGAACAAAGAAGATTTATTGTCAACAGTGCAAAGTTGGGTGCTTTCCCTTACCATGGGAATACACACACATACTGGGACTCACCCAACTTTTATACAGTTCATTTCAGTGTAGAGATACCCTCCCCCCCTTAACATTCTTCTACCTCCTGGATTGGTTTGGCATTTGGTAATTCTGTCTGCCTACGTGCAGTTCCTGTAAACTTGAAAGACCATGGGGTATCCTGTCTGGGTCCCATCATGTCATTGTCCTTATTTCTGAATCTGCCTTTGTTTTTATTCAAACATCTCAACCCCCAGGAGTTACTAATTCTATATGCAGAATTTTCTAATTCTCTCTATCATTATAAGACCTTTCTTCTATTATTCTTGTGTAACCCTTCCTCACACTCTTATCGGAATTCATCCCTATTCAGCACTTACTTAACTTCCTCTAGTCTAGTCTATTATTCTTTATTTCATTCATACTAACTTTACTTCCTATAATCTATTATCTCTCACAATATTGATGCTTGTAAAAATGTTCTCCCTGCTGAGATGCCATAATATATAGTTATCTGTTCAAACAAAAGAAGCAGCATAAGTGAAATTAGCCAAAGCATACTGCTACGTCCCACTGACCTGCACCCAATCCATGGAGTGAAGCACGAAAGTCTGCAGACACTGTGATTTCAGTAAAAACTCCGAAATGCTGGAGGAACTCAGCCAGTCTTTTCAGCATCGATAGGGGACAAAGATTTATTGCCGACGTTTTGGGCCTGAGCCCTTCTTTAAGAAATAAGCAGAATAAGCCAGAACCAGGAAGTCTCAGAATCCAAACAATGGGGGAGGAATCCAGATGAACAAAAGGTGTTTATTGGATATGATAAGGGATGAGATAAGAATTTATCATGTCTGTGTGAAAGGAGGCAGGGAATCGAGGTGGGGGGGGGGGGGAGGGGGTGGTTTACAAAAGCCAGAGGAGTTGATATTAATGCCATCTAGCAGGAGGGTGCCCAGTCAGAATACAAGGTTGTTCCTCCAATTTACAAAGTCTCAGCATGAGACCATGGACAGAGATGTCGGCAAGGGAATGGGACAGGAAATTGAAATGGGTGGTCACTGGGAGATCCACGCTATTGCGGTGGACAGAGCTGAGGTGCTCAACAAAGCAATCTCCCAGTCTGCGTCCAGTCTCTCCAATGCAGAGGAGTCCACAATGGGAGCTCCAGATGCAGTAGATGACCCCTGCAGATTCATAGGTGAAATTTTGCTTCACTTGGAAGGACTGTTTGGGGCCCTGAAAGGTGGGTGGTGAGGGAGGAGGTGTGGGCGCAAGTGGAGCATCTGCTGCGGTCACAGGAATAGACAATTGGTGGGTAGGGAGGAGTGGATAAGGAAGTCATGGAGGAAGCGGTCCCTGCTGAAGGTGGAGAGGGGATTATGTGTCTTGTGGTGGGATCAATTTGTAGGTGAGAGAAATGGTGGAGGAGGATGTGTTGGATACAGAGGCTGGTGGGGTGGTAGGTGAGGACAAGAGGAATCCTGTATTTGCATGTGGGGGTGGAGGTGGCCAGGGCATATTTGTGGGTAATGGAGGATATACGGCTGAGCTCCGAATTGATGGTGGTAGAAGGAAATCTATGTTGTTTGAAGAAGGAGGACATCTCTGTTAATTTGTCATGGAAGTCTTCAACCTGGGTGCAGATTAGTCGGAGGAATTGGGAGAATGGAATGGAATCCTTACTGGGAACAGGGTGGGAAGAGGGGTAATCGACGGAGTTGGTGGGTTTATAGAGATGTGTGTCGAGAATTTGTCTCTTGAGATGGAGGAGGAGAGATCGAGGAAAGGGAGAGTGTTGCTAGAGATGGACCAAGTAAATTTGAGCTCCGGGTGGGGTTGGCAGCAAAGTGGATGAAGTCAACAGGCTCATCATGGGTTCATGACAGTCGTCGTCGATGTAGTGGAGGAAGAGTTGAGGGGCATTGCCTGTAGGTATCCTCCTCCTTTCCTGTAGTTAGGCGACCAAAACTGCACACAATACTCCAAATTTGGCCTCACCAATGTCTTAAACAACTTTACCATAACAGCCCAACTCCTATACTTAATGCTTTAATTTATGAAGGCAAAATTTCTCTTTATCTACCTATGACATCACTTTCATGGATTTATGTAACTGTATTCCCAGATCCTTCTGTTCCACTGCACTCCTCAGTGCTCTATCATTTACCATATAGGTTCTTTCTTGGTTTGTCCTTCCACACCTCACACTTGTCTGCATTAAATTCCACCTGCCATTTTTCACCCCATTTTTCCAGCTGGTCTAGAACCCTCTGCAAGTATCTTGAATGGGTTGTCAGAGGCATGAACATCAAAAAAAAATTTAAGAAGCTTCTGAACGGGCATTTGAACAAGAAACGGATGAAGAGATATGGAATGAATGCAGTCAAGTGGGGTTAGTCTGGATGGGCATGGTGGTCAGCATACTGTAGATGCAATGGGCCGAAGAGCCTTTTGAACTGTACAACTCAAGTGTTAAGTGTGGAAGATCAGTAAGGGACATCGTATTTCTGAATACGGAGTGGTCGTGTGAATTTCTTTTGAAATGCAGCATGGTAACGAGCCATTTTTGCCCATGAGTCTATGCTGCCAATTATCCTACACCCTCAGTATGTTTCAAGTGAAGTAAAACTAAGGCTTGCAATTCCCCGATAACTCTTCTAATACCTAGTTCATTGACCTAATTACCTACAAAACTCATTTGCCAATGATGGGAAATAAAATCCAACATAAAATAAGCCCAAATGCTGGGCCACCAATAATCATTTGATTGGAAAACACTGTTTCTTTCTTAGGCAACTCACTCCAGGGTTCCCATTCTTGACAATCAGAATTCAGCAAGAATGTACTTGACTACCGTTGCTGTGGAGCCGTTTAGAAGAGTTTTTTTTAGATGTACAATTTGTGTCTGTGTAATCCCAGAACTACTGTTGCTCCAGTAAGATGGAACAGACAGTATGGCTTTGTCACTGGAGACACACAAGAGATGGCAGATACTGGAATCTGCAACAAAACACAATTTTTTTGGAAGAACTCAGCAGGTCAAACAACATCAACGGTTTGGGCTGGAAGAGCTGATGTAGGGTTCCAGTCTGAAACATTAACAATTCTTTTACTCCAACAGATGCTGACTTCCTCCATCAGATTGTACTTGGCTCTGTTACAAGCTGTGGGTGATGGTATTGAGACCTGTGTGTGTGTGTGTGTGTGTGTGTGTGTGTGTGTGTGTGTGTGTGTGTGTGTGTGTGTGTGTGTGTGTGTGTGTGTGTGTGTGTGTGTGCGTGTGTGCACGCACTTGTGGAACAGCAACATTGAGACGCATGCATCAGTTGGTTAATGGTGAAGAATACAAAATGTGAGAGTCAAGCCAACTTTTATACTTTTATCTTTCATAATGCTGTTGATATTGTAGAATCATCACAGGTAGCTTTTACTGAAAATATGCTAATCCATAAGATCAAAAGATTTAAGGACAGAATTAGACCATTTGATTGTTTTTAAATTTCTGATTTGTGATTATTCCAATTACAAAATATTGTAGTTATACCTTTTCAAGTTCAAGTTTATTATTATTATTCAATTGTATAAGTACAATTTGTCAAAACCATATTCTTAGGTCCTTGGTGTAAAAAACATGCAAATATATATATATATTGACAGCACATATTTACAACTGATTTCTATGCACTACATTTATAAAAATAAATAGTGTTACATAAATAGTAGAGTCTCAGGGAGATTGTTTGACAATAAGACACTTGAGGGAGGGGAATGCTCCAACATTTGCAGCACAAATGTGAAGTGTGGATATCTGATTCAAGATGGAATATCACATGATTAAGCCTCATGAGCAGCATCACATTAAGGAGTGCCAGGCAAACAAATGTTTCCTCATAACATTCCCAAGAAGATATCAAAGCAGACACTTCAAATCTCACCTCTTGGGCCATATTGAAGCAGCTTATTTCACTTTTAGAGTACAGGCTGTTTATTTTTCTCATCGCCATCACCATTTAGCCTTCATCTGCCTCTTCCAGGTCCGCCTGCATGGATCCATTCCTTGCTGATCTCTCAGTGGCCACTCAAAACAATGACGACAGCGCTAATGATTTTGTTTTGTATCCTGCCTCTGATGCCAGAAGCCTAAACAGGAAAAATGATAGATGACAGACCAATGGATGGGGATAACTGAAATATTTTTAGAGGGATGGATTGCAAGGAGGGTTTTAAAGGAATAAGCGTGCCTTGCTTCTGCTGTTATATTTCACTTGCCATGCAGGACAGTGACACACATGCTTGGAAGGCTATTCCGGCAACCCGCTTTATTGATCCGGTGGGGTGGTCTGAATTTGGAAATAAAAACAGCTCTTGAGAGACTGAGAGCACTTCGATCAAAGATGAGAGTGAAGCTTTTAAAAACCACAAAGAAAATAGCTTTCAACCTCTGACCATCTCAGTTGTGCTTGATTTAGGCACCTAACTTGATGCTGATCCAGACATAAACTCAAGCTCGGAACAGCCACAACATCTCCAAGGAAATTTGCACATCGTGAAGATCTGTTGGAACCTCTGTTTTTCATTACTTTTCTTAAAAGAGAGAGCAAAAGTAGCCCCTCCCTGCTTTTGTTACACTAGAACTAAGATGGAAATTTCCCCGCCAAAATTAACACAGCTATGCAAAGCCGAGACTACTTTACATAGCTTTTTCTTTCCCCCAGCTAGACACAATAACATTCCACAGAAGGCGATCCTGCTTTCACAGTGATGTTACACATCTTGTGTGGTTTATTTGCTTATATTACATAACCCAGAATGTTGGAGATTTTGGAATGTCAACCCAAAATTGTTTTGCATCGCTGGAATGGAAAAAACAGAATTAAATTCCAGGCCAACAAATGAAAGCCTCGTTTAAACGAGCTTGATGACCAGGCAGCATTGTGGCACATCAGTTAGTGCTGGTGCCTTGCATCTCCAGTGATGTGGATTCAATCCAGGTGTTATCTGTGTAGGTTTCTCTCTGAGTGCTTGCCAAAAACTAATTTCCTTGGCTGACTTAGCATTAGAGCGTTCTACAGCATGGTGACAGGCTCTTCAGCTCAATGTGCCCATGCACTTAAATGTCTTCTGATAGTCACAGTTGTCCCCTCTGGCAGTTCCAGATACCCACTGTGCCCCTCAGGTCCCTTTTAAACCTTCCTCTTTCACCTCAAACCTATTCCATCTAGTTTTTGATTCCCCCACTCTGGTGAAAAGGCTATGACTATTTACCTTACTATTCACCTCATGATTTTATCAACCTCTACAAGGGCCTCCGTTCCCTTAATCTCCTACATCACAGAGAGAAAAGATCTAGCCTCTCCTTGTATTTCAAGCCAACATCCAAGTCCCAGTATCATTCTCGTGAACCTTTTCTGCCCCTTTTACATCCTAATGATATGTTCTTATAGCTGGGTGACCAAAATTCTACAAGGCTCCAAATGCAGTCTAACCAACATTTTGGTACATTAGGCCTTGACTGATATGCCAAAGTCCATAGGGACAATATTCACCACCCTTCATCATCAGTCTTCAAACAAATCAATTTCCCGCACACAAAGTGATGCTGGTTATCCATAATGAATCAGTCCCTTTCCAAATGTACGTAGACCCCCTGTCTCAGAGAATTTGCTCCATTAACTTACCTATGGCTGACATTATGCTCACTGGCTTGTCATTCCCTGGCTTGTCTTGAGAGCCTTTTTAAATAAAGGCACAACATCAATCAACCCCCCCAAGCCCTCCCAAACCTTTGGCATTTCACCCATGCTTAAGGGTGATGTAAAATCTCAGCCTTGGCTGCTGATATTTCTTCCTGAGTTTCCCCTAATGTCCTGGGATACATTTAGTCAAGCTCTGAGGCTTTTAACTTTATCATGACTGCAAAAACAGATCTGAGGATGGTGATTTACTTCTTGAAATCCAAAAGCTTTTTTCACGAGCTACATGGCACAACTTGATATCCTGCTCTTGCATGTACGAATGCAGCACCAACAATGCTCACCCTTGAGGCCATCCAAGGGAAGGCAGCTCACTTATTTGCCATCCCATCCACCATATTTGTCATTCATTCCCTCCAGCTCAGTGCATTGTAGTTGCAAAAATCATTGCACCAACTTGAGGCAATTCCAGTAGAATTTCCCAAATAAACAATCTCAGTTGCGAAGATGGACAGGGGCAGCAATTTCAATTCACACACCAAGCTGACTTGGAAAGCTATCACCACTCCTTCATTGCTGCTATTTATAAATCCTAGGACGCTTTTCCCAGAAGAAATGTCATGGTTCAGAAATGTGGGTGATCACCAGCTTCTCAAGAGCAGCAGATGTTGGTCTTTTTGTCATTTATATCCAAGATCCTTTGCAACTAATAAGAGAAGAATGGCTCTGCTGTCCCTAGGATTAAACTAGGTGGTCATGAGAGGAGTTAATAGGATATGCACGATGAAGTTGAGGAAATCTTGGTTTAAGTAGTTGATTACTTTAGAGTGAAATGAGGATTTTTTTTTCTTTTCAAATAGATGTTGATCTTTAAGACTCAACAACAATGGTTTTCAAACTTTTTCTTTCCACTCACTCACCACTTGAAGTATTCCCTATGCCATAGGTGCTCTGTGATTAGTAAGGGATTGCTTAAGGTGGTATGTGGGTGAAAAAGTTTGAAACCACTGTTTTAATCATACCTCATTGACTTGTTATGTGCACAGTTTCATAACTCCAAAGGAAATGGGCCAATGACAATTTATCTCAAGCAAAATATTTCAGTAACAATTGGGTCTAGAGCAGTGATTCTCAACCTTTTATTCCCACATAAATACCACCTTAAGCAATCCCTTACTAATCACAGGGCACTGATGGCATAGGGATTACTTAAAGTGGTATGTGAGTGGAAAGAAAATGTTTGAAAACCACTGCTCTACATTAATGGATGTTGAATATCAAGGCCTGTTCTATTATAAGTGATACCTTGGGTCATGTGTGCAGTAAATGATGTAATGAGGGCACATGCAAAATGCGCCCTATGTATTATCAGTTAAGTAAACCTGTGTGCACAAAATAGTTTTTAGCTTAAATAATATAAACTGATGTAAAAAGTTTAAGAAGAATCCAAACAGGAATATATGGCCTAATGTTATAGGGATCAAGAAAGGGGGCATAGAAAAAAATCCTATATCACATCAACCATCAAATGGAAACGTAAGGGACTGATGTGCACCCTTGAAGTATCTGGAGATAATATGTTTGTTTAGAAGCAAATGTAAAATGATTATTTGACAAGTAACAGTTTATTTTGACATAGATATGGTTCTGTTAGTTAAAGCAAAATACCATATCTGAACAATGCTTTCTAATTAATCTTTTCATAATTTCTGCAAGATATCCCTTTTCATGAATGTATTCTTTCATTTGTTCAAGATTACTCCCACATAAGTGATTACCTAATGCACACTCATTCATGGAAAGCAAAGTGCATTCTCCTCCACAATCTCCATCAATCTCCACCACAGGGCTGCGTTCTTAGCCTTCTGCTGTACTCACTTTACACTTAACATAAAGTATGCTGTACCTGTGTGGCTCAATATGACAATTAACAATCTACAAATTTGCCGATGATACCACGATAGTGGGTTGTACAAAGGATGGGTGATGAGTCAGCACACAGGATGGAGATTTGAAACTTGGCTGAATGGTGCACCAGCAAAAATCTTGCACTCATTGTCAACAAGACTAATGAGCTGATTGTTGACTTCAAGAAAAGAAAGCCAGAGGTGTATGATCCAGTGATCATTGGGGGATCAGAGGTGGAGAGGGTTAGAAAATTTAAGTTCTTGGGAGTCTCTGTCTTGGAGGATCTTTCCTGAACCAAACACCCCAATGGCATTGTGAAGAAAGGACATCAGCATCTTTATTTCCTCAGGAGATCGCAGAGGTTAGAAACTGTAGCAAATTTCTACAGATGTCTGCTAGAAAGTGTACTGACTGGCTACATCACAGTCTGGTATGGAAACACCAATACCCCTGAGTGTAAAGCCCTCCAAAAAGTAGTGGACACAGTCCAGAACATCACAGGCAAAGCCCTCCCCACTATTAAGCACATCCTACAGGCAAGGGAACAAAGCAAATTTTTTTGGTGCTGGAACTCACCAAAAACAGTGACAAGGAGGTCATGCAAGACCCGGCCTTGGTGGCCACCATGTTGAATTTGGTGCTGTATAATTGACAGTGAACTGTAGGACTACAAAGTAGGGCGACCGGTAGTGGAAGAAGCAGGTACGTCCGGAATAGAAAATAGTGCTCAGTGAGGGGGAAGGTGAGTGTAGGTAGGTAGTGACAGGCATTTGTGTTTCCCTGACATTGGTAGAGAGGTTCCAGTCGCATAGGGGATTATGGGTAACAAAGGCAGACATTGATCCCGAATTCAACAGCTACCCTGAGTGGGCCTGTGAGGTGCCGAAGTGGCCCGATGAGGTGCCCGGAGGGGTCCATTGAGGTGTCAAAGCACCCTCAGGCGAACTCCAGCAGCACTGCACCCATCCACAGGGAACGCTGCCGTCGGAAAGCAGCAGCAATCATCAAAGACCTTCACCACTCCGCTCTATTCTCACTGCTGCCATCAGGAAAGAGGTATAGGTGCCACAAGAGTCAGACCACCAGGTTAAGGAACAGCTGCTACCCCTTCACCATCAGACTCCTCAACAACAAACTCAATCAGGGACTCATTTAAGGACTCTTACATATGCACTTTATTGATTTTCTTTTGTTCTCTCTGTTTTGCACAGTTTGTTTCCAGCTCTTTGTTTACATGCTTTACGCTGTGTACAGTTTATTTTTTGCTCTACCAATTAGTCATAATTCTGCTGTGCTCGCAAGAAAAAGGAATCTCGGAGTTGTATGTGATGTTTTGTATGTACTCTGACAAATCTAAAATCTGATCCATGCTTAATTGGGGAAATAATTGATACAGTTGAGTATGAGAGACAGAGCACAAGAAGATTGTTTTTAAGAAATGCTACCTAATAAAGTCTGTAGACATGCAGAGATATGGGTTGCCAGTGAAGTTCACTGCTGGACTGCTACAAACAACCACTGAGACATAAACTGTAAGAAGAGAGAAAATTCACGTTTTATTCCCCTTGCTTAAAAGTCGTTATTTCAAGTTCAATTTTATGTATCAACTGATTGTACAAGTACAACCCAATGAAACAGTGTTCTCCTGTCCTCTGCACCAAACTACAAACACACATACAGACAAGCAATACATATGCATGAAACTTGTATACAAATATTAAAATAAATAAATATTACTGACAAATCAATAGTTGAGTCATGGAGGGTTTCTCAGCCTGATGATTCTGGCTCTGATATTCCTGTGACTCTTTCCTGACAGGAGTAGATGAAAGATGCTGTGTTCTGGGTGGTAGAAGTCCTCCCTGATTTTGCAAGCCCTCTTTTGACAATAATCCTCATAAATCCCATCGATGGGGATAAGGGTGATCTTAGTGATCCTCTCTGCTACTCTAATTGTCCTGTGGATTGATCTCCGATCTGATACTCTTTAGCAACCATACCACGCTGTGAAGCAGGTTGCCAGGACAATATTGATAGAGCTCTTGTAGAAAGTTAACAGGATGGTAGGCAGTCGCCTTGCCCACCTTAGTCATCTCAGGAAGTGCATTTGCTGTTGCACCTTTCAGACAAGTGATGAGCTGTTTCGTATCCAGGATGGGTCACTTCTTAAGTGGACCCCAAGGAACTTGGTGCTCTCTACTCTCTCCACTACCGGTATTAATGTGTAGTGGAGAGTGGTCATCCCTGGTCCTTCTGAAGTCTTGACCACGTTGAGACTTAGGTTGTTATTCTCGCACCATTTCACAAGATTTTCTACTCTGTAGTGCAACTCATCGTTGTTGCCAATGAGGCCAACCTCTGAGTCATCTGCAAACTTTATTACTCTTTTAGAATTGGATCTGGCACTGCAGTTGTGGGGTGGTAACGTGAACAAGAGTGGGCTGA
Source organism: Narcine bancroftii (assembly GCF_036971445.1). Classification (NCBI taxonomy): domain Eukaryota; kingdom Metazoa; phylum Chordata; class Chondrichthyes; order Torpediniformes; family Narcinidae; genus Narcine; species Narcine bancroftii. Next base: position 131,320,940 of record NC_091472.1, read on the forward strand.
GCACACAGCCCTGAGATGTACCAGTGCTCAGTGTGACTGTGCTCGACTTTCTGTTGCTAGCCTAGGCAGACTATGATCTTTCTGTGACAGCCCCTCTGTAATAACTCCCCAGCCTTCTCTGCACAATTAATTTTCATTTGGTGTGGTCACTATTGGTGGAAAATCATGTCACTTCTATTTTCAACATCTTTTCTTGAATGCTGTTGTTTTGATATTCAAAATACTTCACAGACTCTAACATGTGAACAGTACAAATTCGGGCCAGCTGTAGTCTCTTGAGTCCTCAAACCTGCTCTGCTACTTAATAAAATTATGGCTGAAGTGATTGCAACCTCAACACTTTACAATTCCTATCACTTCATGGTAATCGTTCACCTCCTTGCTTTACCAAGGATTTGTCTGCAAGCTGTTCAAAGATTCTGTTGCACTGGCCCTTGAGACTCGTCGACTTCTGAGAGAAAATAAAATTAGCTCATCTCTGTCTGAAATGGGTGGCACCTTATTTTCAAACAGTTATTCCTAGTTGTAGATTCTTCCACGAAAGCAAATGTCCTCTCTGCATCCATCCTGTTCAGACCTCTCAGGATCGTGTATGTTTCAATAAGCTTCACTCTCCTTCTCAACTCCAATGAATGTAAGCCTCACCTCTCCAGCTTTCATCTTAAGACAGACCACTTATTTCACATATTGGTTGAGTAAACCTTAACTGAAACACTGACAACATCTTTCTATCCTTGCTTAAACAAGAAGATCAATATGGTACATTGTTTAAAGCTGTGGTCTCACTGCTGCCCCATATAACTGAAGCATAGCCTCCCAACTTTTATATTTGATTTCCCAAGTAATCAATGATAACGTGCTATTGGCTTTTCAAATGACTTTCTGCACCTATCTATTGATCTTCTGTGAATTGTGCACGAGAATACTGTGCATCTCACAGCTCTGCAGTTTTTCATCATTTAATTAAGATTTTATTTTCCCTAGGAGGGTGGATAATTTCTTGCATTATATTCTATTCTTTGTATATTTGCTCTCCCACACATTTCCAATGTAGCTTCTTCATGTCCTCTTTTGCTTCTACCTTTGTATCATCGGCAAATTTAGTAACCTTGTGTCCGATCCCTTCAACCCACTCATGTACAGTAAAAAAACCCCTGGTATCCAGCACCTATGGGGATTGGTAGATGCCAGAAAAGCAAATTTTCCGGATGTTTGAGATTGAGTGATGTGTGATTGGTGAACTAATGGCAAGGCGCACCAATTTAAACCCGTACTTTCTACCTATTTATTCTCCGCAATTTTTTTCTGCCCGGTTGCTTAAGGCTGCCGGTGGCTTGAATTCTGGATAACGGGGTTTTACTGTATATAAATTGGAGAATTTGTTTCTTGTCTTTGGCCATCATCTCTCATTGGTGTTGTTTGTTTCTCCTGTCCTTAAGAACAGTCGAAATCATTCAGGAATTGTTTCATTACTCATACAAGTTGTTGTATTGAAAAGAAAGAAATTATGTGGAATTGCAATAAGATAGAGAGGCATAATTGGAGCTGATAAATTGTTAAAGCATGCTCATTATTTTAAGTACGAGTGTAATAAATGGCCATACTCAAAACTGATACAAAACGCTTGTGGTTATGAAATCATATTTAATGAACAAGTTGGATATCTTAATTTTAAATTACATTTTGCTCAAGTATAATTTGAATAAAATATCTACTGATGCTTCTGCAAATGAACTAAAAAAATATAAAGTTTCTTCATCTTCTGTAAATGGGCTGGGCTACATCACCTGCCCCATCAGCCACTTCCTGTCCCATATGGAAGAGTCTGCAGTTACCACATCGGGAACTCATTAGTCACCTCAGGACCCATGGAAGCAAGATGGAAACAAGTCACCTTGATCCTGAAATTTGTGATTTGCAATTTGAGACAGAGAGTAGTGAAAGGAAATTATTTCCCTGTCGATCTCCCTACTCCAGCTCCATCTTTAGCCATTCATGTCTTACTGGTTCTGTTGATGGTGTGTTACCCCAAAAGCTTTTCAGTGGTTCTGAACCCATGGGACATGGCCCCCTGATGGACCACAATGTATGTCCATGTGGAACTTTAAAAATGTTCATTAAAGTACTTTAAATGCTTGTGGACCATGGCATGCAAGGCTAGAAGCCAGATGGGTCTTAGAAGAAGGTTGAAAACCACTGCTTTAAATAATTTTTAAAATGCATTAAAATTGTAACGATGTGATATGAAAGTGAACATGAAATTTGTACCAGAATGGATTTTAATTGATCTATTTAAATGCTATTCCAGAGCACAACATCAAAACAGGGTGTTGGATAACACAGCCTTTGATTTCTGGTAATATGCAATGTAGTTGGACATGTTTGTGAAATGGCAAGACAGCTGTAATTTTATTATCTTAGGTGGAAAAGTCGCTCCAGCGAATACAGAATGGCCAACGGAATTCCATGTACACCTCCCAGCACAGCGTGGAGAACAAAGTGTGTGGTGTGCCAGGTTGGCAGTCACTTCTCACTGCCGTTGGATTCCGGCTTGATCCTCCAGCCAGTGGGCTTCCTGCAGCTGTCTTCTTTCCACTCTCTGACCCTGGAGATCGGCTTCAACAGTGCAGCACCACACTCCAGTCACTTCTCGGTAAGGTGACATTCTACATCAAGTTTTGACTTTAAATGTTGACCTCCTGCTGATAATCTGTGCAATATGTCCTGTTTCCATTTCAGAAAACATGTTTTACAATACAAATGACTTAAATATTGCAGAACCTATCCCAGCAGTTTAAATTGCATCTCGTTGACAAAATTAAATATCTTCAAGTTTTTAGATATAGCACAGGACTGACGAAAGGGAAAGATTCCTCCACATTTACCCAGCAAACATTGAAAAAAATTCTGTCGCACTGGCAAGGTACTTGTCAAGTCTCCCTTGGCGTGATATTCTGAACATCTCATTCATCTCATTTCAAGAAGTCCCATAAACACAGGATTATTTTAATTTTTTTTTCAAATTATATGTTGTTTTGCAATGATTATGAAGAGGTGACCAGCAGGTAAGGATTAAATATATGCTTGGGTATAAAATTAAGAGCCAATTTGTACTGGAGCTAATCAAACTGAACTTAACCTAAGGACTTTTTCCCCCTGTCTGTCCCATTTTAACCATAGTACATAAAATGGCTGGAAAAGCTCAGTAGGTCATGGAGCACCCTTAGAAAGTAAAAGGCAGTCAACGTTTTGGGCCTGAGCCCTTCAGGAGTGCAGAAAATGAGGCAGGTGCCCGAATAGAGAGCACATGCTTGCTGGGAAAACTTATGCAATGTTGGTAAGCTGCTCAATTAAGGGGGAGGGGGAAGTGGAGGGGGGGGGGGTAGATATTGTCAACAGTTTAGAAGGACCCTTTCCATGCTATGATGTAAGCATATTTCATCAGAATGGCTTGATGATCTTTTTTTCTCCATATTTCTTGAAAACATCAAGTACTTGGTGTGATACCTCACCACAAACACTAAATAGGACCTTACTGTAGGCAGCTGTTATTGGCTGTTCTACTCCTGCTGCAATTGCGCTGCAGCCTCCGTATTTACAGTGGGGTACTGCGCATGTGCGGGGTACCTGGTTGGTTAGTAGGGAGTATACGGAAGGCTGTGGACGCAAGCTCTTCCCCCTTCCTGATAATGTGAATATGTTTATCTTGCTCAGTAAAACATTTCTTCTGGTTCACTGCATCTACCAACTCGACTCATTATTTTAAGCACAATGTAATGAACACTTACCTCAGCAGATCTTCGTTAGGCCTGGAGCAGGTCTGTGAATTCAGCACTGATGAAGAAGGGCTCGTGCTTCCTGGAGAACCTGTTCTTGTCTTGAAATGGTACCTATGTTTTGTTTGTACATTAATTGTGGCTGTTCCAGCAAAGTAGCAGAAATAGGATGCTATTTTCCCTCACTAATGCAAGCATATTTCAATAAATTGTAATGCTGAGATGGTGAAAACGTGTTAACTCAGTCTGGACTAGTGATCAAAGCTGAGGTTCTCCAAGCAGTTGTACATTAAGCACTGCACTAGTTTACTAAGATGACCCATGAGAGGAGCTGATGTACTAAATTTTTTGTCATTGATGATGAGATGTCACATCCAACTCTCATTACTTTAGAAAACTCAACAGACACAAGAGCAACATTGATGTTTGTATTTTAATGGATTTAAATATAATCAAAAAGCCATATTGTTAGGCTTTGCAGAGGGGCGGCAGGTAGAATAAAGGGACCTGGAGTCTCTCGGATGGATGCATACAGTTGTGACTGATCTAGTATATAGCATTTCTCAATGAGCTCTGTGATGGAATTACTTAATTTTAATTATAATATGTTCATATAAATCTCAACCTTTGTGATAGTTGGTGAAGTTATTATGCTCCCAGCGGTATTATACATTTATAAATGCATGGAGCTGTCTTGCGCTGCAACATTCCTGACAGTTGCTTCTTCTCATTTCATTTGCTTTGAAAACAATACATGCAGCTTTAAATTTACATCAGTGGAGCATTCCTTAGAGGTCACAGTATAGATAATAATGAAATGTGGATGGAGATCTCAGTCAATAATACAGAACACTTCATTATTAATGTCTTTAGGAAAACATCTGCAATATCATATTGCATTTAATATCTGTTCATTAAACTTTCAAAGAAATTGTCTTTTTTAACCTTTTTAGGTTAACAACATTTCTACTACAAAACAAAAATCAGCTGGCTGAATAAGATTTTATGTTAGAAACTGTTCCTCTGGCTGCTGTGTATTGCCAGTGTCGCAGGGTTGACGGTTATTGAATAGACCAGAGATCGAACTATCACTCTTGTAGCCAAATAAGACTGAGAGACAGAAGTACTTCCACTCCTCAAGGGAGGGGGAGACCAAGCTGATGTTTTAAAAAAAAGATGAATGATAAAAGCAGGCAGTCAGTTCTTGCACACATTTATGTACAAGTTGCTCGATTTCTAAGGTCAATATTTATTTATCCTATCGTGTTTATATATATATATTATTCTTTTTGGATGCTGTTTTTCTATTTTTGCCATATTTCTATGAATTGTTTTATGTGCTGTTCTGCCATGTCACGGTGCTAATGTATTTGCTGCTATGTTTTCTTACTCTGTAATTTGTCACTGTTTCTTTATTCTGCCGTTACAGTGTGCCACCAACTTTAGATGTATTACAGTGTTTGTAATGTCTCTCTGCTTCTACATCTTTCTCATACATATTTTACTCTTTTCCATACACTTCTCTATGCTGTCGTTATATTTTCTGAAAGTATAACATTATTCTTGCTGCCTTGTTCTGCTACAGATCTTTACTGAGCTTAACCTTACCAATTTAGAAATTCAGTCTCACAGTGTTTGCTCTTTAGGCTCTAAGCTGTTGAACAGAAATGCAAAATTGATCACAAAATGCAAAACATACGTGCATAATGTGAAATTGAAATCATTTGCTGCGATGCGTATCAGGAACGTACAAATGGAAGTCAATGGCTGCATAGCACTGACGTTAATCAGTGTGCAATGCATGACTGCATCACTGGTGCACTATTGAAGAGTGCATATATACTTTACAAACCGCATGGATACTAACCAGAAAATCAGCCCTTAATGGAACGATGAAACTGGCTACATTTAGGGTGTTGGCCCCGATGGCAATCGTGGAATCTTCTCCACGATTTTTCACCTCTGATGGTGGAAAGGAAGCTTTTCAAGGATGTCCTCCTTAGTGCGCATCCCATCGCTCTTTGTGAAAGGTCATTCAGATCAGGCCCACTTTTGATGCAATGCTTCCTATTGAGACTGATCCCTCTGGACCTTCTACCTTGGAAGGAGTTTGGACTTGTATGATAGCTTCTTCCCTCACAACTCCTGACACTACCACAGTCACCATACATAGCAGTACTCAAGGAATTTAGGATTTGCATCTTCTGTGCATAAGATTGCATTTCATCTGCAGATAAATCATACATGTTAGAAAATAGCTTCCCCGTCATGCCAGAGAAAAGAGTCTTGGGTGCCATAATGTGGTTTATGTGCCTTGGAATTTCTGCCCCCCCCCCACTACCTCCAATTTTCTAGCCCCATTTATTTTACTCAACTTGTGATTGTTTATTTTTTTCTGCTGTTTTCCATCATCCCATCTATCAGATGAGTGTTTTAAAATCTACAGCCTTAACTCTCAGCCCTCCAATCCTTCTTTTCCCCCTTTTCAATTGGTAGCTTGTCTGAATCGATCACTGAAGTATTCCAGCATCATGTGATCAACATTTACTGCTCCCAGATCCCAAGGAACCTGCTGTTCTTGTCCCTGGATTTCCTCTCCTCAGTTCCAGTGCTCTCAGATGTTGGCACATCCTTTCAGTTTCTTCAGATTTCTCCATCTCCCTAACTTCTAGTAAATTAGAGAAAACTTTTACCCCCTTTCTTGGTCACCAAGCACATGCACAGTCCAAAGCCTCTTCAATCCCAATTAGCACTTGCCCCTCCACAAGATTTCAATAGTATGAAACTGCATATCAACCCTTATTTTTGAAACTGTCTCAAAGCTGCCAGCACATTTTTTCATGCAATGATCCATAAACTATTCCTGCATCAACATTAACTTGGCCAAATTTAGCAAAAAAAATTTTTTTTGCTGCTCCCATTCTCAATGGATTCACCCATTCAATTCCTTATGTTTAAAACCCCATTTCCAGATTGACCATCTTAAGAGTATTGTTGAATCTCATTGACTGGCCCTTTGCCTTATGGCCACAAGTGCCAGAACCAGGTTATGTTGTACTGAAATTGCAGAGCGTTGAGATTTTTAATTATAGTCAGCTTGACCTGAACAGCAACAATATTTTACAAAACTTTTTTATGTAGTAGTAAAATGCTGCAAAGAGTGCGATTAATAGAGAACCATGAGCCAGAAATTAATACTTAGAATAAAGGATGAAGAACCAGCATGTGATTTTAAGCTTGGTTGAAGAGGTAGGTGTTAAAGAGCATTTTAGAGAAAGCAAGAAAATGAGTGAAGAGGTTTGGATCTAGACACCTGTAGTTACAGCTGTCACAATATCACAGCTTCTGTCCTCGAGTTCACTTCCTCCAGAGTGTTCAAAGGCTTTATGCGTTCCAGGAGTGCTCTCAGAATCTGAACTCCCCTTGTTATTACACTCCCAAATGCTTGGTCATATGCCCATACCATGCAAAAATTCACAATAGGATCACTTCCTCTCCTTATTCTATTCAATATAACGACTTCTTTTGAAATGCCTACCATAACACTGGATAGCAATTTTTTTCAAAAGGTTTGCTTCTTGAAAAAGAATTGATAGACACCTTCAAGCTAAACACAATGATAATTTCAGATTTGCTGTATCATGTAAGAAGATGGAGAAACATTAAATTAACTTTTATTGAATTTAACATGTTTAATCACATTATGATGCTGACACCTTGCGTTAGTTCAACCGATTTAAAAATGCTTTGCCGCTGATTTTCATTTGTACTTAGCATCTGATGCCTCTTGTGCCAGTGTCCAATGATAGTCGACCAGCATTGATGGATTCCAGTTGCCATGATACTGCTTTTGCATGGTTGCAATGTCCCTGTGAAACCTTTCACCATGTTCATCACTGACTGCTCCAGGATCTGCAGGGAAGAAGTCCAAGTCCAAATGCAGTCAATGAATTTTCAATGACATCTTGCACTTCATGGTTTTGTATGCTTGAAGTACACTTAAAATATGTTAGGAAATCACAAAAATAAGTGATATCCAAAAAAATGGTATGTGACAAGAAAAAATGAAGGCGTGTTTCATGATCAGCAGCCCAAAATCTATAAAATACACCCAAAAGTGTTTGGGAAACAAAATCTTTTTTGTTGGGTTAGCAAGTTGTCAAACATTTCCTTCCACATAATCTTCATTGCTTCTCATACCTTTTCTCTCCTACACAATACATCCCACATCCACTGACACACCTTCACCCAGCTTTCTTGTTGTAATTTGTTTTAAAGATTTTTTTATATTTTAAAAACTTATTTAATCAATCTGAACCATTTTTAAAAGCCTCTGATTATCGAAGAATTCTAAAATCCATTCAAAAGCATTTGAGAGAGGTGAAATTGAGGGTGATTTCAATGTCGGGCAGTTGGGAGTTGGGTTTGCAGAGAGTCACACTCACAGACCACTCTGTCTCTGGAGCAGGGTTTCCCAACCAGGGATGCGAGATAACATTTCAGTTTTTTTGTTTATATTAAGGGTAATGTCCTATATATTCAAGATAAAAATATCGATTTTTTTTTAAAAGTCCAAATTAAAGATGTGGATGTCCTTTTTTCTCTATTCAATAGAATGAGATTCTCTATGAATTTTAGCGCATTTCGACGCGCTGTTTCCTTTTAAATGGCATCGCCCTATAACTTTTTTTTAATTGGGACATTTAAAATGGGGGCCAAACTTGTTGTTTTGTGTTTTGTAGCGAATTACATTCAATTTTTATTTCTTATTATTTATTTGTGTTATGTAAATTATAAATGAATCCTTCATTATGTCAAAGAAAAGGAAATGAAATGATGATTATGTGCAGTTTGGTTTCACTTGCACCGGAACAACTGAGGATCTGCAAAAACCCCAGTGCATGCTTTGTGATGCTGTCTTTTCAAATGCAAATTTGAACCCATCTAAGCTGCAGGAACATTCAACAACCGGCATGGTGGAGCAGATGTTGCAGACCATGATGTTGAATCATTTAAAGCTAAAAGGGCCCGCTTTGATTCTCGAGCAACCCTTCCAAAATTAGGTTTTATATCTGCTGACAAACCACTGCTGATGGCTTCAACCCACATGACATATAAAGTAGCCAAATCCAAGAAGCCCCATACAATTGCAGAAGAGGTGATAAAACCGTGTGCATTAGAAATGGCAACAATTGTTCTGGGAAAAGAAGCCTCAAACAAGCTTAAATTAGTGCCGATATCAAATAATGTTATTCAGAGCCGAATTGGTGATCTGAGTTTGGACATTTTGGACCAAGTTATCGCAGATATCAGGGCTAGTCCCTTGAAAATCTCTCTCCAGCTGGATGAAACATCTGATGTTGCAAATTGCAGTCAATTCATCGCATTAATGAGGTATGTCCATGATGGTGTCATAATGGAAGATTTCCTGTTCTGTGAAGATCTGAAAACAACCACAAAAGGAAAATATGTCTTTCAGTGTGTGAACGACTTCTTTGTGAAATATGACTTAGATATCCAAATTATTGGTTCTGTGTGTACCTATGATGCCCCTGCTATGCTAGGAAATAAATCAGGATTTTTTGCACTGATGAAACAAGAGATCCCGCACTTGCAAGGTACCCAATGTTTTCTTCATCGACATGCTTTGGCATCAAAAACATTGCTTCCAAAGTTGAAAAAGGTCCTTGACACTTCTGTGAAGACCATCAACTGGATTAGGGGTAGTGCTCTGAACCTCCGCCTCTTCAAGTCATTTTGTGAAGATTTTGGAAGTGAGCATTCAGTTTTGGTTTTCCACACGGAAGTCCACAGGCTGTCACGTGGGAGAGCTTTAATGCACTTCTTCGAACTGCGAGAAGAAGTCAAAGCTTTTCTGAAGGAACGTGACTATGATCTGCCCGGAGAAATGGAATCACAAGAATTCAACCAAATGCTAGCCTATTTGAGTGATATTTTCACTCGTATGAATGTCCTGAGTGTATCTATTCAAGGGAAAAACATAAACATATTGAAATGCTGCAAAAAGTTAAATGGTTTCAAAGAAAGGTTACATCTTTGGTGTCGACGAGTTAAAAGAGGGAATCTTTCAAATTTTCCATGACTCGAAGAAATGGTTGATGACAATGAGTCCCTCATTCCAAGTGTGTGTGAAGAAATTGTGAATCATTTGGAAATACTATCAAAGTCATTTGATGGATATTTTGGAGGAGAAGAACTGGAAACTTCTGAAGAATGGCTTATAAATCCATACTCCTTCAATTTGGATAATATGTCAGATGATGAAGAGCTGGAGGAAGTTTGAACTGCGCACAAATTGTGTTGTGTTCTTGAAATGCAGTTTGAAAGCAAAACTTTGGAACAATATTGGTGTTCGGCAATGGACCTGTTTCCAAGACTTTGTGAAAAAGCACTGACTGTGCTCATCCCATTTGCGACGACATACTCATGCGAGTCTGGATTTAAGGCCCTTTTGTTAATCAAGACAAAATCTAGAAATCGCTTGGGTGCACAGGCAGACATGCGGATTCCTATCAGCAACAAAATGCCATGTTTTGAAAAACTCTTAAGCAATAAACAGGAACAAAAGAGTCATTAAATTTAAATTGGCTTATGAACATTTGAACATTAGTTCTTTAATTTTTTTAAGAAATTTCAAGCATGGATGAAAATTTAATTTTTTTGTAAGGTTTATGCAACTTTTAATTTGTTGTAATATTTTTTCTTTTTCATATGTTTCATTTTTGTTTATATATTATTAAAAATTGATTATACAAATTAGTTTTGGTCACCTTCACCTTTATTCTTAATTAAGTTATTATTTTAAGGGGTGTGAGAACATATAAAAATTTTTAGGGGTGCAGGGCATAAAAAATGTTGGGAACCACTGCTCTAGAGACTTCTGCAGTAACTAAACTTCAACCTGATTGGTCTAACAGGGGGCAAATAAAGCAAATGTAACAGGAATATCAGGAGGAATGTTTGTTGATAGCAGACTGAATTGAGCACAGTCTGTACTGACAATAACCACACCAGCAGTGCGAGTATAAGACTGCTTTAATAAACTAATCTGTACACTAAGAGGTCTTGTCTCTCTGCAAGACAAACCTGGAAAGCAAGACTGTAGCTCTGGTCTGCTTTATATACAAGGTCACCAGGATGACCCCTAGTGACCTAGTGGTGTAATTACATATCACCACACAGTCAATCCTCCCTTGCACCATAAACCACTATATTCCTTATTAACCAATATCCTCCAAGTACCTGGAATGTGTGTTATGTAAGATATTATTGATTTCATTTCACAAACACACAACCACTAACTTGTACAAATGGAAAATAATTTTCAAATGCTATTGTTTGTCACTGAGAGCCTGCGATCGAGTACGTTTTAATTTGCCATATTTATTTAATCAAGTAAAAATTAAACTCTGAGGGTACTGAAGTTCTGGTCAGCTAAAAATTAAACCCTTTGGCCTTGATAGGATGCAGCTGCTTCAGAACAAAACTCGCAAAATATGTTATGAGCTATAATGTGCCTGTCTTTTTACAACAGGGCATCATATTTTGAAAAAAAAATTGAACTTCTGTTTATCAAACTGTTCTTGAAGAATTGTTCATTACTTACATAGAAACTCAGTCAAAGTTTCTACACAGAGATGAGGCCTGTTGTGGTAGGGCCTTGTGCTTGAGCGAGTGAAGGCTGGATGGACTTGGCCATCTGTCAAAAGTGTTGAATAATTCTGACTTACTGCAGCATCCAGAAACTATTTAAAAGCTTTCAGTTAATGGTTTTATTTTACTTAAAATGCAAATAAACACGACCAGTGGAATGATCTTCCGGGAGAAATAGTGGCGGCGGAGTCAATTGTATTATTTAAGAAAAGGTTGGACAGGTATATGGATGAGAAGAAGATGGAGGGTTATGGGCATTGTGCAGGGAGGTGGGACTAGAAAGAGGTGTTTGGTTCGGTGCGGACTAGAAGGGCCTAATGGCCTGTTTCCGTGCTGTAATTGTTATGTTTATGTTATTAAAAATATTTAAATTGTAAGCTTTTGAACCTTTCCTAAGTTTTGCGCCCATGCAGATGAATGGAACTATTGATCCTGCAGTAGGCTGTTTTACTAGATATTCCTTTGAGTGTTTTGTAGTAGCTGCAACAGGCAGGGGCCTCTTGCTTGAGAGCCGCATGTTTGCGTATATTCAAGGAAATCCAATATATGCTGGCATTTATCCAGGGATCCGTAACTAAAAATGCTCACAATACTATAAATGTTTGGAATGACGCAGAAATTATATGTACGCATCATATGAAGGAGGATATTCAGTATCCTTACAGAAAGGAAGAAATATAACCAAATCATTCAGTTAGTGTTGATTGAGAAAGATGTGGAGTTCCTTGGTAAATAAAGGACAAGCCATCATCTCCGAGTCCTCTGATGCTGTACAGGAACCTCCTTCCTCGCCTGCCCACCTCCAGCCCTCTGCTCCATGGGGTCTTTCCTTGCTGTTGAACCTGCTACATTCCCCACTCCCTTCTGGGCTCATAACCCATCCCATCGCTAACATTATTACCAATTCTTCTCTCCTTCCCACCACTTTACTCCCTTTCCCACCACACCAGCCAGCATCATGCGTTTCCTACCTTTATCCTCTTTTGACCTCTGGTCTGGTCTCAGTTCCAACCCTTTCCGTGTCTTCTCCAGCCCCCAGACTGTCTCCTCTCTGATGCTAAGCATCCTGTCATTAGCAAAGACCTCACTACATTCACACCAACAAGCTCAAGCCTGAAAGGATGAGCTCTTCTTCCCTGGTATCTGCCTCCATGCCCACTTGTTTGGGAAGGTGTCGTTGCTCTCCAGCATGTCTTTCTGTCTCAAACACTTGTGGACTCTCCTTCCACTTTTGCGCTTTTACTAGCTTTCAACGGTTTCATTTCCAATTGCCAATGTGACATCAACCACCCCTGACTTCTCCACTCCCCTCACCCTCTCCAAACTCTGCCCCTCCAAACATGCAACACTCTATTCACTCCACGCCAATCCCAACCTCGTCATCAAGCCCTCAGTGAAGGGTGCTTCCATGGTGGTCTGATGGGCTCACCTTTACCTTGCAAAGGCTAGAGAGCAGCTCTGGACACCACCATCGGCTTCCCTGGACAATGACCTCCACCACAAACTTCTCTCATGCTATCACATAGCTGATCATTTCAGGAGTTCTCCCCTTCATTTTTCAGTCTTACCTGTTCCTCTCCACCCAAGTTCCACAACTAAACTACCATGGTAGGCCCACTGTATCTGCCTATTCCTGCTTCACTGCATTCATCTCTTTCAAGCTCAATTCTTTCTTGCTCCCCTACCCTCCTACTTCAGTCCCTTTCCACCTACATCTGGGACATCTCAGATACTCTCCACCATTTTAATAACTCCCAATTCCTTGTCCCATCCAGACTCATCTCAATCAAGGTTATTCAGGCCCTGTAAACCTTTTTTTTCCAGACATATATTGCGGAAACAGGCCCTTTTGGCTTGTCCAATTACACCCAATTGACCTACAACCCACAGTATGTTTTGAAAGGTGGGAGAAAACCGGAGCCCCCAAGAAATACCCACACAGACACGGGGAGAATGTACAAACTCCTTACTGACAGCGCGGGATTCGAATCCCAGTCCTGATCACTAGCGCTGTAACAGCGTTGCGCTAACCGCTATGCTAACTGTGCCCCCTATACAGTACATCTCCCAATTATGTAGAGAGTACCTGTTTATTTCACTGTGCTTATAGACTGTCCTTGTCCTCCAGCATCTGCGATGGCTATTAGCCAACCTCCTCTTGCACTACTTGTGTTTTAACCATGACTAATGTTTTCAAGAATAGAATTATTTTACCAGGAAAAATCCAATGCATAGTCTGCTGCTAAAGTGCAGACATCTGCACCTTCAAGGCTATGATGTCTAATTAATATCAATTTAACAAAGAGTGAGTTCATTTGAAGGTTAATTGATACTCAAACTCAAGATCAAAACCCTGGTTTGTTTGAGGGAAAGTCAATTAATAGCCTGAAGACATTATACCTATGTTATTTTCATTTCTTGATACTGTTCTTTTCTGTACACTGCAAATAAATGAATGCATTAACTATGACATAAAATATGGTAAAACACTTGCATTTGGAAGGACTGAATATTATTCGAAGGTTGTATGTGTGTCAGTTTATGTGTCCTGTTTATGATTATTCCACACACATCACTTGTGTTTATATACAATGGGACTTGTGAGCTGCACCCTATGTACTGTGTTTTTGCTTACACTGTTTTGTTTTGTGTTAAAGGGTTGCCCCATGCTGCACTCCAGGCTCTCTGCAAACTTATCTCTGCTTCAGAGACAGGAGAACAGCTTATTAATCGGGTAAGAATCAACTTTAACTTTCCTGAGTTCATTCTTCGCCTCTGAGAGTGGGTTGCAATACTATCTTCCATGTCAAGTAATTTCAGTTCTCCAGGGCACAGAATGTACTTTGAATTTCAACGTGTGGTATTGATTTAAGTTATTGCATCCTAATTAAACACAATTTCTGAAAGCTTTTTTTGATAAGGATTGGAATAACAGATATAATGACTTTTCGATTTATTTGTTTTTCTCAGAATATTTTTCTGAATCTTTTCCTCGGTTGGGAAATTGTGAAGTGTGTAAAACGAAACTAAAGTGGCGAGCATGATGGGGAGGTTCAAAGGCAGGCAAATAGCACTGGCATTTGACCACAGATTGCCCCTCCCCAGACATCCAATGTACAAATCCAAGTGCTGGCATTTGATTCTCACCAAAGGAATGGGGTGAGTCTCAGCTCCCCCTCACTGAACTTGTATCAGTAGAAAGGACGTAATGACTTCAAGACTGACTGAAACAGAGATGGAAACCTCCAAACTGAGACCGTCGCCAACTGTGAGCAGTTAAAAGCTCATGGGTTCTTCACGACTAAAGGAGCATTTAACGTGCTGCAGATTAACATGAAGATTTTGTTCAAATGATGAACATGCGGGCAAAACTCATTTCTAGTTGATGGCAGAAATTGACCTCTGAACAGTGTAACATTGTGAGTTGAGCAGATAGTCTATTGCTAAATGGCTAAGCAGGGAAACTGTTGAATCCATCACTCTAATGAGCAGGTCGTGTTTAATGATGCGGATACTCAGACTGATCTAAAGATTTCGGCCTTTTGCTGTGAGAATTACATGCTTAATTTCCTTAAAACTTGTACCAAATTTCGCAGCCAAAGATTTTTAAAAAATAGAAAATGGACTCTTGGTTTTAAAACATTGAATTTTAACACAAATAAATTCTTTAATTCTAATTATTCCCTTTAATTTCTAAAGTGCGGAAAACATAACCATAACCAATTTAACTAAAACAGTGACTGAGAGACCACTGTTCCTTTCCCTTCAAAGTGTGATTATTATCTAGTAATATCATTTGGTGAGCCTCATCGTCAGGATGCAAAACAGTTCATCTCCTCCAGTGGGAATGACCTGCAGCAGCCAAAGTGAGCTTTGGTTTGGTTCATTTAGAGAGCAGACATTTCCTCTCATTTTTAGGATAATTCTCTTTGAAAACAGATAAACACTGCTGCTTTTTCAAGAGTTGATTTAGTGACATTGGCCCTTTTTCAGGACTGTGAAGTATTCCCTCCTCAACAAGCTGTGCCCACTGACAGGGTTTTTGAAAGTGAGGTGCATTCTTCAACATCTTGTGTTCTTGATCTGATCCTGATGAAGCAAAAAGCTGAATAAACACCTTGACTGCCAAACAGTCCCAAGAGATGAGCGTTGACTTTATTACAGAGCTTGGCTCTATCTGGCTGTCAATGGTACATATTCCTCAAATTTCGATTTACTGTCTAAAACACTTGCATTGGTGAACTTGTGATAATGAGTGATCAGGGTATAAAGAGTGGTGAAAAACAGACAAGTACCCTATTCTTGATCCATTCATTGAGACTGGGAAACAAAAATGCACTTCAGATGAGAACAGTATCAGGCTCAGACGTGGTAACTCATTGCTAATAACATCATGTCGCCAATCCCTGTATGAGCTTTGGGGAGGTTATTAAAGGGTGCAGCCTTGAGTACAAGAGAATGTTGGATATAGAACATCATTGAAGTGGAACGCCTATTGAAGAATCTGATGTAGCCTAAAGCTCCTTAAAAATGTTTTCCTTGAATAACAAAGCTCTAAGAGTGTAAAATAAAGTTCCTGCATTCATCAAATTTGTTTTCTCACAAAAATTGGAAAATTGTGAACATTATCAGTTGTAGATCCCTAAAACTTTAACCATGTAGTTCAATTAATTCTAATTTTTTAAATCTCAAAGGTTAGAAAATGTTTTGAATGGGAACAAATGTATTTCATTGTTTGCTGCACCATTGGTGATGTATGGAACGCTTATGGCACTCAAAACCAGGATAATCCAGAGTCAGCTGAAATTGGGTTTGTAATTTATATGTGACATATAATGTAGAATGAATAATGCCTGACCTCTTTTGCAAATCCCCCCATTCCTCTTCTCAAAGCTTGAGTTCGTGCCCAAATTGGTTGCTATATTTTCATCTAGTTTTATTATCAGTTTGTGCCTTGCAATGACAGCACCAACAACCCATGTTCAAATCCAGCACTGTCTATAAGGAGTTTGTACATTCTCCCCATGTCTGCTTGGGTTTCCTACCTGTGCTTCAGTGTCCTCCCACCCTCCAAAAGCGTACGGGGTTTGTAGGTTAATTGGTGTATTCAGGCGGCACAGGCTCGTGGGCCAGAAGGGCCTGTAACCATGCTGTTTCTCTAAATTAAAACAAAAATTATGTAATGTCTTTCTTCTTAGTGACTATATTTTCAAGCATGACCCTAGATGGGACATTCTTGCACGTATCTGAACTGACCTTTCTCCTTTCCACTGC
Organism: Narcine bancroftii; assembly: GCF_036971445.1. NCBI lineage: Eukaryota > Metazoa > Chordata > Chondrichthyes > Torpediniformes > Narcinidae > Narcine > Narcine bancroftii. The sequence goes on from NC_091472.1 coordinate 131,337,664, forward strand.
ACCACATTGCATATTTCCAACACTTTTACTTAGAAATAAATATTTGAATGCCTTTAGATAAACCAGTTCAGAATTGCTTCAGTGAGTTGAGAACTCTTAATATTATTGCTAAGAAAATATAAATAATACAACTCCTGGGATTTTGTGGGCTATTTTGGGCATTGGAATATGAGCCTAGATTACAATCATTCTCTTGTTTCCAGATGAAAAAAATGTATTAATTTGCGAATCAAATTTTATCCCCACAACAATCTCACCAAGCTTTTGAACACAGATGATATTAAGATACTTTTTAATGAACCATATTAACCAAAATACACACAAATATTTCCCTCTTGAATATACACAGTGCCATTTTCTCCCCTTTTCCCCCCTCCCTACCCACTAAACGTTCAACATATACAATACAATAAACCCATTAAACAATGTCATCACACAATGGAGATATTAAGATACTCCACATGACTCACATGCCACTGAATAATATAGGCAAAACAAGAGTTAAACATACTCTCCAAAGTAATGCAGAATTAAATATGGCAAATATATGAATGTGAATTCTAAATTTAGATGTTATGCTCTTACAGTAATATTCCTCAAAGTATTTATATCAAATACCCTTACAATAGTTGAATGGATTAATATCCTCATTGAATTAGTGGACAAAAAGATTTTAAAGCAAATGTAATAAGCCAACAACTAACAGCATAATTTCCAGATGCTCTTTTAATGAGCTATCTGGTGCAAACCTGGAACTGGATGTAATTGGTGATGATTGAAACCTCCTGCATCCTTTCTTCAGTACAGGTTTAGATTTTTATAACTTTCTCCTGCGAACCGAGCATGCCAAGTGGTAATGTCCCTGAGCCCTGAAATACATGCCAGTAGTGCTCCCAGGGAGAGGGAAGGGAGTTCATCCCCTTAGTTGTCTCATGTCACCTTCATACATCGTGAAGCAAACTGTTTGAAGATAATGGAACTGGTCTGCAAACTGGTTTCATAGCTAAAGGGAAAAGAACATTTGAAAATCACTTCCCAAAAAATAATAAAAAGCTTCCTAAAAATCTGAACCATCTGCTTTGCATAATATTTCTTCAATTACTCTCAATTAAACTAATTAAACATACATGTTTAATGCAAGTTAACAGGGTTGTGCCAAACTCATCCTGCTTGGTGTTTCTCTGTTTGTATATTTATTTAAGCTTTACTGTTTGACCACTTGCTGTTTCAATTTGCTGCACTTGAATATCACCTATGCATGAATCTAAAGCTTGTTTTTCTTTCTCCTGATTTCCATGTTGAAGGCTGTAAAAAATATGGTTGGAATGGTAAGTGCATCAAACTGGATTAATGTAGTTAAAGAATTGGAATTTGCAATTAAAAATATTAACTCTGATCCATAGAGAATTTTCACTGATTGTCTTTATTTTTGCATTGCTCCCATTGAAATTCCATTGTTTATCTTCTCAAGGGCATCGTAGAAACATCCACTTAGCAACAATTTTTTTGTTTATTTCACTCTCTCCTTCATCTATTTGTAGTTCGTTTCATTGTATCAAATTAAAATATTTCTGACCCAGGTTCTATGCCCATTAACAGAAATGGCTAAGAGTAGTTCTGTGACCCAATGACTCCAACTAGTTCTTGATGGTTCTAGAAGAGCCCCCTTCAGATTGTTCCTCTTTGGAAAATCAGTGCCCAATTTCTGGTACTTACTTTGCTCTGCCTTTTCCTGACGGGCTCGTCTTGTGGTAGTCAGTTACCACTTTTCAGATCTTTATCTTAAGGTCGTCATATCTCAACGAATCTGACTTTAAGTCCCTAGCTTCCAGCATCATGTTCTATAATTTCTTTTCAGTGAAATACATTTTGACATTGGGAAATTCAGGACACAACTTAATATTTTATATGTAACATCATCATCTGATCCAAATCAGAATCAGAAACATTAACCCATTTTGTCTTTTTGCACATTCCATGAGTTTAGTATTAAATGCAATTTTTAAAAATTTTTAACTCCCGACATTTATGTCATCATGCCTGCATTCTGCAAGTCAGTCAGTGAAATTAATGGAAATAGGGCAGCAAATCATGAACTAACAAGCATGTTGCAACAAATGAATAAATGAATCTTGGATTCTAGTTTCCCACAATTTGCTTCTACAATTTAATATGTGGATATGCCTTCAAAGAATCTGTGAATAAAGAATATGTTGGTTTTTCAATCAACACATGATGTGCTGTATATCCGTAAAGTGAAGCAACCATAATGCATGCATATGTTAACCAAGTGCTTCCCGTGCTGTGACCTTTTGTTTGTTTCTCTATGTTCTGTGCAGCACTTATCATATGTCAGCTAATGAATCTGCCAGCTGGCTGTTCACTCCGTCGTTCTTCATTTACGGGATACGGGTATTGGTGGTTGGGCCAGCATTTATTACACCTCCCTAATTGGCATTTTGGAAATTGAGTCAGGTCCAACTAGAGTGCTGTGTAACTAGTGAGGCAACCACACAGAGACGCTAGGAGCATTGCACTAGACTTCGAATGTCTTTCAAAAGGCTATTTTTATATTCCTTGTATTTAATTTTTGCAGACTATTTCCTACTGCTTGACTATTCCTAACAGCTATTACTTTTAGTACCTCTTAATTAACCAAACTGTTCTCAGCATTAATTCTGAAATGTGACCTTGCATAGTAGCTAATTCCAGACAAGACAGATTGAATTTTGATATCACTTCAAATCCTATTATCACCCACATACTAAATGAGTAAAGATTTTTTTCACCCACTTTTTTCTCTCTCGTAACCACATATATAGCTCTCATTATCAGTCAAGCTTTTATGAGTGTCTTTATTTCTCCCATTTCTTTTATGTTCTATTTTCCCTTCTCTCTACTCTTTTTTTGTTTGCTTTTATTGTTTTTCCACTCTTATTCACCAACTTCAACAATACCCCACGTTGTATTTACATTTCTTTGTTCTCATCTTTAATTAAGTTTCTTTTATTCTTTTTCTCACATGATTGTTAAAGTTTTATATATTTACTCTGAGCAGATGCCAGCATTTGTGTCTGTGTGGCTATCGGCTGACTGAGAGAACTGTATTTTATAAAATTCTCCTCTGCTGCAATGTCTATGATAACAATTCTTTAATGTTTATATTATGCCCCATGCATCCCTTGGTTGTTGGCTTCTATCCTCCAGCAAGAATCACTGGATAAAAATTAGAAGTAAAATCCCTGATTGATTCCACGCCCCCCCCCCCCCCCCCTCCTTACCAACCCTAGGTACAAAAATGAACTCCTTTTTATTAACAAACTTGATAAAAATGTGTAAATCTACCTTCAGATATTATGGAGTAGTTTTTCTCAGTGATTTTATTTTCAAACCATGGTTTGGCACATAGAAGTTGTTGGGCGTGACAAGCAGGTTTTTCGAATGTCTCCAGCTTAAGTGCAGTGCAAAATTCACTGAAGACAGACATAAGGAAGGTTCAAATGTGTTTCAGCACTCTACTCAGTCAGAACCACCATATTCCTCCATGCAGGTGTCTTTCTTGCATCACAATTGTTGCCCCCTGTCCCTTGCTGGCTGTGTTCTCAAATTCACCCAAATACTGCCCTTTATCTTTTTTTACACTCCATCAATTAATTGTCTACGCCAATCCACCTCCAATCATTTATCCGACTTCTTTCCAGTCGACTCCTACTTTGCATTACATTTACGTTGTTACAAGATCAAACCAACAACCACAAAGAAGGCACATCACATAGGGGTAAAGATGAACAATTACTTTATTAACAAAAATTCACCTTCAAATTTTAATTCAAAAAACCCCCTTTTATAACAATCCTCACTGGTTATTATGCAAATCTCTATAACAGTGTAAAACTAATAAATTCCCCAGCCTAAATATAACACATGTAATTAAAGTCTAAGTTATATTTCTAACCAGCCTACAGAAAAACTTAGTCACAAACAAAACAAACACAAAACACACATGACTCACAAAACTTCGATCTCAACCGAAGCAAAGATCATAAACAAAATTCAGTTTGTTTGGTAAACTGAAGCCAAAAGATCTTTGAGAGAGAGAGAGAGAGAGAGGACAAAATTCGAAGTTGTCTTGTGTTGCTTGCAGAGAGAGGAACCACTGGCTTGGTCCGGATCCTTCTGGCTGCCTTCGGATTGTTCATCCTTTTTGAAATCCCAACATTCTAAACGGTCCTCTAGACCATGACTCATGCTCTGGGCCTTCTTCCACTCCACAGCACCCCCAGTGGTGATTTACTGTTCAAGTCCAGAAATTTTTAGATCATTTTCTGCACAAGCTCAGTCCGTCTCCCACTCTCTCAGCAGTCCACCTTCACCTTGGCTCTCACGGGCACCAGGTCAATGGCAATGAGCCTGGCAGAGTGGTGCAAAAGAAAAGGAAAAGGAGAAATGCAGTATTTATTGGGGACTCCATTGTCAGGGGTACAGACAGGAGGTTCTGTGAGCCAGATAAGTATACCCGCTTGGTGTGCTGCCTCCCTGGTGCAAGGATACGAGATATCACAAATCAGGTCCAAAATATTCTGAGAGGAGAGGGAGAGCAGCCTGATGTCTTGGTACATGTGGGTACAAATGACATTGACAAGAAAAGGGAGGAGGTAATGAAAAGGGATTACAGTGAGCTGGGACGAAAGCTGAAAGACAGGAACGCTAGGGTGGTGATCTCGGGATTACTACCTGTTCCAAATGCAAGTGATGAAAAGAATGTTAGGATAAGGAAAATGAACGAGTGGCTGAGGTGCTGGTGTACAAGGCAAGGATTTGGCTTCTTGGATCATTGGGATCTCTTTTGGGGAAGGCATGATCTTTACAAGAGGGACGGATTGCACCTAAATCCAAAAGGTGTCAACATTTTGGAAAGTATGTTTGGTACAGCAGTGGGGCAAGGTTTAAACTACTTTGGCAGGGGTTTGGGAACCAGAGTGATAGGAAAAAGGGTAGGGAAGATAAAGTAATGGCCAGGAAAAGTAAAATAGGAAAAGTAATGTTGGGAGGAGAAAGTCAAAAATCAGATGGTGCAGTGAGTTTTCGGGTCAATGATAGTGTTAAGAAAATTACAAAGAAAAATAGTGGGCAGAAAAATCAAAAGAAAAGGTTACAGAAGTTACTAGATATTAAAAGGACAAAGAGCATAAGGGCACTTTATCTGAATGCCCGCAGTATTAGAAATAAGGTTAGTGAACTTGAGGCGCAAATCGGTACCCATGCCTATGATTTGGTAGCCATCACGAAAATATGGCTACAAGGTGACCCTAAATGAGAATTAAACTTTCAAGGGTATCAGGTGGCGCAAAGAGATAGACAGGATGGTAAGGGAGGTGGAGTTGCATTCTTAATCAAAGATGAGCTCCAGGCAGTAGTGAGGAATGATATAAGATCTAAAGAGCATAATGTTGAGTCCATTTGGGTAGAGATAAAAAATAACAAAGGGAAAAAATTATTGGTGGGTGTTATCTATCGCCCACCAAATAACAATAGTTTAGTGGCACAGGAAATAAATAGAGAGATAAGTGAGGCATGTAATAATGATATGGCAGTCGTGATGGGGGACTTTAACTTCCACATAGATTGGGAAAATCAAGTTGGTCGTGGAAGTCTGGAAGAGGACTTCATAGAATGCATCCGCGATAGCTTTCTTGAGCAGCACAACCCACAAGAGAAAATGCTCTCCTGGATCCAGTGTTGTGCAATGAGATAGGTAGAGTAAATGATGTAATAGTCAGAGGCCATCTGGGAAATAGCGATCATAGTATGATTGAATTTCTCATTCAGATGGAAGAGGAAATAGTTAGATCTAAAACTAATATATTATGCTTAAACAGGGGTGACTACCATAGGATGAGGGAGGAATTGGGCAGAGTGGACTGGGAGCACAAGCTAATTGATGAAACAGTTGAGGAACAGTAGAAGATTTTCAAAGAAATATTTTATAATGCTCAACAAAAATATATTCCGGTCAGGAAAAAGGGCAGCAAGGGAGGGAAAAATCAACCGTGGTTAACAAAGGAAATAAAGGAGAATATAAAATTGAAGGCGCAGGTGTACAAAGCTGCAAAGAACAGTGGGAAACTGGAAGATTGGGAAAACTTTAAGAGACAACAAGGGGTTACAAAGTGGGTAATAAGAAATGGGAAAAAGGATTATGAAAGTAAATTGGCACAAAATATAAAATCAGAAAGCAAAAAAATTTATAAATATATAAAATGGAAGAGGGTGGCCAGAGTTAACATTAGGACCCTTGGAGGATGAGAAAGGAAAACTGGTAGCAAAAAATGAGGAAATAGCCGAGGCATTAAATAAATATTTTGTGTCAGTCTTTACGGTGGAAGACACGTCCAGCATGCCCAAGTGCGGAGTTAAGGATGCGAATGTTGGGGAGGGCCTTGATAAAATAGTTGTTGCAAAGGAAGTAGTGATGGAGAAACTAATGGGACTAAAGCCAGACAAATCACCTGGTCCTGATGATATGCATCCAAGGGTTCTGAAGGAAATGGCAGAAGTTATAGTTGATGCATTGGTGGTCATCTACCAAAATTCCTTGGATTCTGGGCAGGGCCCGGCAGACTGGAAGACAGCATATGTCACGCCACTTTTTAAGAAGGGATGTAGGCAGAAGATTGGAAATTATCAGCCAATTAGCTTGACGTCTGTAGTTGGAAAAATGCTTGAAGCCGTCATTAAAGATGAAATAGTGAAACTTTTGGAACGTAAGGGTTCAATCAGGCAGACGCAGCATGGTTTTAGAAAGGGAAGATCTTGTTTGACAAACTTGATAGGATTCTTTGAGGATATAATGGGTGCGGTGGATAGAGTGGAACAGGTTGATGTTGTATATTTGGATTTCCAGAAAGCGTTTGATAAGGTGCCGCACAAGAGACTTATCAGTAAGTTACAGGAAAGTGGAGTCCGGGGAAGTATATTGGCCTGGATTGAAAATTGTTTGTCTGACAGGAGGCAGAGAGTCGGGATAAATGGGAGTTTTTCAGGTTGGCAGAGAGTGGTAAGTGGGTGCCGCAGGGGTCAGTGTTAGGCCCACAACTGTTCATCATTTACATTGATGACTTGGAGGAGGGGACAAAATGTGGTGTAGCCAAGTTTGCGGATGACACCAAATTGAGTGGAAGAGCAAATTGTAATGAGGATGTGGAGAGTCTGCAGAGGGATATAGTTAAGCTGGATGAGTGGGCAAAGGTCTGGCAGATGGAGTACAATGTTAGTAAGTGTGAGGTTATCCACTTTGGCAAGAAAAATAAAAGAGCTGAATATTCTTTAAAGGGTGAAAAACTACAGCATGCTGTTGTGCAGAGGGACTTGGGAGTGCTTGTGCATGAATCGCAAAAAGTTAGGTTGCAGGTTATTAAGAAGGCAAATGGAATGTTGGCCTTCATCACTAGAGGAATTGAATTCAGGAGTAGGGAGGTAATGTTGCAACTGTATAATGTACTGGTGAGACTGCACCTGGAGTACTGTGTCCAGTTTTGGTCTCCATATTTGAGGAAGGATATACTGGCTTTGGAGATGGTCCAGAGGAGGTTTACTAGGTTGATCCCTGGGATGAAGGGGTTGATTTATGATGAAAGATTTAATCATCTAGGATTGTATTCGCTCGAGTTCAGAAGAATGAGAGGAGATCTTATAGAAACATATAGGATTATGAAGGGTATGGATAGGATAGATGTAGAAAGGTTTTTTGAGCTGGCCGGGGAAACTAAAACGAGAGGACACAGTCTCAAGATTCGGGGGAACAGATTTAGGACAGAGATGAGAAAAAATAGTTTTTCCCAGAGAGTAGTTAATGTTTGGAATTCTCTATCCAGGGAAGTGGTTGAGGCTGCCTCATTAAACATATTTAAAATTTGGTGAGATAAATTTTTACATGATAGAGGAATTAGGGGATATGGGGAGAAGGCAGGTAGGTGGAGTTAGGTCATAAATTAGATCAGCCATGATCATATTGAATGGCGGAGCAGGCTCGATGGGCCATTTTTGGCCTACTCCTGCTCCTACTTCCTATGTTCCTATGTAAAGGCAAACTGTCACTTTTTAACATAAAATCACACAACACATAGACCAATACACAACACAGAACTCTGTAACCACATTGAAGGCAAGAATAGCTGCAGATCACAGTTTGAACATCTCTGGTCTAACCTTTGGGAAGCTCCTTGAGAATTTTGAAATTACTCTATGTTCCTTATCCTTTAGTTCTGATTGACAAAGAATTAATCAGCTGCACAACTTAAGAGTTTGTGTCTAGCAACCTTTCCAGATCATTAAAGTGGCAAAGTCTTTGTCTTTTGAAGAACCCTTCATCTACGAATTGGACCGTGTGATTCTGCATGATAAATGAAGGGCAAGTACATACAGCATTGTGAAGAGTACAGCTTTCTCTCTGATCTTGGAAACATTTAAACGTTGCCATTAGATAGAAGTTAGCATTAACTTTACTCTGTGTGATGTGGTCAGAAAAGTAACAAACAATTAGTTCTGTAAAAATTAACAGCGAAAACATCCATGATCCATTGAGCAGTAGTTTAAATGTCCATAGTAATTTCAGGTTTATTTTGGAAATGACGGTTTGCTTATGAGGGTAAATTAGATAGCATGAAACTATACCCACTGAAATCAAGGGGAGGATCTCGGAAATATATAGATTTATGAAAGGCATTGATATGAGAGAAACAGTCAGGTTATTTCAACAGGTAGATGATAATAGACCTAGGAGACATAGGCTCAATAGTTGGGTGGGTAAATCTAAAACAGAGATGAGGGGGAGCTACTTCTCCCAGAAAATAGTGAATTTGTACAAAGGAAGCAATGGACGCTGCCTCGTTAAATGTATTTAAGATACAGATAGTGAGTTTTTGAAGAGTAGAGGAATTAAGAGTTACGGGGAACAGGTGGGAAGGTTGTTATGAGTCCTTGGCCACATCAGCCATGATCTTGCATCATGGCAGAGCAGTTTTAATGGATGAAATGGCCAATTCCTGCTCCGATTTCTTATGTTCATCTTAATCATATCAGGTTTCTGTATTATATTGGGGACCAGCCATGTTTATGAAATTACTGCATGTCTGTGCATTCAGTTTTCTTATTTTGGAAATAGTATGTTAAATACTTTGCTGATTCATCCACTAAATAATACCGTTTAGTGCATCACCCACATAGGTCTTATTTGTCATTTGTATTTTCCTTTAGAATAATGTTCCTTTTTCTTTTGCACAGCTCCATCAAGTCCTTGTTCAGCTTCAGACTGGGGAGAAAGAACAAGACTTTTCTTCAGCCCCAATTCAACTGTCCATAAGTGTGCAGCTCTGGCGACTGCCTGGATGTCATGAATTTCTGGCTGCACTAGGTATGATGCTAATTTGATATTTAGCAACCGAGTGGAAAATTTTCCATGTTCTCTCAGATTCCAATGATTATCAGATTCTTCTTCTGATTTCCATGCATGATGAAACCTCCATTGCTTCCTGGAACTATTTTCTTTCCCGTAGTCTACCTCGAATTCAATGTTTTCCAAGTTTGTTTATTATCATCTGCGCGCACATATACAGCCAGGCAAAGCTCTGTTTCTTCGGATCACAATTGACACACATACACGCATCATTTCTTTCTTTGGCTTGGCTTCGCGGACGAAGATTTATGGAGGGGGTAAAAAGTCCACGTCAGCTGCAGGCTCGTTTGTGGCTGACAAGTCCGATGCGGGACAGGCAGACACGATTGCAGCGGTTGCAAGGGAAAATTGGTTGGTTGGGGTTGGGTGTTGGGTTTTTCCTCCTTTGCCTTTTGTCAGTGAGGTGGGCTCTGCGGTCTTCTTCAAAGGAGGTTGCTGCCCGCCAAACTGTGAGGCGCCAAGATGCACGGTTTGAGGCGTTATCAGCCCACTGGCGGTGGTCAATGTGGCAGGCACCAAGAGATTTCTTTAGGCAGTCCTTGTACCTTTTCTTTGGTGCACCTCTGTCACGGTGGCCAGTGGAGAGCTCGCCATATAACACGATCTTGGGAAGGCGATGGTCCTCCATTCTGGAGACGTGACCCATCCAGCGCAGCTGGATCTTCAGCAGCGTGGACTCGATGCTGTCGACCTCTGCCATCTCGAGTACTTCGACGTTAGGGGTGTAAGCGCTCCAATGGATGTTGAGGATGGAGCGGAGACAACGCTGGTGGAAGCGTTCTAGGAGCCATAGGTGGTGCCGGTAGAGGACCCATGATTCGGAGCCGAACAGGAGTGTGGGTATGACAACGGCTCTGTATACGCTTATCTTTGTGAGGTTTTTCAGTTGGTTGTTTTTCCAGACTCTTTTGTGTAGTCTTCCAAAGGCGCTATTTGCCTTGGCGAGTCTGTTGTCTATCTCATTGTCGATCCTTGCATCTGATGAAATGGTGCAGCCGAGATAGGTAAACTGGTTGACCGTTTTGAGTTTTGTGTGCCCGATGGAGATGTGGGGGGGCTGGTAGTCATGGTGGGGAGCCGGCTGATGGAGGACCTCAGTTTTCTTCAGGCTGACTTCCAGGCCAAACATTTTGGCAGTTTCCGCAAAGCAGGACGTCAAGCGCTGAAGAGCTGGCTCTGAATGGGCAACTAAAGCGGCATCATCTGCAAAGAGTAGTTAACGGACAAGTTTCTCTTGTGTCTTGGTGTGAGCTTGCAGGCGCCTCAGATTGAAGAGACTGCCATCCGTGCGGTACCGGATGTAAACAGCGTCTTCATTGTTGGGGTCTTTCATGGTTTGGTTCAGCATCATGCTAAACAAAGGACTCTACATCACCTTTGTTGACCTCACCAAAGCCTTCGACACCGTGAGCAGGAAAGGGCTTTGGCAAATACTAGAGCGCATCGGATGTCCCCCAAAGTTCCTCAACATGATTATCCAACTGCACGAAAACCAACAATGTCGGGTCAGATACAGCAATGAGCTCTCTGAACCCTTCTCCATTAACAATGGCGTGAAGCAAGGCTGTGTTCTCGCACCAACCCTCTTTTCAAACACGCATCATACATTTGTCATATAGCACATAATAATCACATACTTATATAAAACTGTAATCTTGAACCTCATCCTTTAATGGCTTGTTTGGAATGTTAGATGATATTAATGAGCTATTTTCTTCATCTGATTGTCAAATCATACTATTTACAACTCATATGGCATGAACAGCTATCTACATAGATGGAAAGATCCTGTTCTACCCACTAGTACTCAGTGGTTATGTCATGTCTTGTCTTAATTTAGAAAAGATAAGGTGTTCCACGTTGTGTGCTAACACTAATTTTCATAAAATTTGAAGTCTTTTAAGGACTATCTTCGTGCTAATTAAATCTCCTTGTCTTGATCATTGAATGTATTTATTTATCCTTCAGTTAGAAATGTTTTATAAATTCAGCAGAATTGTACTACCTTTAATTTTATGTCTAAACATCCCAGGTTTTTTTTGGTAAGGGTGGGGTGGGTTAGAATTCTTTTCGTTGGTTTTTTTTTAAACTTTTTTGTCATCCCGACAACATTGTATGGGGAAAGCGTATATTGTTATCTTATTTTTTGAAAAATATTTATATTCTTCATATTTGGTTACCTTTTGTTCTCTATATAATGCATACTTGTTCTATAAAACACAATAAAAAAGATAGAAAGAGAAAAAAATTAATATAAAAGAAATGTGTATAGTAAAACCCCTGGAAACTCCTGGTATCCAGCACCGAATAGGGATTGGTAGATGCTGGATAAGTGTATTTTTCCCATAGTTTGATATTTACACGTAAATGGCCTCTAACTAACACCTGCATTAAGAATAAACAGTTTAAAAGACTAAAATACTATACTTACAATGAACAAACTTCACTTGCATTAATATATAAAACTTTAACCATTTTACTTTATTCTCAGTCATATTCTTTGAAAACATTTTACAAAAGAACAATAACATTACAGATAAAGCTTCTGATCAGGGCAACTCTTACTAAGCAGTGATAAGGAGACACTTTAAGAGAGTTAACCAAGAGTGAGTGACATCAACCAGCTCTTCATCCTGGGTGGCACCATTACTGTTTCACACAACTTTATTCAAACACTACGATCAAAGTACGACCAAGACACCCCGCTGGCTAAATATTTTCTCACACCTTCACCAAATGCTTGTGTTTTAAACTTACTTATTTTAATCTATTATTTTATCATTATTTATTTTAATTTTTAAAATTTATTTTCCTCATTTTTTTTTGCTGGTTGCTTGACACTTCAGGTTGCTTGAATTCTGGATATCAGTGGTTTAACTGTCTGAATATTCTGGAATATTTAATTTACTCAATTTCATCAATAAGAGACCCAAGGTTACAGAATACTGTTCATCAATCTCACAGCCAGCAGGACTTTTGAGGCTAATGCTGAAGTAATGAGCCTGGAATTTGCAGTTGCATTGATGATAAAGCTGTCAATTCTCAGTCATCACCAGGCAAATTTGTAATAAGTTCAGGCAATTAAATTTGTAAATTCCGAAACTACAGTCAGCGTTGCCCTTATCATACATAGGTGCCATTTCTGTAACCTTGAAGAAACAACATAATCTGTAATCCAACCCTATCTTTAATTTGTTATGGATTATTTTAATTGAAGAAACCCTGAAAGACTTGGGTCTTGTTGAATCATTTGCAAATGAGCTTTAAATTGTGACCACTCCATTACTGAAAAACTAAAATTATCTGTGACATGTCATTCTCACCATTTCATGCTGAAAATCTCATGGATTTTTAGAATAAATACTTCTTTGTTGTTTAGATTTACACTGCACCATTTCTACCAAAAGCATTCATGTTACAATCTTTACACCTTTTTAGTTTTAAATTTAGACATACAGCACTGTATCATGACCACTCAATTTACACCCCATTAACCTAGACCCCAGTACATTTTTGAAGGGTGGGAAGAAACTGGAGCCCCTGGAGAAAACCCAGGCAGACATGGAGAGAACATACAAACGCCTTACAGACAGAGCGGGATTTGAACCCATGTCCAGTCCCGATCGCTGGCGCTGTACTAGAAATGTGTTACTTGCTGAGTCTTAGTGGGAAACTTTTGTTGAGGTTTGCTGAGGTCATTCTGCCTTGGATTTTGCAAGTTGGTTTACTAAGCACAAACTAACTGAATTTGAGTTATTGAGCTATACTGCACAGAAACAAAACACTTCGCCCCAATTATTCCATGCCAACCAGGTTGTCAATCTGTGCTAGTCCCATTTTGCTGTGTTTGGCCCAGATACCAACAATCCTTTCCTGTCCAAATAACTACCTATCTGCCTTTTTAAACTTATGCTGCCTAGTTTAGGTCTTTTCCACTCTGAGAAAAAGACTGACCTTATCTATGCCCCTCATGATTTTGCAAGGTCACCTCTCAGCTCTCTGTGCACCAGGGAAAAGAAGTCCCAGATTATCCAGCCTCTCCTTCTTACTCAAGCCCCTCAGTCCCCATAACGTGCTCATGAATCTTTTTTTGCACCCTGTCCAGTTTGATGACATTCTTCCTCCAGTTGGGCAACCAGGTTTTCACACCACCATGCGAATGTGGCCTCACCAATGTCTTATACGGCTGTCAGCATAACATCTGAACTCCTGTACTCAATGCCCTGGGCCAAATGCCTCCTTCACCTACTTGAGATGCTAATTTCAGGTAACTATGTACCTGCATCCCTTTACAACATTCTCCATAGCCCTACCATTTACTACCCTGGATTGACAAACCAAAATGAAGGAACTCGCACTTAAAACCGGAGAACCGAAGAACACCAGCACAGAAAACAGGCCATTTAGCTCATCTAGTCCCATCACCCAGACTATAGCACTCCATACCCCTCCCATTCACATACCTATCTAATTTTTCATGCACGTGGAAATAAAGCCTGCATCGACCACCTCTGCTGGCAACTCGTTCCACACCCTTACCACCATTTGAGTGAAAACATTCCCTCTTATGTTCCCCATCAACATTTCTCATTTAGTTTTTTTTGTGAAGTTTCACTTTTCTGAGTTAAAACTCATCTACCAATGCTTGGCCGAATTTCCCAGCTGAACTAGATTCTGTTGTCATTCCAGAAAGCCTTCCTCACTGTCCATCAATTTTGGTGTCATCATTTATTTTAAAATTTTCTTTAAATAGACTTCAAAGTGACACTCGCTGCCTCTTTACTTCAGAGGAAGATGTAGAAAGTTGAAAAATCTTTCAATTTTAAAATTGCCCTTTAAGTGTGTGAGTGACTAGGAATCAGGCCTGGCTGATTACTTTTCCGCTTGTAATCACTAGAGCTATTATGTTAAAATGACTGGAAAAAAAAATCTTCAGTGCAGTTTACCGTTCTGGAAGCGATGCATTTATTCTGTTTAATTTGCTATGCTTCCAAATGCATTGTATCAAAATATCAGTCTGCAAAAAATCAGAATTCTCAAGAAAGTAATTTGATTAGACCCTTTCTAAATAAACTCATTGGATTCCACATCACTGCTGACAGAACAGGGAATTAGTTTTGTCATGCTTCAGTTTTCTTCACTGACACACTTTTGTCTTATCAGCAGTACATCAAAGGCTGGTTAATCATCAGATTTCTAGGGTGGGCTCCTGAATCTAAATTAGCAGTGAATGGTATATTTCTCTCATCAGTGTGAACACTTGTTTGATCCATGACAGTAAAAAAAACAAAAGCTTGCCATTTTGAGGTAAACGATATTATAGATAAGCGTAAACAGAGCCGTTGTCATATCCACACTCCTGTTCGGCTCCGAATCATGGGTCCTCTACCGGCACCACCTACGGCTCCTAGAACGCTTCCACCAGCGTTGTCTCCGCTCCATCCTCAACATGCATTGGAGCGCTTTCATCCCTAACGTCGAAGTACTCGAGATGGCAGAGGTCGACAGCATCGAGTCCACGCTGCTGAAGATCCAGCTGCGCTGGGTGGGTCACGTCTCCAGAATGGAGGACCATCGCCTTCCCAAGATCGTGTTATATGGCGAGCTCTCCACTGGCCACCGTGACAGAGGTGCACCAAAGAAAAGGTACAAGGACTGCCTAAAGAAATCTCTTGGTGCCTGCCACATTGACCACCGCCAGTGGGCTGATATCGCCTCAAACCGTGCATCTTGGCGCCTCACAGTTCGGCGGGCAGCAACCTCCTTTGAAGAAAACCGCAGAGCCCACCTCACTGACAAAAGGCAAAGGAGGAAAAACCCAACACCCAACCCCAACCCACCAATTTTCCGCTGCAACCGTGTCTGCCTGTCCCGCATCGGACTTGTCAGCCACAAACGAGCCTGCAGCTGACGTGGACATTTACCCCCTCCATAAATCTTCGTCCGCGAAGCCAAGCCAAAGAAGAAGAATTGACCAAATTTTTAATATTTATTTTACTTACTTGATGGAAGAAAAATTAAATTACAGAAATTCATTGGTACTTCCATGCACTTTGTGAGAGAGTCCTAAGATGTTTCAAGTATTGCACTGTTAATTTCAACTCTGCTGCTCTCCCCAATTCTCTTTCGCTCTCCTCTCACTTTTGCTTTCTTTGAAGATACCAACTCTAGCGAAAGATTACATTACTTTGCTATGGATTTGATTGGAGAAATGATTTTGATCATCAGTATCACTGTTGCATAGTTATTAGCATCTTTGAAGGACTAAGAAAATACTTTAAAAAAAAACTAAAGTTTTATCAGTGTTTGCTGACAAGTTTTTCTCGCCATATTTCACCAAATCTATTCATGGTCTGTTCACGTGTGGCTCTCTCTTGCTCTCTCATCCGCACCCCACTCCTCACTCTCATCTCACCTCTTCCCCCACCCCCCGGCCCCGCCCTTGACCTCTTCCTCTCGACATCCCTCTCTCGACCCCTGCCCCTCAACTTGCCTTCTCCCCCTTCTCTGTCCTCCTCTCGCTCTCTCTGTCCTTTCTCCCTCACCTTCTCTCGCTCTCCCTCTCTTCTCTCTCCTCCTCCTCTCTCTTATCCTCATCTCTTCTTCTCTCTCAATAGACAATAGACAATAGGAGCTGGAGTAGGCCCTTCGGCCCGTCGAGCCAGCACCGCCATTTTACAGATCATGGCTCCTCCTCTTCTCTCTCTCTTTCTCTTAGCTCCCCCTCTCTCTCTAGTTCCTTCTCTCTCTCCTCTTCTTCCCCCTCACTCTCCTCCTCCTCTTTTCTCTCTTTCTCCTCCTCCTCTCTCTCCTCTTCTCTCCTCTCTCTTTTCTTCCCCTTTCTACCTCTCCCTTCTCTCCTCTCTCTCCACTCCTTTCCATACAACTGTAACAGCATAAAAACAGGCCAACTTGGCCCTTCTAGTCCAAGCCAAACACTTTCTCCCACTTAACCCTACTGACCTACACTCAACCCGTAACCCTCCATTCCTTTCCTGTCCATATACATATCCAACTTCTCCTCAAATGCTAATATTGAGCCTGCCTCCACCACATCGTCTAGAAGCTCGTTCTACACAGCCACCACTCTCTGAGTAAAGAAGTCCCCCCCCTCATGTTTCCTCTAAACTTTTTCCCCCTAACTCTCAATTCATGTCCTCACATTTGTACCTCACCTTTTCTTAAAGGAAAATGCCTCTCCACATCAACTCTATCTATACCCCTAATAATTTTAAATACCTCAATCAAATCCTCTCTCACCTTCTACTCCACAAAGAATAAGAGCCTAACTTATTTAACCTTTCCTATAACTTAGGCCCTGTAACCCCAGCAACATTCTAATAAATATTCTATGCATTCTCTCCAATTTGTTTATATCTTTCCTACACCTTGGTGACCAAAACTGTACACAATACTCCAAGTTTGGCCTCACCAATGCCTTGTATATTTTTAACATAACATCCCAGCTCCTATACTCAATGCTCTGATTTATAAAGGCCAACATACCATAAGCTTCTTTCACCACCCAATCCACATGTGACTTCACCTTCAGGGTACTATGTACCATTATTCCAAGATTCCTCTATTCTACTGCACTCTTCAATGCCCTACTATTCACTATATATGTCCTATTTTGATTAGCCCTACCAAAATGTAACACCTCATACTTATCTGCATTAAACTCCCATTTGCCATCTTACAGCCCACTCTTCTAACTGGGCTAAATCCGTCTGCAAACTTTGAGCCTCTTCTTCAGTATCCATAGCTCCATCTATCTTAGTAACATCTGCAGACTTACTAATCCAATTTACCACTCCATCATCCAGATCATTAATGTATATGACAAATAATAATGGACCGAATACTGAACCCCGAGGTATGTCACTAGTCACCGGCTTCCAATCTGACAAACAGTTATCTACCACTACTCTCTGGCATCTCCCATTCAACCACTGTTGAATTCACTTTACTACCTCAATGTTAATACCTAATGATTGAACCTTCCTAACTAACCTTCTCTGAGGAACCTTATGAAAGGCCTTACTGAAGTCCATATATTGCAACATCCACTGCCTTACCCTCATCAACTTTCCTAGAAACCTCCTCCGCCCCTCCCTTCTCTCTTTTCTCCTCTTCCACCTCTTCCTTCTCTCTTCTCCCCTTCTCTCTCTGTCTCTCCTTTTCTTCCCCTTCTCCCTCTCCTCTCTCTCTTTCTCTTTTGTGCACAGTGATCAATACCTCAGTTAAACTGCTTCAAATTGCCATAAAATTAATTGTATATAAGCCTTTGGAGTAAACAAGGTTCAGCATTTTTTTTAAAATTACTGAAAAGCCCCAAAATGTAAAATTGGAACCTATTTTATCTCATTGATGTTTGAAACTATATACATAAAAATTAAATTATATATATGATTTAAACAAATCTGGATATACAAGTAGAACTGCTGTGCAGGCAAAAACCTTTAGAAATTATTTTAAACATGTATCATTTGTATAATCTTTAGTATCTGTTTAACATTTTACAGAAATGATTAACAATGGTGAGGTTAGGTGGAAAAATCAGAGGATATGGGAAACACAAGGGTCATCTACTTCCTGTTGACTCAGAAACCTGTAAAATAAGATTGGTTTGCGCAGAATACAGTACCAATCAATTAGCAAGCCCATTCTTGCAGGGTATAGGAATATTCAATAGAACTATCTTGTGGTAGGACTGAAGATGGCAGAAATCACAAAGAGTGCCTCATTCAGCATCCTGTCCTTCAGCTGCTCTGTCAAAGGGCCAGGACCTGCCCGGCTCCACTTTTAGTTTAATGTAACAAGAATTTATTCGTTAAAAAAATACATGTTCTGACAGAAATTTCACAATTGGAGCAGAGATGTTCACACCAACCATTCATCGTTGGTAATTGGACTCTCTGGCTTATATAAAAAAAAACCTGTTCAAAATGGTTTTGTAGGATGATAGATATTTAACTAGTAGAGTAATGCAGTCACAATAAGACGGCTTGTGATGATTTTTTTACTGTGAACAGGACCAAATTAGTTTTGCTCATATTTAGCATGATTCAGGCACATTATGGTCATCGTTTGGTGGGGTCGTGAATAATAATGGTAGATTTTTTTTATAATGCAGGGGATAAAAGTTCAAATTTTAAGAAGTAATCAAAAGATTATAGAAAAGTTTATCACTGCAAGTCAATAGAGCTGTGGATTAAATTTGCCAAAACTGCTGAATCAGATAGTTTAAATTGGGTGTAAAACAACTCGTATTGTTAATGAAGGCAATGAAACTGTCAGATTCTCATTGAGACCCATCTAGTTCATTAATGTCCTTCAAGGGAGGGATTCTATTTTTCTCACCACCTTTGTGACTCCAACACTTACAAAACCTCTGTCTGAAATGCCTGAGGAGGCTACTCAGTTGTACAACAACCTCTGCATTAACACTGAATATAAATAAAATCTGCTGAGAAATTTTGACCCAAATTAACACTGATTGCAAAGTCATTCCCAGCTCAGTTGAACTTGTCTTATTCTAAGTTTGAATATCTGGCCATTGGGGTCTAAATTTGGAGAAGTGTCCAAGAGATGAGTTAAGCAATAGTTTGATGTCGTCATATTACAGGATCATCCCCTACAGACAACACACCTGTCTCCTCCATCACAATACCTGGGTATGTATTGACAGATACATCAGTGCAACAGTATGTAGGCTTGAGGGAATCATAGTGAAAATCCTCAGCATGATCTCCGTGCCTCATGACGTTTCATGGCATCAGGTCCAAACATGGATGAGCACCTGATAATCACCTACCATTTTCCCTTTGTGGTAAATAGCCTATGGAAGGAAGTAATATGGCACAGGACCTCCTCCACCAAGAGTGGTTTGGTAACACCACCACTGGGTGAGCTGCTCGTTATCTTGATGGGCAAAGGTACCAGGTGGTTCTGACGGTGACTAAAGAGGTACTTAACCTTGTACTGACCAACCCAGCAACAAAGGACCTCACCAGCAGCACAGCCTTAAACTAGCAACATTCCCACGAATAAGGTGAATGGTGGGGTAAACACCATCTGCGTGTTCTTCCCAAATAACATCCCATCCTTTCTTGGAAATGTATTTCTCCCTTTCCTTTACCACTTTCACAAGAAGGGCATAATAGATTCAAGATATATCACTACTCTATTTTCATGGGCACTTAGTAATGGACATTAAAGGATGCCTTTTAAGTAAAGCCACATAACATCATGAATAATAATAATAAAAGAATGGATACAAAGATTTGTGATCAGGGGTAATTCAAAATAATTGCTGCATGTTCCGCTGCATGAATCAGTTTCAATTTTGGAAGATGCATGGCATTCATTGTACAGCACATTGAACAATATTAATCAAGGTTCATTAGACAATTGAAGAAAGGAAATAAATATATATTTCTTTGATATCTTTTTATAACCTAGTGTTCCAAAGGTCTTCACATATTATAAAGTACTTTGAAATGAGGTCACTCTTGCAAGACAGAGGATCAGAGAGAAATTTGAGCAACAGTCATTTAAAGAAAATGGTATCTGCGTTGGACTTAAAGGAATTTGTATTTCCAGAACTCCATCGGCTTGAAATTCTGCTCAAAACTTCTGACCATAACTTGAGCAAAGAAAATTGGTGGAATTACCATATTTTTAAAAAAACTGCAGTTACAGAAATATGTTGAGTGATTTCCCAGAGAACAAATTAATTACTTTTTTTCCACATGATGATATCTTCAAAATATTACATGATGTGGTGCTTAATAAAAATCTTCACGCTTATGATATTGTGGCACGATAATTCCGGAGGCCATTGCAGTTAAAGTAACCTGGAATTGTCAGCTTGGGAATCCAGACCTTAGCAACTTTTCATGATTTTCTTCTATATAACTTTCCAGTGTTCTGTTTCTATGTCCAGTTGCCACCTAATCCCTCCCAGCAGTGATTGTTTATCTTTCAACAGAACTTGTGTTTTTTCTTATGAATTAATTTCATGCCTACCTCAGACACTCCATCCAATTAGCCTTGCCTGTCAAATCCACTTAAACCCTAAAGTACTCCTTAATCCATTATATTTTAATCAGCATGTACATAGAACTTCCAGTTTCCTTGACATGACTCTCTTTTAGTAAGAGCCTTGATGTGTATGTAAATATGATGATGTTTTGAAAATCAGCAATAATCCTTGGCAGGCATTGATTAATGTATTTTTGTAAAATTGTTCTCTTTATTTTAATGGTTATTGGCATTTCACATGAGATTATTAACCAATGCAATGCAAATATAACAGGAACATTTAAATCCAAAGGATTCTTGAAGCTGAACAAAGTTTACTTTCCTTTTTCTTCACACCCATTTGCCATGCTTATGCTTCAATTTAATTCAATAGTAAGGAATAGTAACTTTGAAAGTTTCAAAAGTTACTGACATGGGATGAATATTTGCAAGAATACCACACTGACGTTGTATGTATTGGTCATTTCTCTTTCATACAAAGTAAATGGATGTTTTTGCAAGTCAATTTGTGTTGATGTAGAAGGGTGAATAACCCTGAATGATCTCCTTTTAATCCATTGAGTTATAACAGTCCTGTGTGGAAAGTTCTCTGCACAGGAATGAAAAAATCTATGAACCAACAGGTTTGAACTTGTTCTCATTGAGGAAAACTAAGGAGGCCAGAGAGAGGAGATTCAGAGATGTGTATGTTGGACCAATTTGTCCTCATTCATTTCAGCTGAAGCTCCCTTTGGATCAGTGTACACCCACAGTGAGCAGAGAATGAAATTATTCATAGATTACAGAACACCATAAATCCAGATACTGGAATATTGAGCAAACTATGAGAAATTGGAGGGACCCTATTGGTCAGGCAGCATCCAATGAGAGGTATGACTACAACATTTTGGATTGGAACCTTTCCTCAATATTTTGGATCAAAGTGAAATGTTGGAGAGAACTGGGGAGTCAACTTTTCAGGTCTGAATTCTTTATTGAAAATGGTTTATGTTTTGGTTCAAGACCAAGTCTGGAGGAAAGATCTCGAATGCTGAAAAGGTGACTATCCATTTCCTTCCGTGGATGCTGCCTAACGGATTTTTAAAACATTGCAGTTTTTTGTAATGTGATCACAGAGGATTGGCAGGGCGATCATCTGCATTGTTGGATAAATTATGATAAGGAATAATGAGGAAATCTAAGAAGGATGATGAATGGGTAGAGTGACCCCGGCTGACATTTCTTTATGCGACTCTTGACCAGGCTTTGATCTGTGTGAGGTGGGCCAAGAGGAAGTGGTGCTGAAGACTGGGAAACAGGCGAACAGAAAGACGATGCACTTTGCTCTCCAGTCCCTGCTTGCTTTGTTTGGTAAGTTTTGAATTGGACAAGTGCCACTGAATAGAATGAAAAACAGGTGTTGAGAGCTATCTTCTTTTGATCAACAAAGTATCATCCAACTAAAATACATAGTGAATGTATCCCTATGGCGGTCATTGCAGTAGGAGCAAAAGAACTGCTACAAAATCCAGCTACTGCTTAAACAGCGTCCAAACATCACAGCATTTATTTCTGTGGTGCCGAGAGGTTCTCCCACTCCCACAATGTCCAAATTGTCCTCTTCTAGCATTGTTCCTCCCACTTTCACTGGGTCTGTTTGGCCATGAGTTTCTTAAACTGTCTAATGAGGGGCATGGTCTTGCCCAAATGGAAAGAAGACCCCTTCTACATTGGTCCCATTTCAGTTGGAAATAGGATGGCCATTCCAAAGGAGGATATGGTCATAGGTTACCATATACATATATGGTAACTTATGACTATTTCCTCCTTTGGAATAGCCACTCTAATTGGAAAGCTGGCCTAAAGAAATTTCATCCTGCATAAACAAAGTATCATGGTCTCCAAAAGAGAAATATATATGGAGAAAGTGTAGGTAAAATTGATCCTAAAATAAAAGGCTGCCGTGTCCAATAACATGAAAGATGAGGACAAATAGTCTGTATTCCTTTATTAATATTCCTTAACAGTACCGGGAAAAAAAAAATCTGACACCTTTTGCTCCTGCATAAAAGGCATATAGCGTAACCACAACTTTGTGTTCAGTATTAGCAATAAGTGCTTTAATTGTATTGGTTGATAACATTCTTAACATCAAGTTAAAAAAAAGTTCAAGTTTATGTTCAGTCCAAGGAGTGAGCATATAATTCAGGCTGTCAATCAATCAAGTGTAATACTGGTGGAGTGCTCCCTTGTTTCAGGTGTTGCCTATTGAATGAAAGATAAAGGAGGCACTTACCACTTATTTCAGCATTTAAATGGACACGAAAAATCTTCAAGGCAGAATTGCAGTGTTTGTAACTATGAAACAAAACAATTATTTTTTTCTAATATATTAACTGCATCACACTTCACCAAACAGTTCTTCCACTCTTATAACTAGATGGTTTTCTTGTGTCTGGACCAACTCTTTTTCAATCAATTACATCAATAATTTAATGGTCAAGAAATTCTATTATCTGGTGCAATCTTTTTGTGCACACTGTGATTGAATTTTAATGAAAAGCCTAATCACATACAGAAGATACTGGTGGTGCATTTCACTTCTGTAAATTAACTCTAGCTGCCCTGAGTATATGATATGCACACTCACCTGACCAGAGCAAGTGGATACGAGACCTGTACATAGGGCAGTTAGCACAATGTTATTACAGCACCAGCGACCTGGGTTTGAATCTAGTGCTGTCTGTATGGAGTTTCCCCATGTCTGCATGGACTTCCTCTGTTTACTGCGGTTTCGTCTCACATTCCAAAGACATAGGGAGCTTTTAGGTTAATTAGTCACATGGGTACATTTGGGCGGCACGGGCTGGTGGGCAGAAGGGTCTGTTACCGTGCTGTATCATTAAATGAAAGCCTTGTGGAGAGTTGAGCTTTGGTTTCATGTGCATTAAATGGAGGCACCCAGCTAAGACCCCATTCTGTTGTTATTGTCAGGTCATTGGATGGGGTCTCTGTTCAACCCAACCTCAGGCCCCTCAGTAGCCATTGTTTGTTATTACTCAACCCCCATTTTCTGCCTCCCCAGTTTGAGTTGGCGATTTATTGACTGGATTTTTGCAAGATTATCTGCTTGGTATGCAAAAGAAGTTCGACCTAAAGGCATCAAAATGCTTTTTTAATCGATGAATAATTTAATTATTTTTTTTCTAAGGATCACTTGACCTTTTGTTGGAGATTGTCTTTCAGAAACAGCGTTTATGCAATTACACTCAGCAAAATGATTCATAACACTAATCAGAAAAGTACGCATCCACAGAAGGATTTTATTTATTCTGTTTTATTTACAATCTGATTTCTCTATGCAACAGAATAGGAAGAGGAGTGGGTTACATAGTACATTATCAAATGCAGATTCATTGTGTGCAGTTCATTCCGTGCTGTAACAGATGAGTAACCAAGCCCCGAGATAAATAAGAAGGTGTCTGAATAATTAGATAAGGCGGCATTGCATATTCCAATTTTATATTTGAAGTCTTCTTGGGTATCCACCAGAAATATTATAATTTATTTTGTCATTTTGTTTATTAATGTGTTTGGCTGCTCCTATTGCTTGTAATAGATTGTTCATCTGCCTTAGATTGACATCAATTTATTTATTATTGTTTGTGCATTCTTTGCCAGTTATTTATTTTATTTTATTTTTTTTATTCCACTTTATTTTTTGGCATTACCTCGCTCTCACCCAGAGGGCCGAGAGATTGAGTGTCTTCTGCCAGAAGCGCAGTATAGCAGCCGCCAGTAGCTGGTAAACTGCAGCTGTGGCATGTATGCTAAAGAGTCAGTGAAGAATACCCCAGCTATGCTTTTTCTTCTTTTTTTTCTATGTGCTTTCCCATTTTCAGCTTGCATCACTGAATCATGGAAATTTAAACATTGAGAAAGCCATTTAGCCCATCATATCTTTGCTAGGTGACAAAATATCTCCAGTTGAGTTCCATTTTGCACTTGTTGCACAATTGCCTTAGAGTGGATAAGAAAATAGTCTTTAAGTTACAATGAGAGAATCTTGCTTCCATTATGCTTCTGAATTTCAGAACTCCATCACACTGCCAGGTGAAAATATTTTCAAGGTTCCTTTATTGTCATGCACACAAAAACACAAAATGCCTTTACTTTTAATTGCCTTGTATTTTGAGCTTCTTACAAATCTTCCATCAATCATTTAAATCTGTCCTCACCTAGCCAGTCATCTATTCACTCTAGCAAGGCTGCTTGTTATTAAACTAAAGATCTTGCATGGACAATTCTTCTTTCACAGCAGATTAATAAATGGATTTGAGATGGAGATAGATAAATATTTGAAAGATTGAGGAATTGAGGGTTGTGGGGAACGGGTTTGGAAGAAGTGGTGAGGCAGTCTTGTCTAAATTGAATAGTAGGGCAGGTTTCAGGAGTGGACTACTTCGAATTCTTGTGTTTTCTCTGTTTCCTTTGTTTCATCTCAAGTCTGGACAAACCTATAATGGTCTGAGAATTGAATTCCTCCAATTTTTGTAACCTTCCTCTGTTGCATTTCAGTGTAACCACATCCTTGCTCCACTTTCCTGTGTTCTAACTCTCCTCTTATTCCACATCTTGGTCAAAAAAGGAATGTAGTGCATATCTTCCCGTTCACCAAATCTACTTCCTCCACCTATTCAATGGAGGACAAAGTTTAAGTGGCCATTCTTAATGAGCCAAATACATAATTACATTCAGGGGAATTTCCTCTCCTCCAGAATATAATTTATCATGAGAATGATAAAATACTTCTCCATTGAAACTATGTTAAAAGTTTCTAATGTATCTTTCAGATTACTGCATGTAATAGTCGAGTGTTTTGGACCAATCATTAGGGTTAAATTAGTGGGTCAACTATTACATGCACAATACTTTTAACCGGAGGCATTGGGATGGGTGGGCAACTGGCCAGGACTGGGTGGGAAGTCCAAATTCGAGGCATTGGGAATTCCGATGGGTGGACTGGAGGCAGGGATCAGAGTGTCGGGAGCTTGGGTAGGTAGGTGTCTTGGCCCTAGAGGAGAATCCACAGATGGAATGTCGGGAGCTCCAGTGGACAGGCAGCTGGGGCCCAAAATAGGGGTATCGACTTTTACGCATGATATATGGAAAATACCAGATTTTTGGGCCAAAAATTGGGATTGATTTTTTCATGGTATCGACTGTTACACATGTATATACAGTATATTTTGGTTCCAATTTTGTGCCTCCAATAAAATCTGATCCAAACCCCAGACATATCTTCCCTTCCTCTCTGCTTTCTGCAGGGACTGCCCCCTCCACGACTTTCTTGTGCACTCATCCCTTCTCACTAATCGCCCCCTCAGTATCTACCCCTGTGACTGCAAGAAGTGCTACACTTTCACTTCCACCTCCTCCCTTTCCACCACTCAGCGCCTCAAATAGTTCTTCCAAGTTAAATAACTCTTGTGAATGTCTAGGGTTCATTTACTGCATGCACTATTCCCGATATGGGCTCCTCTACATCCGGAGATCATTTAATTCCACTGCAACAACAAAGACCTCCTCGTGGCCAGCCATTTTAATTCCATAGACCATTGCCACAATGACAACTCTGTTAATGGCCTCATGCACTGTCAAATCAAGGCCATCCACAAATTGGAGAAGCAACATCTTGTATTCCGCCTTGGCAGTCTCCAACCAGAGGGCATCAATATCATCCACTATTTTTTGTTAATCCCCCTCCCCTGGTCCCTCTCTTTCCTCATCCTTCTGTCTCCTTTCTTCTCCCATCAGAGAGTTACCATTCTTACTCTTTAGCTCCTTACTCCTACTGTCCCACTTGTATCCACCTATTAACCTAGTCTGTGCTCTTCCCCCTTCCCCTTTTATGCTTCTCTTCCCTCCTCCCAATTTTTTATTCAAGCATCTGCTAGTTTTTCCAGATTCCTGAAGAAGGGCTTAGGCCTGAAACACTGATTGCCTTTTAATTCCCATGGATACTGCATGATCTGATGAGTTTCTCGATCTCTTTGTGTATTGCACTCTATTTCTGGGAATGAAAGTGTACCTCACTGTTTGCCATGTCTGAGTATTTGCATAATTGGCATTCATTTGTGGAATAATTTCTGGCAGCAATTTTGTACAACTGCTTCGTGCTTGCAATCTGTTGCCACTGATAAGTGCCACAAGATGAAGCTGCTCACCCTGGTGAAACCAAATTCCATTTATATCCCTCCTTTAAAGTAGTATTAAAGGCTTTGGATTCTGAACTCATATTTGAAGAAGGAACAAAGACTTGATTAATTATCTCAGTTATAGGGGGCGTGGCCATGTGAAGGACATAGGCAGACGTGTTTCGATCGAGCCTTAAGTGAAGAGTATCAAAAAGATGGCCAAAATTTTAAAATTAAGAATTTTTCACTGAAAAATTGACAAAACAAGTACTAAGAAACCAAAACAGCCGAGAACAAAAAATGAAGAAGTGTGTACTCAGCCAGGGACATCAAGTGAAAGCCGAAAAGGGAACGGCGTAAGAGTGGCCTCGGGACCGGTGACCCCCAGCAGAGCTGGGGAATTGGGACAAGAACTCAATATTATCCTGGAGAAAATGGAAAGTTTGAGCAACTGATTTGTGGGTGTTGAAAATATAATGAGAGACGTGACTGAAAGGATGACTGATATTAAAGAAATTGTTGAAGACTTAATGGAAAGAATGACCCAAGCAGAAGTAAACTTGGTAAAAACAGAAGATAAGCTAAGAGCTTTGGAGAAAGATGCGAAGCAATGGGAGTCGGACAGTCAAGGTCTGCTGGACAAGGTTGACCACATGGAGAATTTTAGTAGAGGAAATAATGTCCGTATTATTGGACTGAAAGAAGGAATCGAGGGAAGAGATATGGTGAACTTCATCAAAACATGGATCCTGTGAGTGCTGGGAGAAGACAGATTCAGAGAAAAACTGCATATTGAAAGGGTTCACAGATCATGGGACCCAAAAGAACCGGCAATCAGCGACCACGACCAATCCTGGTAAGATTTTTGAGTTACCAGGAACCAGAGACAATTCTGGGAGCAGCATATGAATACTCTAAGCAAAATAATGGCCCACCCGAGATTGACCATGAAAAAATGCTACTTTTTCCAAGATTTTAGTTCTTTGATTAAGCAAAGGAAGGAATGTGACGATGTAAAAAGACAACTGCGTTCCAAAAACTCAAAATATTTGATGATATAACCTGCAACTCTGAGGGTCGAAGTACCAGAAGGTAATCGATGATTTTTCAAGACTAAGAACGAGGTGAAAGACTTCTTGCGAGGTTTATGAAAAGGCTAAGGTTGCCAAAGAGGAAAATTGTGAAGAATGTTTACAATGGGACTAAGCATTTATTGTGGAAAAGTAAATTTTATTGAAATGCTCATGGAGAGATCAGTAAAGAGAGAAAACTTGGGAAAAGTAATAGCAAGGTGGGGGCTCCATTCTAAGAGGGATAATGACACTTGAAGAGAAGTATGGTTATATGGTTATATCTATAAAAGAAGTCATTAAAGGGAGGGTTTCTTCTTCCTCAAGAGATTCAACAGGATTTCTTTGCGGGCTTTCGGAGTTTCCTGTTTATATCACCGTCAGGACAGGGACATTTTTTAAGTGTGTAGTAAACATCCTATCAAAAAGGTTTTATTGCTAAACAATATTTGTTTAAAAAAATCAATATGGATAGAATGTTAAATTTATTAGTCTTAATGTTAATAGGATAAATGGAATGGGGAAGAGGAGGTGGGTCTTGGCACCCCAAAAAAATTAAAGGCAGATGTAGTCTTTCTACAAGGAACTCACCTTACCAAGTCGGAACATGCTAAATTAAAAAGAGAATGGGTGGGACAAGTAATACCGTCTTCATTTGGCTCAAATGCAAGAGGAGTAGCGATTCTAATTAACAAAAATAAACAAATAATATTGGAAGGGTCACTGACTGACCAACCTGGAAGACCTGTAAAGGCACATTGTAACATTTATGCCGAATCATGGCTGTTTATGAATATCTATGCACAAAATTATGATGATGAAGCCTTTATGAATGATATCTTTTTAAAAACAGCAGAGGAAAGGGTCAGAGGAGACTTAAGTTTCAGCCAGAACAGTGACAAGGGCAAAAGCTTCAAAAGAGACACTATCATTTATGAAGGATTTAAATTTGATAGATATATGGAGGTAATTTAACCCCATAGAAAGAGACTATTCATTTTACTCAAAGGTACATGATTCACATACAAGGATTGATTGATTTTTAATGTCTGCCCAGTTAAAAAGTAGAGTGGTAAAAAATTGAATATTTGGTGAGACTTTTATCAGATCATTCACCATTAAATTTAACTATTGTGATAATGGAAATACAAGAAAATGTGTATAGATGTTGTCTCAATGCCATACTGTTGAAAAGGAAAGACTTTTGTGGATTTATTAAGAGACAGATAGGACTATTCTGTGAAACTAACCTGTTGATAATAGCTTTTTAATATGGGATACGCTTAAAGCTTATCCAAGAGGACATATTATTTCTTATACAAAAATATCTTAAGATTGGAAAAAGAATATCATGGAATAGGGTCACAAGAAAAATATAGACTGTTAGAAATTCAAATTTGAAATATAGCACATCACAAATGTATAGAATTCAAAAAAATTATGAATTGGGAGAACAGTTGCATAAAGTTTTATCTTGGCAGATAAAGGCAGAGGAGTGATCTGGAATGATAAATGCAATAAAAACTGAGGCTGATGTTATAACATATAATTAAAAAGAAATAAATAATATTTAAGACAATGTTCTATGAAACTATACAAATCAGAATTATTGGATGAAAAAGAGAGGGATGAATTTTTAAACAATTTTTAAATAAATGTTGAACTTCCAAAATTAGAAGATAGAGAATGAATTAATTTAGATGCCTCTTTCACAAGAGAAAGACTCAAGAAAGCCTTTGGTACCTTACAAACTAACAAATCTCTCTGGAGGATGGGTTTCCTCCTGAGTTCGACAGACAATTTAAATATTTATTGATCCTTCTTATGATGGATATATTAGACCAGGCAGTGGAGACCCAGATCCTCCCGGAATCTTTCTCAACTGCTATAATTACAGTGCTACTGAAGAAAACTGGAGACCCATTAAAAAATGTCCTCATATAGACCTATATCACTCCTCTATGCTGATTATAAAATATTGGCAAAGATATTAGCTAATAGACTTGGATAATGTCTACCAAAATTAATATATAC
This sequence comes from Narcine bancroftii, assembly GCF_036971445.1. Lineage (NCBI taxonomy): Eukaryota > Metazoa > Chordata > Chondrichthyes > Torpediniformes > Narcinidae > Narcine > Narcine bancroftii. Next base: position 131,367,444 of record NC_091472.1, read on the forward strand.
ATATCAGGTGGGATTTGTTAAAGTAAGACATTCTTTAAATAGTCTAAGTAGACTATGGCAAAATTAAAGTTGAATCCAAATATAACCATCTCTCTAAATGCAGAAAAAACATTTGATTGATGAGAATAGTCTTTATTATTTAAAATATTGGAAAATTTTTATATAGGTAGAAAATTTATAAACTGGATAAGAACTCTTTATCATAAACCACAAGCCAAAATTATAACTTACAATCAGATGTCAGTAGTTTTTCCCTTGAGTAGATCGAGTAGACAGGGGTGTCTTCTGTCCCCAGCACTTTTTATTCTAGCGATTGAACCAATGGCAGAGATTATAAGGTGAAATTTGGATATTAAGAGCTTCAAAGTTGGACAGGAAGAATATAAAATTAGCTTATTTGCTGATGATGTGCTATTATATATATTTCTGATGCAGCTGAAACCTTGATAAAATCGCAAACAACATTAGAAAAATATAGAAGAATATTAGGTTGTAAAAATGAATATGGACAAAAGTAAAATAATGCCATTGAAAAATTTTGAATTTGAAAGATTTTAAAAAGGTAGTAGGTTTAAATGGAAGATAGATGGAATCAAATATTTAGGAATAATGACAGATAACAACTTACCGAATTCATATAAATTTAATTACACTAATATTTTAGAAAAAATAGAGAAAGATTTACAGAAATGGAAAGACTGCCGATTACTCTAGTGGGAAGAGTAAATTGTATTAAAATGAATGTGATGCCAAGATTACAGTATCTTTTTTAATAATTGGCAATTGTACTACCTAAAAAATTCTTTACATTTTGAATAATTACATAAGGCAACTCCTATGGAATAATAAAGTGCGGTAACATGGGATTATTAATTAGGAGGACTTTAAGAAATACTATTTATCAGCACAAGCAAGATTTTTGTCATTCTTTATTGAAGAAGACAATCCCCCTTCTTGGATCTGAATGGGATTGTATTCAACTGAAGTGAAGGATTTTACTTATATGGAATGTTAATAGCAAAAAAGACAGATAACCCTATATTAAATCATGTGATTAGAATATGGCAAGAAATAAATAATAATGTTAGAAAAAAAAAAGCAGGTATATCATTAAGAACACCATTATGTAAAAATGTGTTGCTGCCCATGGCTTTGATAACAAAATATTGAATTGATGGTATGATAAAGGAATAAGATATTATTGATGATTGTTATATGGAGGGATCTCTTGTTTCTTTTGAACAATTAAGAAATAAATAAATAAATAAATAAATAATTTCACTGAAATTAGTGAAATGGACAAACAATTTGGGAGGGGAATTCACCTAAATGTATAACTAAGATATACTATGCTATCTAGAATAAAAGTGCAAAACTAGGTTTACAGAGATCAAGAGCGAGCTGAAAGTGGATCTAAGTGTTGCAATAATGAAAAAATGCTGGTCTGATTGGTGTTTGGACAGCATGCCAACAAATATAAATGCAAGACATGGACTCGTGCAATATAATTTTGGACACCAATTATACCTCACACTACAGAAGTTGCATAAATCAATATCTGAAATACCAGAAATGTGTTTTAGGTGTGGGACAGAAATCGGAACATTTTTACATTCTACGTGGTCATGTGCGAAGGTGAGACCTTTCTGGCAGGATATTACTGAAATATTAACAAGGGTAACAGGGGTGGCCTTCATGGGTGACCCAGAGCTTTATCTTTTGGGCGACTTTATTGAAATAAATAATAAACTAACTAAATTCCAAATTTCATTTGTTAAAATAGCCACAACAGTGGCTAAAAAATGTATTGCAATTGCTTGGAAATCCGACTCCCCTCTACATATAGTACGACGGACTGCTGAGATGAATAGTTACATACCTATTGGAAAAAATTACATGCAACCTAAAGAACAAATATGACATATTTATTAAGATATGGCAGCCATACTGGGATCATAGAGGGGGGCCAATTGTAATTATAAACACAATAATAAAAATAATAAATACTGCTGTAGTATAAATACAAGTGACTTCCCCATGTAGAATATTTGATGATCAATATAAATGTGAGCCCTGACAGCATGTGGATTTATATTGTGAAGAAATTTTTTTATACATATTTTTATTTAATATTGGAGCTTTTCTATGTATTTTTGTGGAAACAAACAAAAATAAAATATTTTTTTTTAAATGATCTCAGTTTTAACGAATGTATTAAAGGAGGAGAAATGGGGATGGAAAGAGAGAAAGAGATATAAAGAAAGGGTGTATCCTCTCGGACAAGAGGGCATAATTTCAGGTTAAAAGGGGATCAATTTAAAACAGGAGCAGAAAAAATTCTTTAGTCAGATGGTACTGACTCTGTTGAACTTGTTGCCACAGGCGACTGTGGAAGTGAGGTCATTGCATGTATTAAAGGCAGAGATTGATAGGTATTTGATTAGTAAGGGCATCAAGGGTAATGGGCTGAGTGGGTGGATGGATCAGGTCCTGATTAGAACGGCAGAGCAGATTCAATGGGCCAATGGGCCTACTTCTGCTCCTCTAGCTTGTGATCTGTGGTCAGTTACAAACTGTCAAAGGCAGGCTGAAATGCAGATGTGCAAGATGATGCTGTTGAATAATGGGATTTTTTTTTGCAAAGTTGTGAATAACTCAAAATATTTTTTTCTGTTCTAGATTCCACAGAACTGCCTAAGAGACTCAGTCTTGACAGCTCTTCATCGCTAGAATCTCTCTCCTCATCGCAATCGGTTTCCAATCCACCAGGACAGATGAATCCACCATTTTCTCCCACATATGGAGATTCAGTGGCTTCAGATGCCATATCTGTGTACAGTCTCAGTTCCATTGCATCCTCCATGAGCTTTGCTTCCAAAACAGACATCACAGGTGAAGGAATGCTCCAGAGGGGGCGACAGGATTATGAGAGGCCCAAGAATATTTACCCACTCAAGGCCACCATGTTAACAAGTAGGTCATCTCCACAGACAAGTACCACGGGCCGAGATGACGAAGAGTATGATGGATTCTCTATAATTAGCAGTGAGCCTTTGAGTGTTTACACTGATACTCTTAAGGTGTCTGCCTCGGCTGACAAAGAGAGGACTACAGAACTCAGCCATAATCTTGGAGATAGGCACACACTCAAAGGTAATGCAAGTGCTTCCAGCTCTCCAGCTAAAATGACCCTCATTCCAAGTCCAAACTCACCATTTCAGAAAGTGGAATCCAGAAATAAACTTCCAAGTTCAGACACCGGAGAATCCGATCAGTCCAGCACTGAGACAGATAGCACAGTTAAATCCCAAGAGGAGAAAGTGACCAAACTTAACCCACAGGAACTGGCACAGAAGATCTTGGAGGAAACTCAAAGCCACCTGCTTGCTGTCGAACGACTTTATCAGAGTAGCGGGTCGGTTAGCCATCTAGGCTCTGCTGATGGTGAGGGTGGTGTAGCGGGTCATTATGGCCCTTCTATTTTTAAATCTTCAGATACAAGTGCATTCACCAAACCACTGAATATCAATGGGCAGAGAAAGCAGTCTTCCCCAATTACCGCAAAGCCGAAGCCTCCAATGCGGAGCTCGTCACTACAGAAAGTGAACTCAGGGAACAACACACCTACTAGTGATATCACAGAGGTAGGTCTGTCTGCTGGAGACTGCCACTCCAAAGGGAGTGAGAGTAGACAAACCACGGCTCCGCCCTCACCTGTTGTGGATTTACGTCAGTCACCTGGCTCCTCAGCAGATCAATCTCCAATCAAGATCAAGTATCCAAGTTCCCCATACAGTGCCCACATTTCCAGATCTCCAAGTTCTGGCCAGCAGTCTCCAGCTGGGAGTAACCCTTCTCCTGCTCTCTCATACTCATCAGCTGGCTCAGCCCGGTCAAGTCCAGCGGATGTCCCAGACCTGAGCAGATGGAAAATGACTGCCATTGACGAGAAGGTTAAAGCCGTCCATAACCTCAAAACATTCTGGACTAGTGCCACGCAGTCTTCATCGCGGCCAGTTCGGGCTCTGCGTTCCAATTCTGCTCTCATGGGTTCCAAAGCCGATACTCTAAGTTATTTGAATCTCTCCCCGGCTAAGCGTGCCAATAAGGAAGGGAAGGAGGATAAGTTTGAACTTAAGGAATTTTCCAAGATTCCCTACACAGACCAGAAAGCCCAGAATGGAAGTGGTGGTTGCCAAGACACCAGTAAACCTGGAGAAACAATACAGCCAGCAAATAACATTCAGAGGGAGGTGCGTCCGTTGAAACTCCCATCCGGGAATGGTTATAAATTCTTGTCTCCTCGAAAGTTTTTTCCCACCTCCAAGTGCTGAAACAGTCAGCCATCTGATTTTTTTTCATTGCCATGTGACCTTGTGGGACGAGCATGTACAAGGCAATTGTGTCACACAGGCACCCTTTGTAAACTGAACTTTTGTGTTGCGTGAACAGTACGAAATTTTTATACTGTTAAAGAAAAAGCAAAAAAAAAACTACTGTGTACAAATGTCATATTTTTTATTGAATCCAGATGGCATTTTGCCTTGTTTCTTAGTCATTTAATGGTTGATATCGGTTTATAAATGTCAAAAATCACGTTGGAATGTCATTCACAATCATAGTGTTTGTTGGAAATACAAAATAAACTAGGCTTGGCAGTTTTAGGTTGCACCCATTTTTATCGATAATTATCTGTTTTTAAAATTATTGCATATTATCCAATGTTTTGGTGCATTTCAGAGGTGCTGATGACTTTTGTATTCTCATCTTGCACCAGAAAGGATGGACATCTGTAAATTCCATCCAGATCACAGAATTTCAAAACATAATTGCTAGCCCATTCTCTGCCCCTACAGGCGAGCTTTTAAGTTACTGCAAAAGAATCAGCCCAGATGGATTGCGTCGCTGTGCACTTAACAATTTGCAAAAGAGTTCTTCACCTAGTGGTTATAATAACCCCCACCAGTCTTCATCTTCATCTTTAACCATTCCTCAATAATTCATCCATCCTTGCAGATTTCTGTATTGTGTGGTGTTTTATTACAATTTGTTGGCTAAAGAGAGTTTCTCAAGGGCTGTTTTGTTTCAAATGAATTGTTGAGACCTGAACTACCTAGTTATGTCAACTATTTAAAACCGACATTCCAAACAATGGTCAGGTGTCCACACTGGGCTGAGATAGAAGGAAGGATATGAGGAGCTATCCAATCTTCTCAGCAAATAGTCTTGAAGCATTTCAAACCAGAAACAAATATTTGTACAAACTGAAATGACGCCATTATTGAAAAACTGTCGCCACAAATCATTTTAAAAAGCCAAACGAACCTCAGAAATTCACCAATGATTTGTATCCCTTTCACAAAGCTATCTCCTCCTTTATCCTTCAGCCTTTTTTTAGAATGAATGCAAATGAGTACATTTAGAACCTTTGCTGATTCCAGATTGCTTCATTAGATTACCACATACCATTTGGAGAAATTACTATCACACTGAAGAAGTTTCAGAGATCACGTGTGTGAGATTGCATACAGTCAGATCAGGAAATAAATTAAAATTAAGATTACCTAAAACTTTCAAGCCTAAAAGTATTAGTGTGTCTGTTCAGTATGCTCTTTATGGTTGTTGCATAGAATTATGGGGAACGATTACATCATAATATGAATTCTAAAGTAAACAATGAAAAGAAGCAAATGTGTGTGGCAACCAGAGAGTTACTGCTGTGCTTATTCCATGTTGTGGCAATTTACTGTTTTATTGTGTGTTCAGTAGTATGCCAGAACCTTTCCATGCAGGTATATCTCGTGTATTGTACACCAGGGGGCAGCAGTGCAGTGTTTTTGTCAGCTTGTTTCATCACTCCAATGCTAAAGCATTATATATGATGCATCTTCAGTAAGTTGTTCTTTTGGTGGTTTGCAATGTTAATATTTTCCCCCTCTTTTGTCAAATTTCGATTTTACTCGTTATTTATGATCCATAGAAGTGTCATGTGCACATCTTTTGTGGGCATTGCCAGTGTTCTTCAAGCCCTACTCTTATCAGTCACCTCGTCAGCAGTTACAACTCCATGATGTGCCCTTGGCCCATCCTACATCCATCTCTGCACCTTGTGTCCATATCTTTTCCCAAAATAAAATCAGGCTCATCTAGAATTTCAGCACCCTAAACCTTGTTTGGTACAAAATCTCAGTCCTGCATTGTCACAACCCCACCTCCAATTCTTTGTGGCAGCCATTGTTGATACAGCCTCAGTTTGAATATCTGAAGATGACCCTTTCTCTGCAACCCTTGGCCTCAGGTATCACAGTGCTCTTCTGACAGTGTGTCCCTTTTTACTTCACTGTTAGTGGCAGAGCTCTGTAGCCATATACTCATTCTGCAAGTTAAATCGTCTTTTGCTGCATCTTTTCACACCTTTAAATGACTCATAAAAATCTACCTCTTTAATCATGCATTTGATCACTTCCTAAAATTAACTTGCATATCCTTTCTATCCTCTTCCTGCCACTAACTCCCACTTCCATGCCCTGCCTTTTCTGAAGTGCCTTGGGATCTTTTATTACTTTATAGGTGCTACCTTAAGCATGAGCTGCCTTTGTTACTGGATTTTTAAATGATGAGAAATGTCCTTTATGGAATAGCTTCCATTCAAATGTGTTTTTGTATTATTGTATGCCATGGATAGCAGGTCTCAGTATAAATCATTCAAATTCCCTTTCTGGAGGCAGGTCATGGGGTTCAAGATCTGTTGTTGAAACTATCTCTTCTGTGAGTCAAATTGATTCGCGGGAGATCAGCAATAGAAGAAAATTTAGGCATTCCAGGACTTGGAGGAATGTAAATCTATCTCATTGTCTTTTATATTTGACAAATAAGATTCAGTGTGAGAACATTTTGCATGCTAATCCACTACTTGTTTGTCCCCTCTTCCTCTCCCCATTGATATCGCCCCTACAATTGAGTCCATCTCCCATTCTTAATGTGGATTTTCCAAGGTTATTCTGTGGGCAGGAAAATAGCATGTTACCTATTATTTGGTTTACAGTGTAGAAGGGAAATTTGAATCTCTTATCTGATGTCTTGAAGTGTTAATAAGCAACCACATTAACATTTCAAGACACATCATGAAGGAGAACAAAATAATTTTACCATCTGCCGTTCCAATTTTCACATGGTTAGCAACATGTTTGCTGGAACTTGGTGAGATGCTGTGACTTGTTCAGCTCCAATCAGTTTTACTGCAAACAGTTCCATTGGGTATGCTCACAAATGTTTTTTTTTTCCTTTGGAATGAAAATGTTGTATTTGCAAGGTGATTCCAGAACTTAAAAAGGGTGGAACGGCTAGTGCAGTGGAAAAAAACTATGCTTCAATGTCAGCGACATCCTGCATTTGAATCTGGTGGTCACTGTAAGGTGTTTGCACATTCTCCCATGTCTCTGTGGGGTTCATCCCACCCTTCAAAAATGTATGGTGCTTGTAGGTTAATTGATGTATTTGGGCATCATGTGCCTGTGGGCTGGAAAGGCCTGTTACTGCACTGAACATCTAAATGTAATATTAAACTTAACTGCAGATGTTTTCTCTGAGGATTTGCTGGGACCTTCATCCAGATTGGACCTTTTTGATCTTGTGGATATGTAAAAGATATTTGGGAAACCCTTCTGATACCATGACCAATGTTAACCCAAGCTTGCTGGTAAGACCTTTCTGAGAACAAATTGGGCACCACCTTTACTTTCCAAACAACAAAGACTTCATTGGTAGTTCATCAGCATGTTGGCAGCTATTGCTCTCATCTTCACTCCTCCTTAGCCAGGTCCTTAAATGCAGTATGACAAATTGTTTTCGTGGAGGCTGAATTGCATGATGTTTAGTGTTGTTAAGCTCTTCCATTTTTCTTGTTAGGCCCTTTGTTCTGTTAGACTATGTATACAACTCTCTTGTAGAATCTTACTTCTGAGAAAAATATTCTTGTTTGTCTGTTATAACCCCTCAGCAGGACTTTATTGAATATCAGGTGGGGGTTACTCTGTTTTTCAGTCCATGAAGCAGTTGATGTAAGAAGTGTTGCTTTTCCAAATCATGGTCCAAAGTCATAATTCAGTTACCTGTACATTTATGGAGTCTAGTACCACATATAAATGTATCATCCAAAATATCAACAACATTCAAACCCCTGTTCTCAGATTCAAATTCAGAGGTGAATGCATTCAAGAAACGTGTTTCTGCAATAAGATGTGTGCAATGAATGCATTTGCAGAGCCTTGTGCTGAAATCGGACCTGCAGAAGGTACTTGGATCTGAAGCCTGTGGACTGAGCACGATCTGCAGACCTAGAGCGCATTAGGGTTAGGGCAGGTCTGAAAATCATGTCCTTTGGAAAACTGGCACTTGGTTGGAGCAGTGTCTGTGCACATGAGATATCTTGTACCTATGATATCATAGGTACAAGATGTTTCTCTCACAGATGAAATAAGATACTGAATTATATGAGAAAAATGGTGGTTTAATCCAATCTTCATTACTCTGTTGTGACATTCTTGGGATTTTTTTGTTTCGGGAAGATGTATTAGTATTTCCTTAATTTTTACCTATTGTTCCATTCACCATCTCCTACCCCTCTTTAAGTATCTTGTTAAACCAATCCCAAATATTAGTGTTGATCTTAATTCTGTATCTTAGTCAAACCCAAAGAAAACTTTTTTTTAATGGGATGTTCACAAACTGAACACCTTACAAATGCTAAAATCAATATATATATTGTTCATATTAAATTGTAGATTTTTTTCCCCACATGTTCAAAGATTTGAAAATCTGACATTAAACCAGCGGCGGTTGATACATCTTTTTAAGCTAGAAAAATGTATTAGATGATGATTTTACATAAGTTACAATGTAAGGAGAGCTCATGGACCTTGTGCCTTTTGCATGTAACAGCTTAAGTTAATTCTGAGGATGATAAACTCATCCTGGTGATTGTTCTCTACCTCTCCATGACGTTGGTTCTGCCATAGAATAGCAGGGGACACATTAAGCAATCTCTCTTGAGTAATATCTATGGGTGATGATACATGATTCCAGCCTACTAAATGATTCCTGCCCTGAGCATATTTTAGAAGCCATTCCACCCTTTTATTTCTGACCAGGGGTCATTTTTCAGTTGTAACTCTGTGCTTGAGTTTTATAAAGTAGGAATGGTGATTGAAAACAGCATTCTTCTGTTTTTTTTTAAACCTTGATATGAATGTTGTAGGAATTATACATTATAAACTCTATGTCTGGAATGAGATGCTTCCCTGCATTTTGTCTAAAACTGTGGTACTTTACACTTGATAAGCGCATTGATCATTCTGTTCATTTATATTAGGGTTTACGGGTGGAACTTGCAGTTTTATTTCACTATGTCAGTGATACCCTGGGGCAGTGGTTCTCAACTATTCTCCACCTACAGATCACCTTAATTAGTCTTTTCCTTCCCACAGATAACCTACCACAAACATATAGACCATCTTGGGTGGGGTATGGGCTGACATGCTCATACACCTTCCCAGACCACCACGGGATTTCTGTTTTGATGGGGAAAATATTTTGAGTATTTTCATACTTTTGCCGTTAAATTTACAAACTTGTTTACATTTTACTTGTTATTATCAGCAACGTTTGCTGTGGACCACCTAGAGCAGTGGTTCTCAACCATTTTCTTTCCACTCACATACCACTTTAAGTAATCCCTATGCCATTGGTGGTCTGTGATTAGTAAGGGATTGCTTAAGGTGGGATGTGAGTGGGAAGGGAAGGTTGAGAATCACTGCTCTAGACCCAATTGTTACTGAAATATTTTGCTTGAGGAAAATTGTCATTGGCCCATTTCCTTTGGAGTTATGAAACCATACACATAACGAGTCAATTAGGTACGATCAAAACAGTGGTTTTCAAACTTTTTCTTTCCACCCTCATACCACCTTAAGCAATTCTTTACTAATCACAGAGCACCGATGGCATAGGGAATACTTAAAGTAATATGTGAGTGGAAAGAAAAAAGGTTAAGAACCACTGACCTAGAGCAAACCATGTAGTCAAACAGAACTCTAGACCACATGGAAGAATTTTACTGAGTCCTTTTGAGATGCCAACACTCGAGACGCTGTCACATTTCCCATGACTTCTTAAATCTTATCGTGACTTCTTAAAATTTCAACCCACATTTCTACCTAACAGTAAAAAGGGCATTCAGAATTGCGAGCTCAAACTAGTCTCAAAGGTGCTTTGGAATTTGAAAAAAAAGCAGCTAAAATTAGTCACCTATGTATTGTGCCAGTTCTTCAAGCATCTTTTTCAGCATGCTGCAGGAATGTCAGTTTGCATTTAATTTTTTCTTAAACATTGAAAAAAAGTCAGACAATAACTTAAAAACCAGTCAGAATTGGTCTGGAATAAAAATAGAGATAGCTAGAGATACTCAGGTCAGGCAGCATCTGTGGAGAAAGAAATAGTTAACATTTTCAGTTGATAACCTTTCATCTGAAGTTCATATTGAACACTGACATTAAAACCAAGAGGTGTTGATGAAACATTGTTGCTCAAAATGGTCGACTCAGATTTTCTCTCCCTGGGTGGCATCTGGCCTCCTGAATATCTCAACCATGTTCTGTCTTTGCTTCAGATTTGTACCAAATACAGTTTTTCTTGTTTTTAATAAGAAATGTAGAACTAGGCTCAAATTTGGCACTAAACCAGACAAAACTGGAGCTCATCTCAACCGATTGCCACAGCTTCAATCTACCTCTGAATCCAACATGAAACTACAAAATTCTGTGTACGAACCCTTTGGTGTTGGAGGTGGTTGCAGCGGTTACTCTAGGCTTTAAGAAAGAAAAAAAACATTTGCTCATTTGTTGAGTTGTGTTGTGAAGCATTCACAGAGAGCTCCATTGAGAAGACCTTTGTTACAGCTGCAAAGTGGTCTGCACCATACCCCCATTGATTTATTTTAAATCAGTAATTGCAGTGTAATCACAATCTTGTTCACTGTCTATTCAGGCAACTATGTAATGTTCTTATGTCCAGGGAATCCTGCATGTTTGGGAACTGTGTGATAGTATGGCTGATGACAGGAAGAGTGACAATTGAATTTGAAATAAATTAAAAATTCCAAGAATAAATACACTGGACGACAAATGTTTTTAAAAGGTTTGCTTCCTGAGAAAAAATTGGGGATTGTGACAGACAACTTCAAGATGAACACAAAGATAATTTCAGATTTTTATTGAATTTAACATGTTTAGCACATAAGGATGCTGAACATTACGTTAGTTCAATCGACCTAAAAATGTTTTCCCGCTAATTTTCATTTGTACTCAGCATCTGATGCCTCTCATGTCAGTGTCCAACAATAGTCGGCCAGCATCATTGGATTCCAGTTGCCCTGATACTGCTTTCCCATGGTTGCACTGTTCTACACCAAGATCATCAGGGAAGAAGTCCGAGTGCGAAGGCAAAAAAATTAATTTTCAATGACATCTTCCATTTTATGGGTTTTTTTAAAGCTTGAAGTAGACTTCAAATATGACAAGAAATCAAAAATAGGTTATATTATACATAAAATACAGTACTTGATAAGAAAATGTTAAGGTGATTTTCGTGATCAGTAGCCTAAAATCCATAAAAAACCCTCAAAAGTGTTCAGGAAGCAAGATCTTTGTTGTCCAGTGATATTAATTTGAGATATTCATGACCATTCACAACAATTTAAAGCACAGGGAACTACCTCCTGACTTTTTAAAATTTGCTTTCCCATCTACAAACCAGAAATAGAATAACCCGGGAAATTAAAAGTATGATCCAAATTAATTATGTGTTGGCACTAAGGTGTTAAAAAAGTTATTTTTGCCTTTTCTTGTGCTTTTTTAATCACATTCAATGGAAAAGTCGGTCTGTTTTCTTCGAAATAATGCAGAGTAGAACTTTAATGCTAACCTTGGAGTTTTGGATTGTAGATAATAAAAATAACTTGTAAACGTGTATATATCTGATTTTATTTGAATGAGCTGGTTATCTGAAACCTATTCTCTTCCTTTTGATGGTTTATTTATATGTACATATCTCAGTATTTTTTACAGCAGACACATTTTAATGGTTACCTTTTGATTTGCTTCACACCTGACAAACTGCTTCGGATGAATTTTCAAAAGAATTGGTGAAGGTGATCGAGATATTTTATGCAAGGGAGATTTAACTGTGCTGACACAGCGCCCATTCTTGTGATGCAGTATACAGTATAAATTATAATATGCAATTAAAATGTTACAGAAATAGAATTTGGGATACAAAGTTATTACTAAATAAACACATTGAAACTGGCTAATTGTATATCATGACTTCTATTTTTAGTACAGAAATCTCATGAAATAGCCTGGTTGCCTGTTAGTGTGGTTGGTATCAGTCCTGTTGGCAGAGGGTTACAAACAGGACATACGAAGTTGCACTTATTCTGGCATTGGTTTTATCTATGCCGCTCTGCAGATTCTGGCGTGGACCAACGGTCTTCTGGGAAACAACACCAAGTCTGAACCTGGTGACACCAAATATGCATTGAATGTCTGCAGATTCGTGGATTAATAATCCTACAACAGATAAAAAGCAGATCATATGACCTTTGATGTGTGGCTCACAATTCCTATGAGTCTTGTGACCTACTGCAGTCTTGACTTACTGTAATCAACATCTCAATCTCCCTCCCTATATCACTTTGCAGCTCAGGAGATTGGCAATATAACAGTACCCCCATGGAACTAAACTGGCAGAAAAATCAAAGGATCAGTGTGCTTTTGTATTCATGGCTGAATGTGTGTTTATGATCTACCCAGAAAGCAGAATTTTTAATATCTGGAATTTTAATTCAATATTTTCATCCACTCTCACCCAATCAGAATATTCCTTTCGATCCACCGATCTCCCTTCCCCACTTAAAACTAATTTCTCTTTTTCCATTCTAATGAAAGGTCCCAGGCCTGCAATGTTGATTATTTTCAGGGAATCATAGAACACTGTAGCATAGAAACAGGCCCTTCAGCCCATCTAGTCTTTCTGGAACTATTCTGCTGTCCCATTGACCTGCGCCCAGTGCATAGCCCTCCATGCCTCACCTATCCACATTTTTCTTCATTGTCAAACCTGAGCCTGCATTCACTACAGCTGGCAGCTTGTTCCACACTCTATTCATGTAGAAATTCCATCTGAACATCTCACTTCACCGTGTCCTGCTACATTTAAACAGATTGGCCTTTCACATCTTGATAGTCAGTTGGTGTTTCACCATGGGTGTACTGCCAAGTGTGAAGAGAGCCAATTCCAGGCAGGCATGCACAAAGCCTGGGACGAAGGCTTGCTAAACTTCATGGGTGATCATGGAGCTCTTTAAATCTGCTGCCAAGTCTGGCTTTAAATATTTCTCCTTCAGTGATAGCTCTTACATTTCATCAATTAATGAGACAGATTGACAAATTGCTTATTGGTCTTTACAGAAACAAATTCAATGGCAAACTAATTAGCATTTAAACCACATTTTGATACAGTGCTTTCTTCCCTACCTGAACTTGACTGACTGCACTTTATTTTAAATGCCCAACAGTTCAGTTTCACCTCTTTATTTTGTGGGAGGAAAGGGTTTGTGGGTAGAGGGTCAATAATTTCAAAGAATCCCAAAATAGTAACAGTTGATTTGGTGTAAGGATTCGGTGGATAAGAATGCAACTGTACTATCACTCGTGGTTATTTAATAGCTCATTCTTTTGCGGCCCAAACTTGGGTAAGTTACCCTTAATGAGAAGACTTCACTTTGATTATATTGGTAATGGTTATTGGTTTTGTGGATTCATGAATTATGCAATTCATTTTCAAAAATCGTTCTTTATTTTCACTGTCACACTGATAAGATTTGAATCCATGGCTAACCATGTGGGAAGGTATTTCTGTGGGTAAACAGAGGTAGCAAAATGATTTCCTTCCCCCTATCCTTCTATTCCAAGTAATATTACTGTAACTGAAAAATGACAGTAAAGTGAAATGCTCACTGTAAGGTTGACAAGATTTCCATCGCGTCTGATAAATGTTAGTCCTGATTCATTTTTATTTTCAGTTTGAAGATTCAAGATTCTTTTATTGACATGGAATGAAACAGAAAGTGTAATATTACTCAAAATTTCCTTTGCCTTCCTGTAAGGGAGACAAAGATTCATCATCAACAGAAATGACCCGGCGCCCCTTAGAGTCAAAGAAAGAGAAGCAAACAAAAGTCCCCCAGAGTCACTGAGAGTCCATGGATTCACAGTCTCACAGCCTTCAATTCGGCAACCCAATTCCGAATCTCCGACACAATCAGGGAGCCTTCAGCATCCTCGGCACCGTCTCATGTCTCAGTTCTGATACCTGGTACCCCTTCAGCCAGTCTCCAGCAGTCCACACCCTGGTGCGAGTCCCTGCACCGCAGTTGCCAGCAGCCTGCAGCCTGTGTGGATTCCTCGCCTTAAGTCACCAAAAAAAAACCCTCACTGGTCTGCCACCATTGTCACTCTCCTGTGGATCATCTTATCAACCTCCTCAAATGGGGGGTGGTCACCCTGTCTTTTTGTGCCCTGCACCAGCCCTCTGTTTCTCTGGAGCCTGTAGCCCCTCGAGGCTACTGCTGAGCATAGGTGACACCATCCTGGACCTTGATCCTGTGATCACAAGATTTTAAAATAAACTACTATTGGATCCTTTAATGGCCTGTTTGAAGCCTGTACTGAGCTGATGGCAATTGGACTGGGCTGTTGGACCACTCTGGGGAGTGCATTATCTCCACTCCCTGCTTTTTGCAGGTCTTCACCAATGATAGCGTTGCCATTACAGCTTCTCTCACAGTGCCACCATATTTAAAAAATTGGTTGACTGAGCTGTGATAAAGCTGAGATACCTCCAGTTTTGAAATAATTGCTGCATTTTACACAAGGTAAGTGGTGTGGTGCATTAAGCATCAAGACATAACCACTGAATTATGTCCTCAATTGACTTGTTACCTCCCTCTGTGGAATGATTATTTTTTAGTGATTTGGGTTTTCGATGTTCACTTTCGATTTTGAAAGTTGGCTGGATTTACTGAATTCATGGACAAAGTGGAACATTTATCTGTTACAAGCAATCAAAAATTAAAATAGGCTTTGGGGTACTCATCCTAATTTCTTAATCCATTCACAACTTTGCCACATCCCCCCTGCAGCTTATTGCAGCTTGAATCCTGAATCTCTAGCCTATTGACCTCTGGAAGCACCAGCCATTTGTCCTGGATTTGTGGTAGAGGCTTCAGTTTTCTTGATTGAAGCCTTGAAGATTTGAACCTTCACCGTTGCCCTAATTCTTGTGAAAGGTCAATGACCCAAGTGATCACTCTGTGTCCTTCGCCACAGCAACCAACTTTCCTGCTGAGTATTTACAAATTTTAAAAAAATTTTATTTCAGATTTCCAGCATCTGTAGTATTTTGCTTTGCCTTCTATTCCCTATAGATGTTTTTGAATTGCCAAGGTTTTTGTGGTTTTAACCTCCTCATTTTGTCTCATTTTATGTCCCTCTCTTCACTTTTCTTTGCAACCAATCTTCCTTGTTCAACTTTTGGTAGTCAGTTCTAATTCCATTCTCTCAAGTTTTAAATCTAGTTTGTTGAATGAATTGATTGATTGAGAGCTTATTGTCATACACATGAGCACAATGTACATTTGCACTGAAATTCTTGCTTGCCACAGTTACACAAGTACATAAAAGACACTGACAAGCAATAAGTATAGATTAAACAAAACTTCTGCAGATACTGTGATCGTAGTTAACACAAAAATGCTGCAGAGACTTAACAAGTCACGTAGCATTCCTTATGTAACAAAGATGGATACATAACCAATGTTTTCGCCTAAGCCCTTCATCAAGGTATAAGCAAAAGGTAGGCTGGAGCCTGAATAAAATGGTAGTGGTGAGGGAGGGCGGGGGTCAAGCAAGAGGTAGAGCACAGGCAAGAGATCATAGCTGAATATGAGTGGGAGGTCACAAGAAAAAATGCTGGGAAGTGATAGGAGAGGACATAACTCTCTGAATGGAGAGGGAAGGAGGTGGAGAGCTGGAGGAAAGGAAACAGAGGGATTGGAAAGAGAGGGAGATGGGAGTGGCTTCACAGAAACTGGAGAAGTCGTTGTTAATTCCATCTGGTTGGAGAGTGCCCAGGTGGAACATTGGTGTTGCTCCTCCAATTTATAGATGACCTTAGTTTGGCAGTGCATGAGGCCATGGACAGACATGTCGACACAGGAGTGGGGCGTGTCTGTTGTACAAGGTACATTTGCACCAAAAAATGCACTGAACAACTTGTGAAAAAAATCTATAATAGTAAATGAAATGAATTAAATTAAAAGAGACAGCAAATGCACAAGACAGATAATAAATAATTCACAGTACTGTAATCCTGGTTATAAAAATGCAGTGTTATCTTTGATGATCCTTGAATCACAGCAAGATTCATGTCTGATAACAGTTGGATATAAACTGTTCTTGAACCTTGAGGTGCTAGTCTTCAGGCCTTCTGTACCTCCTGCCTGAAAATAGCTGTGAGAAGAGAGCATGGCCAGGGTGCAGTAGTTCATTTAGGTTGATCCAAAGTGCTGTACATACAATTAGGAATAAATTGGTTGCTATCTAAACAATAACAGGCACAGCCATCTTCCCAATTTCAAATGAACAACAGTGCTACAAACATCAAACTTCAAAGAACAAGCAGAGAACACAAATAAGCCCGGTCGCAATTCTATTTGGATGTCAGCCATCTTAGGGCTGGTTTACTGGCGTCGGCAGGACATAGATGTTACCATCTGCCAGCTTCAAAGGGGAAACTACCAACCAAGTCGTGGTTTCTCGGGGTGGCAGAGCAACAGTCATCTCAAGGCCCCCCCCGATCTCAGACAATCTGAACGTCTGAGGCCTCACGCCTCGGGTCAATATCAATCACGATCAACACATCCTTTGGGATTTCTTGGGGTTAATATTGCTCCACTGCACCGGTTGTATCAGGACACCACCTCCGCCACGTTGCACCATTTCCATGACCATCGAAGCGGGTACCACTGGAAGGCCGAGGCCACATCACCACACTACCCCGCAGATCGGTCTCTTCAGTAAGCCTCACTCCACGACCGTCGAGCTGCAAAGCTTGTAGCTTTGTCTCAGCGACCCACTCATTGTTCCGCGATCCAAGCTGCTGTTCCAGACTCGCTGTGTTTCACCAAAAACTCTTATCGAATCCAGGTTCCTGCAGGGCGCATCTACTTGTTAGTTACAGCAATCCTGGGATCCAGAGCAGCTACAGCTGTGACCACAGTCGTGCCACCATCTTGGTGCAAGGTCACTGAGACCAAAGAGGAGACGCAGGTTGGGGGTTCCCGAGGCAACTGCAATTTTAATACATGTGACAAACTTTGAAATAAATGAAAACAAATTTGTGGAGTTCATTGTCCCAGGTCATTTATGTTTTGAAGAAGAAGAAGAAATGGAAGCAGGAGTCGGCCATCTGGCCCATCGAACCTGCTCCACCATTCAATAATTACAATGATGGGGGCTTTTTATGATGTTACCTGCATTCTTTAGGCTAAAATGGTGGTGCAGCCAGAGCTGCTGTAACGGTAACGCACCTACTGGTGTGGACTCGCAGGTTCCAGTCTTCCGGTCCGACTGCCGTCGGCTCTAAACAGGCTTTAAAATCTTGTTACCGCAGTGTCTGCACCCAAGATGATGGTGCCCGTGATCGGCAGCAGCCATGAGAAGTTGTAGACTCTGGGGAAGCAGAGGACTGGCACACATGACACCAGAAAACAGGGAGACCACCCCCACCGCCCATTTGTGAAGGAGAAGCAGAGGAGACAACCCATGGGATGGTGACCACAATGGGGGTCTGTGGCTGAGGAGAAGAACCATGCAGGCTTTAGGCTTCTAGAGATTGGCTGAAAGGGCACCAGGTATCAGAACTGAGATGCAAGAGGGTGCTGAGGGCAATGGAGGGTTACTAATCATGTCAGAGGATTGGATCTGGAGCTCAGGTTGCCATTTGTTTGGACTGGTGTCTATGTGGCTACAGAGGCTTTGGGAGCACTGGAAGTGAATCTATGGAAGGGCATCTCATTTGCTTCTCTTTGACTGTAAGAGGTATCCGGCAATTTCTGCTGATAGCAAATCTGTCTGCCTCATGGCAGACTAAAGGCAATTTTGTTTCATACTACACTCTTTTTGTTAGAAGATAGTAAAGGAATCTTGAATCTACATGTCTGTAGAGCTCGTCGAAAGAACCAAAGACTTGTTGATCCAAACTAAGGCCTTTATTAGCAAAAGACATGAGCTCTTCACAGGTGGCCGACCAGTCCGGAATGATCCGACCTGGCTAGGGACACAACCCTTTAAGGCCCAGACAATAGGTGTGGCTTAGCTCTCAGCCAATCGCTGTAAGCACAGTCTAGATACAGTAACTATATACACTATGTACATTGGTGATAGATCTGTACTATCACAATGTCTTCAATGAAGGTGAGTTTGCTACCCATGAAAAACATGCTTCCTTTGACATGCAAAGCTAAATTTTAAAGTTGTACTGTTCCAATCAAAAATAAAACATTTCAGTTTTTTTATCACAAATGTAGTTATTTTAATAAAATAAGCACAAATATTAAATGCTAATGTTCCCTTCCCTCATAGTTAACTCTTTCTAGGGAGGGTTCAATCGATATCTGTGTAGCTCAAAATGATAACCTGAGAAACAATTGCACACCACGCTGTAGGGAAAAGCCTAAAGTTATCATTATGACCTCTTACTTAGTGATTTTGGACCCAGGAATATCTGCTGGCAACTGAACCTTTATCTTGAGTATGAAAGATGCACAGTAAAATTCCAATAATCCCCAGTAGTTCAGCATCTTTTTTGAATATACCACTCCCCATTTCTCATTTTCTCTCCAACACAACACAAAGTGGGTGAAGTTGGGACCTTGTCCCATAGGTGGCATAATTTTATTCAGCAGACATTATGTGAAAGGTCTCTCGTAAGCAACTAACTGCTGAAATTTGTCATGGTCCAATGTTCCCTACAGGATTCCTTCAAAATCAAAATGATTGCATGTTTTAAATTGAATTTGTGATAGAACTAAAACTGTCAAAGTTGCTTGAATTATATGCAAGATAAGAAGTCATACAAAAAAATAATATATATATATATATATATCAATGTTCCACGGTATCAGTAAGTACTCAAGTGTTTATGGTGATCACATCAACTATTCTACATCATCTTTGTATTTCTAGATTAACTTGTGAACAGTCTGATTGGAATTAGAGTTCTTGTGGGAGTACATCCATTCACTTGGTGGATGAGTTCCAAACTCTCTTTTGCTAATCATGTTAAGGGCATTCAGGCTAATAATGGTAGACTATATAGCTTTGACAGGTCTATAAATACGTATACATCTGTGTATCTAAGTGAAAGGCTTGTCCTGCAGCAGTGTAAGTTGTTTGCAAATCAGTGGCCGCACACTCTATAATCACAACCTTTTGTCTTCTGGTTTCCTCTGTAACTGAAGGGGGATCTGGTGGCTTTTGGTGGCAACTTTTCATTGCTGGTTGAGGTGTTTTGTGGAGCAAATGAACTAAGATGTTGGGCTGCATCTATTCATGGACGATCTTGGTGTTCTCCAACTTTCTTCCTGACACTGGTAGAAGTTCAATCGAAGTTGCAGTGGTCTTTTTGAGCATTCCTGGCTGGGATGTCACCAAAGTGCGGCAGAAGACAGGTTCTCGATATAAAACTCCCTTTATTGGCAAAAGTGACTTCTCTGCCAATGAAAGTCTGAGGAAAGCATTTCTAAGCACTTTGTGTAAAATAAATCAATAACTACAATGAGGAAATGTGGCATTGCCTTGAAACTGGTTTTTTTTTTGTTCTTCTTTCAATTGACGATATTCTTTTCAATACTCACCGCAGTCCCCTGTACAGAGTGAAACCAAGTGGATTGGTGTGCCTTTCCATTCAGCCCGCAAGTTTTTTTGCCACTTTAATTCCCTGTCTCCTTCCTCATGTGAGCTCCTTTACCATGGGTCTTTATTTCTTTACGAAAGCTATTTACAGTCTTCAGTTCAACAATTCCTCATTGTGATAGTACAGATCTATCACCAATGTACATAGTGTATATAGTTACTGTATCTAGACTGTGCTTACAGCGATTGGCTGAGAGCTAAGCCACACCTATTGTTTGGGCCTTAAAGGGTTGTGTCCCTAGCCAGGTCGGATCATTCCGGACTGGTCGGCCACCTGTGAAGAGCTCCGGTCTTTTGCTAATAAAATTGTAGAGCTCGTCGAAAGAACCAAAGACTTGTTGATCCAAACCAAGGCTTTTATTAGCAAAAGACCGGAGCTCTTCACAGGTGGCCGACCAGTCCGGAATGATCCGACCTGGCTAGGGACACAACCCTTTAAGGCCCAAACAATAGGTGTGGCTTAGCTCTCAGCCAATCGCTGTAAGCACAGTCTAGATACAGTAACTATATACACTATGTACATTGGTGATAGATCTGTACTATCACACTCATCTTAACCAGTGTGCCCATTTAGGACAAATGTTGCAGGTAATGATTCCACTGATGTCATTTACAATTTGACCATCCTGTTTTATTTCTCCACTTGATCTGCAGCTTTCCACATTTGCCTTGCCATTATTCCATTCATTATTTGGTATCTTCTACAATTTAGTCACTCACAGACCTTGTTTCCAATCCCTTTCTTTCTCAGTCTGTGTATGTATTTAAAACTGGTTGCTTCTGTAACATTTTCCAGCTCTGTTGACTTGAACCATTAATTCTGCTTCTCTTTCTACTGATGCATCATGACCTAGTGATCTTTCCTATCACTTTTTGGCTTTTATTAAAACCAATTTAGTACACACTTTGCTTCTTTCATACAAACATGGCAGGCGTCGCAGAGGTGAATAACTAGTAATTGAGGGAGGACTCTAGGGGAACACCAGAGAGGTGATTATGCCTCAGTTTAACTGCTGACACATCAGGCAGAGCAGATTTCTCTGGACTGTGCCAAGTCTACCCTTTATTTTAACAGGAAAGCAATGTCAAATCTGCTTATATGGAGATTCTATTATAAGTTAGGGCATAAGGAAGGCAATTTTCAGTTGGACTGCTGTGCCTTCTTCTTGGGCAGTCTCTTGGGATTGAGAAGGAATTGCTTCTACTTTCTGTGGTGGCTAATGAGGCACAGTGGTCTCCTCCATTGATGGGGTGAGAGGTGACTAACAGGGTTGGAAAATGGGTAGTTTGTGAATTGGTTTCCTTGAGCTTGCGATATGTCTTTAAGGGTCTTGATACAATCCTGTCTCCATTTCAAGTGGTCATGAGCCAGGGCTTCCCAAGAGTAGGTGGAGTTTCAATGGTTTTTCTAAATGGCTTTGAAGACATCCTTGAATATTTTCCTCTGTATGCCTGGTAATTTCTTCCTGCAACAGAGTTTGGAATAAATCGTCTGATTTGGGATTCTGGCATCACACATATAAATAATGTGACTTGCCCAGTTGAGCTAGCTGAGTATACCTTGGGCATGAGATATGGAGATGTTGGGTTTGGTGATACCTTTCCATTGCCTTGAGATGCCGGCTATAGGCAGTTCTGATGTTAACATACAGGAGGGCAGAGATCACTGCTGACCAATGGGGTAAGATGGCTTTGCACCAGGATTGAAGTCCTGATCTTCAAACACCCTTTTCCTCAAGCAACCAAAGGCAGCACTGGCACATTGAAGTGGTAATCATTGATATCTGCCTTTGTTGAGTATGGGAACTGGTCCATATTTTCAGGGCCTCATCTATGGGAGGCAGTGTTGCGCAAGCAGAGACTATCTGTCTTGTTGTTAGAGTCATAGTGTTGTCGGCCACACAAACAGGTCATTTCATCCACCAAGTTAGTGTCAAGCACACACAGATTATTTCACTATAGTGTCAAGCACTGTTCAACAGGTTATATTAGTGAATGTAATAAAAAGCACATTGCTACATCCTTTAACATTGTTAATGATGTTTTGATGATGCTGGAACAATGGGTTTAGGTCCTTCCACAGTTCTTGCTTCCTTTGGGAGCACATTGTGAATGAGCTGAAGGGGAATACAGCTGCCCTGAAACAGATGCTTCTCCAGAGAATCATGTAAAATGAGGAAGGCCAATCATTTGGCCTTCGATAGACTGGTAGCAATCTCTTCTGCATTTAAATGTGTGCAATTCTAATTGCAAACAGAGCTCCAATTCTACTAAATGTGCACAGAGACCGACCGCACAAATAACAAAGCACATCAGTCTTGCCACTGATAGAATGATTCACAACTGAAACCGGGCGTTGAGCAGTTTGGACAAAGCAGAAAGAGACGGACGGGTTATTCAGTACAAGCATTTGGCTATTTAAAGTATACATCATGGTGGAATTAACATTTGCTTCAGGTTTGTTTGAATTGAATATTATGTGGTACAGACGCATTGAGTTTAGGTGTGTGGAAATGACTGCATTGGGGTAGGGGGAAGAGAAGTTACCTGGAAGTATTGTAGTTAAATCTATTGAGGTAAAACAATCCTCATGTGCTCATCGACAAGTGCGGCTGATGTGATGCAGGATGATCAGCGGAGATTTGCTGGGTTGTGATTTATCTGCACAAAATCTTTGCTCTTTGATCAGTGTGAATGAATGATGTATGCCTAATATTGGCATATCATTGCCCAAGTTTTTATTTTATTTCAGCAGGGATAAAGGTGGAAATTTAAAGTTTCCTACGTGGCAGTTCAGTTAAACAACCAACTTCATTATTTTTCAAATGAAATATAATTGACTTGAAACTCTGTTCTCGCTCTACAGAAGCTGCCTGACTTGCTACTTTTTTTCAAAATTTGTCGTATATTTTTATAATTTTTTTCAGTAAATGATCTTCTTCCATGGATGCTGCCTGTCCCATTGAGCTTCTCCAGGAATTTGTTTCTCCAATTTTCTAGCATTTGCAGTCTCTCCTGTTTATCTTCATGTTATTCTACACAAAGCATTTATTAAACTGTAAATAACCGTATGTTCCTGTTGTTAATTTTTTCAACTTTAATGATTCTGGATTGGAAACTATAATTGTAACTTTGTTTGGAGCCAGATTTTGGACAAGGCCTGCCCTATCAAATTTTTAGATTAGACCTATAGCATGGTAATAGTCCCTTTTGGCCAACGATCCTGTGTCGGCTGGAAGAATGTACAAGCTCCTTAGTGCCGGATTCGAACCTGCATCACTGGTGCTGTAATAGCGTTGAGCTAATCACTTTGATGCCCTTTCTGCCTGTCAGGTATTCTTTCTGCCATTTTCATTTCTCAAACTTTTATATCAAGGTATATGCCAGATAGGACACATCAGAACTCTAATGTAGGCTTTGAAGCATCTCCAAATATTTTGTATTCCAAGCTCTGAGATAAGGTCTAAATTTCATACCCATGTTTTGGTGGTTTATGAATGTAGGGATCTTAACTTTTCACTTCTCAATAGATCCAGGTCTGACTTGACTTTTCTGTGTCAGTGGGGATCTTGACTTTCCTGAGACTGGACTCAATTTGCCTATTATTTCCCACTGTGATTTTTTTTTTGCTCCCATTCATGCAACTAACCATGCCTTCCGACCTGTGCCTTGTGGATAACATTCCTTCTTTCATGAGTTCTGTTGAATGTTGCTTGCCACCTCTCACCAATCTTAATCACCTCTGCTGATTTTTGCTGGTGGTGAGAGTTAAAAAAAAAGCAAAACAATCCATTGATAACATTCAGTGTTGTGTGACAGGAGTTGAACATAATTCCTTTAATAGTGGATCCTGATGGGCTGCCCTTGACTGATTTAAGTGTGGACATGTTTTAATTGCCTTCAGGTCTTGAGTTGGAATCAGAAATGGAGAAATGTCTCCCTTCAGGACTTGAGTTGGAATCAAAAGTGGAGAAATGTCCTGGTTTAAGTTTTGAAATATGTTATTGGAAAAAGATTCTGTGACTGTTCATTTCTTACACTCACCTGAGATATTGTGAACTTTTGGAACAGATTTGACTAATTAGAAAACCAAGACCTTAAGACTAGAATAAAATCAACCAAAATGTTCTCTTCTTCCAATAATGTGGCTTCCCCTTCACCACCATCAACTCAGTCCTTTCCTGCATCTCCTCCATTTCTTGCTCATCTTCCCGGGCCCCTCTGACCCCAGACACAATATAAACAGGATTCCCCTTGTCCTCACCTTCCACGCAACCAGCCTCTGCATCCAGCACGTTTTCCTCTGTAATTTCTGCCACCTACAATATAATCCCACCACCAGAGACATTGTCCCATCTCTGCCTTCTGTTGGGGCTGTTCTCTCTGTGGATCCCTTGTCCATTCATCCCTTTTCACCAATCACCCCCTTGACACCTTCCCCTACTGCCACAGAAAGTGCCACACTTGCGCACTCACGTCCTCCCTTAACACCATTCAGGGCCCCAAACAATCCTTCAAATGAAGCAACACTTCATGTGCATCCACCGGAGTTACCTACTGTATCTGGTGCTTCAATTCTGGCCCTCTCTTCATCAGAGAGACTGGACGCAGACTGGGACATTGCTTTATTGAGCACCTTCTCTCTGTCCGCATCAGTGACAAGGATCTCCCAATACCCAACTCTTTCAATTCTGTGTCTGTGTCCATGCTGACATGCCTGTCCATGGCCTCCTGTACTGTCATACCAAGACTACCTGCAAACTGGAGGAGCAACAGCTAATTTTCCATCTGGGCACCTCCAATTGGATGGCATTAACGTGGACTTTTCTGGTTACTGATAGCCTACTTCCCGTTCTCTCTCTCTTCCCCATCCCTCTGTCTTCTTTCCTCCAACTTCCCCCTTCCCTATTCATTCCCTTGTTTGCTGGTGCTCCTTCCCTCCTTTATCCACAGGTATTACCTCCTGCCTGTTGGACTGTACTCATCCCACTGCCCCTCTCCCCTACCATTTTATTCATGCTGCAATGAAGGGCTTAAGCCCAAAACGTTGGTTTTGGTTCTCTTTTGTTACATATCTTCATTCTGGTTATCCATGCCAAGGATGATGAAGATTCCCTTGTCAATTTGTGGGGTTTGATATGTCAGAAAGGAACAGCGTGTGTGTGAATGGATTTTAGGTGAGTAGGGTCCAGACCCACCCTCTTGACATCCCCTCCCAGATGCAGTGGCATGGTGAGGTCCAAGATGACTGGGGGAAGTTCTGTTTCAGTGAATGACCTGACCAAGCAATGATGCAAGGGATGCCCTTTTTGTGCTTCATGGCACATGTTTGCTAAATGGTCATTGACCTTGCAAGAGGGTTCATCTGCCCTCTGACAGGTCTTGTTTTTCAACCTGCAACATGTCTAGCCACCCTCCTCACCAGGCAAGCCTGGTAGGGGAGCCAGTCTAGTCAATGACCAGCTGACCATGCGACAGTTAGTACTGGGTTATGTGCAAATATGTGTGTTTTATTTAAGACTGGAACCTCAGATTTAAAAATACCAGAAGTAATGTAAGCTAGCACATTTTTACTTCATCAAAGGTTAATCAATATTTGATAAATGGATAAGAATATCATTTTCCACCACCACCCCAACCCAAACCCTGTTCAAAATCAGTTGGTGGGTCACTGCTGAGACTATGTGCTGCGAAGTCGAAGCAGATTTACTCGAACAATAAATTGAACAATTGTGTACACTCCAGTGGACGTAACCTTTCACTATCACCATGGCCTTTAACTTAATTTTAGTCAATACCTCCTCCCTTTCAAGATATCTCTGTAGTTTGGGCTGCCAGCTCGGAAAAGATCTTGATTTGAAAGGACAGTGAAAGGTAATGTGACATCTAAGTACAGGAAAACCTCCGGTATCTGGCACCTATAGGGATTGGTAGATGCCAGATAAGTGTATTTGAAGGAGCACCAGCAAACAAGGGAAAGGGAAATGGCTCTGTGAATGGATAGGGAAGGGGGAAGCTGGAGGAAAGAAGACAGAGGGATGGGGAACAGATTCACTCTTACATTGCCTAACTAATAACCCTGTATAAAGAATAAACAGTTTAAAAGTCAAAAATACTAGACTATACTTTCACTGAACAAATTTCACTTGCATGAATATATAAACCTTAAAGCATTTTACTTTATTTTCAATCACATTCTTTGAAAACATTTAATCATTGCTGCATCTATAGATTCCTTCCCCTCCATGAGTCACCCAAAGGACAAACAATAACATTGTAGATAATTAATCCCCTGCCACGTTTACATATAAAACCTCGAGATGGGGCAACGCTTACTAAGCAGGAGCCACTTTCAGGTGGCCAGAATACCCCAATGTAAAGCCGCCTAAAATACCCGAATGCTGCTATTGGGAGGCCACCTGAAAGTGGAGAACCCTGACCTGAGGAGTACTTACCCAACCCTCCTCGGGTAGGTGTATTCTCCACTTCCAAGCACTCCCTCTAGGCACCTGAAAGCGGGCGGGACTACAGCCACATTCAACAGGAGCCGGTGTTTGCTTCGTGGTGCCTGTTCCCGCTGTGGACCTTTCAGGTGCCAGATCAGCGCCGCCACCTGAATGTCGCTTCGCACACACCTGCAACTGACTCCGGAGCCATATTCTCCCAGCTATTCTACCTGAAGGTGGCTAGGGCTAAGGAGAAACTTTAAGAGAGTCTCCCCAATGGCGAGCGGCATCAACCAACTCATCATCCTGGACGACACCATTTTATTCAAACAGAACTTTATTCAAACTTTGTTTAAACAGCTGCCACAAGCAAAGCACAACCCAAGCTCTCCACTGGCTGAATATTTGCTCCCATCTTCCCCAAAGGTTTATGTGTTACCTCAAAGAACATTTAATTTTACAATTTTAAGCTTGCCTATTTTTACCTATTATTTTATTCTTAATTATTTTAATTTTCTTTAATTTTTTTTGTTGGTTACTTGAGGCTACTGGTTACTTGAATTCCAGATACCAGGGGTTTTATTGTACAGTATATCGTTATCTCAGGTGAAAAATGCAGAACAAACAAGGCCCTTTAGATGAGTCCTATTATTAAACCTGTTTGGATTTGTTAAAACTGTTTATAATGTTAAATCAGTTGAATGAGTGATGAAGGGCATTAACTTAAATTTGCTTTTTGCTCATAGCCATGAGTAAATGTGTTGTGCAATGACTATAAAATTGTTTCAGAGAAATAAAATGCATTGCTACGTGAAGGAGTTCAAATTTTAATCTTTTCATATTTAGTTGTACTTGTATTTATTTCATTTGTAGCAAAGCTGGTCATAATATTCCAGTCGGTTCAGCATATTTTAATATATCAAGTGGACATCGCAATTGAGTGAGTTGATATAATGAAAGATAAGATAAAAATTATGGTTCTCGACAGGATTCATTGCAGATCTGCTGCTATAGTAAACCTATACTGCAAACTTATTGAATACCAAGGTGATTAGGAAATAAATTTTAAAGAATAATGATGTATGACTTGTATCCCACAAGTGGGCTGACCTGATATTTATCAAACTGCTGTAAACAAGTTGTCAAATGGATATAAATCTTTGTTCCACTAGCCAGCATAATAAGTAGAGTTGAAATTATTTTTTAGAAAGAAAAGAAGATTGGATTAAAATTAATTATAATGCAGCATTATTACCTTGTGCTATTATTTCAATATAAATTCAGGCAGCGAGGATAAGAATTGCGGTTACATTTTGAGCCATTAAACTGACAGCTCTTTCGGATGAGAGAAAGGAGAAGTAGGTCATACAAAGGCAGAAATAAATGGGTTAATCAGGATATATGAGGGATTATTAAGGTGGACATTAAATACGGGCCTTGCATTGATGTCTACATGCTTTGAGTGGAAAAAAATAAATGTAATTTGTGGCTCCCTATTGTAATGGATTTGTAAGAGTATCAATTCTAGTTTACTTACAGTCTTGGTCCAAGTGAAAAAATGTTTGTGTCTTTGTAAACTCAAACCTCCTGACATTAAACCTGACTATGCTGGGGTTTATCTTTTTAAAGCTTCATTCAACCACAGATCTTTATACTTCTCAGTAGAATGAATATTTTAAGAAAAGCCATTAAAATCGAGGCATGCACTTGCGTAGTTCAAAAAATGTTTCAACCATGAAGAATTTGGAAGCACTGGGATACAGCACTTGCCAGAAAAATGGGTGAAAATATTTTGATAAAAGCAGCCATGTCCACATTTTTTGGAAGCCTGCATCAGTTTATTAAATGTTTGAAGCAATTTGCTTTCACAAATAATTACTTTTTTAAAAAAGCTTAAATACAGCATAAAGGGTTTTTGAGCCTTGCATATTGGTTTCAAAGTACCATGAATTTTGGATCCAGTGATACCTCTTGATCTTTTATTACACTTCATGCTATGGGCGCTTCTGATTGAAATGTTCTGGTCAGCCTTAAATTTGAACGCAGATAACAACCTCTGATGTCTTGTGCAATTTTGAACCTACAAGGACTTTGGATGATCACAGGCCAGCATAAATCCCCATTACCAAATGAGAATGTTATGTTGTTAACAATGAACTGTTCTTAATAAATGGGATTCAGTGCCAATTTGGATTCTTGTTGATTCTTAGTTAATCCTCCTAAGAAAACAATGAAAATTACAAATGTGGTGTAGATTTCCTTTGAGTGCTCTGGTTTCCTTGCAAAGATGTCTCAGTTGGGAGGTTGTGGTGATTGTAAGTTACCCCTATTGTTTAGGTAGGTCAGGGAGAGGGTTGAAGGGTACATTGAAGAGAATAGGAAAGATATGTGAGAAAATGGAATTGATGAGATTGCTTTGAGCACCAACATGGACTTGATGGGTTGAATAGTCTCCTTGTATGTCATAAGGAAATAATACACTCTGAACAGTCTTTTAAATGCTCATAGTACAACTTCATTCCTTATAAATGTCCAATCTACAGCCAGATTTTGGCTGCCAGTTTGTGGAGCTTGCATCATTTGAGATGACTGTAACAAGGTTACACTGTCAGTGGTCTGGATTTTACAATAATAATGACAGTGAAACCAGTGAGGTCATCACCATTAGTCTGAACCTGATTGCAACTGACCATAAAATCCCATTGTTTCTGTCAACAATCCAGGAGATCTTTGCAGTCCAAGGCGTTTTGAACCTTCCCCATAACAATCAATCCGCAATCACTTGAACAATCCGTGCTTCATGCTTTTTATTAAGCACTCCCACCATAAATTATCTAAAAAAATCTAACCTTCCATTACATGTGGTCTAAGTGAGACTTTAATGGCATACTCAGTCATAATTACTGCAAACTACCTTGCCCGAAAAATACAGTATTACATATGTGTAATGTATTCTGCTTACATGAATAATTAAATATAAAAGTTTGTAAAAAGAACTAGTTACACGTTTATTAGTGTTATTTTAGCTTCTGTTTTGGTTATTTGTGTGTGTTTAGACTTTTTTTATTATTCTCCATAACTACAATTAAAAATAGGTCTTGGACTTGACTCCTGGGCTCCTCTTGGTCTCTCTCTCCACAGCAACAAGTATTGGATTGGGGGAAACATGATCCTTGAAAATTGTTAGATTCAAAGGAATAACATTTCCCTAGGTCAGGAGAAATACTGTCACTTTGCTGCGAGAGCAAATAGCATTGTATTGATCAGTCCTTCGAAATAAGGGAAAGTGGAAACAGCAACAATCAAATATTTAATTTTCCATAAGAATCTTTATTTGATGATATTGTGCTTTATGGATGATACCTCTTGAAAATCAAGTTTATCATTCAAATATTCTGGAAACAATAGTGAATTTAGCATTTTTTTAATGTTTGCAATGTTACCTTTGGGATGCCTCAAAGTGGAGATATTTATGACACCTTGCATCTGGACGCGCAGAGCAATGTTTATAGTTAGTTTCTCTTAGCAGAGTATTTAATTTGCACTTTTTAATGTGCTCACAGCACAATTTTAAAACAGCTTGGCCATACAACAGGCTTTGTGACATGAGTGGGCATTCCAACAGGAGGTTGCCCACAGGTTTTATATTGATATTCTATTTCACAAGCACGGAAGGATCTACGTAAATTAACAAAATCATTAATCTTTTCCCTCGGGGTAGATGTTAGAGGTGGTGCTGATTGGGAGATGCTCATTCAGTTTACATGCGAGCGAGAAGAGCCTTGAGATATAAATAGTACCTCCCAGAATGTGACCTTGATTCCTCGAATGCTTCTTCTCAGAAGTCAATGATCAGATTTGAGGTCTGGTGCAGATGGGTAAGGAGATGAACTAGAAGTGGGAGGCAAACAGATGGTGCAGAATGCTTCCCTGCTGGTGTTGGTGTTAGCCAGTATCTTTCATACAACGGGCAGCATTCTCCCAGTATGAAGCTTTCCAAAGAATAATACTTCTCTCTCCAACCCCAACTTCTTACACATTGTTCAAAAGAATGGAAAATAACTATTATTATGCCAATCAAAATGAAAGCACAATTCTTAAAAGTTCAAGAAGATGTATAAATTTGATCTGGCTGGGATCCCTTTGTTGCTATTACATAGAAAATCCATATTTTAAGGAATAGAAAATAAATTTAAGATTTTGGAAATAAAAAAGAATAGTAAGTAATAAATATTGAGTGTCTTGGTTCTAAAAATAGTCTTGTGGCCTTTTTAGTTGCCCCAGTGGAAGTTCCTCATTATTTCGAATGATCTTTAGAATTTGTGTCTCCAGAGCCGAATCGTGCTAAAATATAATCTTCTCTAAAATCTGATTCACTGGGAAAGCTTTAAAGGGACTGAAAAGAGTTGGATATCTCAGTAAAGTGTTCAGTCAAACTTGCACGAAGTTCCCAAGGCACTGTTTGTCTACTGATGAGTCCTGAGACATTTAAAGTGACAAAGGCTTGCATTGAAAAAGTACCCATCAATTAAGTAGCCCGAGATGCTCCACGGAAACTTGTGAAAGGAAAATTTTCATTGAATCAAATGTGCAAATGTATGTTGTTGATTTGAATATGGAGTGACCAAAGAGGATCATTTAGAGGAGAGGTAGGGAGGTTGAGTGGAACGATTTTGGAACTTGGAGCCCATGGAACCAAAAGACCTGGCTGCTAGTGACAGAGCGATACAGTACAAGTGGTTTTGTTTGGACTACGACTTCAACCTCATGCAATCAGCAACATTTCATTATTTATAAGTCAGTAATTAATACAAAAATGACTTTTTTGGTTAATCTGTTGAAATGATGCCAAGGGGTGGGCTTGTTATACCTTGGTGTGGAATGGGGTGGGGTGGTGCAGTTGAAAAGAAAGTTGATTGTGGCATCGAGAATGAGGAAGGCAGGATGATAAAATGCAAGCAACAGTTGATGAAGTTGAGGTATTTGCTTATGTAATGTTGGCGAGTTGAGGTCTAAATTCTATATAAATATTGCATCACCCTCATAATCACAGGAGGCATAAAAGCCTGATTTGACATGGTGATGTATAACCAGCCTACCCCACACCAGGAGCTTCGAAGCCATCCATCTCCAGTGACTTCTGCAATTATACTATTCACTGTGGGTATGCTCTATTAAAATGCATCTACAGACTTTGTAGGATGTGTAAAGTTTTAGCCTCAGGCATTGTAATTATACGGTTCACACTAATAAATTATGCAATACATAAAATAATTGGGTACCGCTAGCATTTAGGGGAATGTATTTTTCATTTGGAATTTGCTAGATGCACTTACCTTTTCTTTGCCTCTAAGTATAGCTGGTTGTATGGGATTGTTAGATTTGTGCATAGCCTGTGGACTAGGGTTGTAATTGCACCATATTTGACTTCTGCTGGCTTTCCCTGCTGAGACCATCATATTACTTGTTCTAACAAGAATGTTTTAGGGGAAGCTAATGGACAAATGTATCTGGTTGGTTCAACCTTGCTTCTGAAGTGTGAAACTGCCCAGAAAATTCTATCTCATTCATACCTCAAGAATAAAAACTTGAGAGATTGAAGTTGCATGACTCTCCTTCGAAGGTCAGCAGGCAGTTTTCTCGCTTTCATGTCAGTCGGTCAGAGTTCAGATCACATCTTGGAGGCTCGAACACAACTTCTAGACTGGCTGCACACAACAGTGCTGGAGAAACTTGGCAGATACTGCAGCATCCATCAGAAGGAAGGGGGTAACCTACGCTTTGGGCCTGGTTTCTCCAGCACTTCTGCGTATTGCACTCTGCCCCAGCATCTGCAGTCTGCCTCGTTTAACTGCTCGACTGGCACCTGGCACTTCTGTTGAATTAACAAGGCCCACTCTGTACTCTCAGATGGGCATTAAATGAGCTGTTTTGGTGGCATTTTCCTGGTTTATTGTGTGACATTATTAAAAACACATGTTTTGGTTGTTACCACATTGCTGTGTGAGGGGCCAGGCACAAATAGGCTGCTGCAGGTCGTCCTCATGTCAGATTAATTTTAACAAGTGTTTGCCAAAGTCTTCAAAGGCATCTAGAGCAAGTACAGCTTCGTGTGCTCCAAGCATATCAGCTATGCACGCTAAGGTGCATCCACTCACAGTGTGAGTGGATGGAGAAAAGACATGCTCTAGAAGATAAATAAGCTGAAATGAAGAATCAGCAACTAAGGCAAGAAGCTGAAATCAAGAAACAACAATTCCAGGAAGAAGAACAAAAAAGTTTATTGAAGAGAGAAAAGAAAGAACTAGACCTTGAGGAACAATATACTATGAAGATGGCCAAAGTAAAAGCATTAGCTCAGCTCAGGCTTCTGCAAGATCTATCACCCAAAGGGCAGCACCTAGCATTCCAGCATATCAATAGGTACCGCAGTCACAAGAATCGAGTATACTCCAGCAAGGAGCCACGGGTGGAAATGATAGTGGGCAAATGCCCATGACCAACCCTGTGGAAAGGGCTAGCGACATTCAATCCCTTCCAAGTGCACAATTTATGAATCTTCCCGAAAGGAGAGCATTTCAAAAAGGTTCAACCATGTGAGTTGATCAGACTCAACAGTTGATGCCTATTTGTGTTGCTGAGGAACCAGAAACAAGTTAAGGATCTCCACCAATGCCGTCACTTAAATACCAAGGATCCCCATCAATGCCATCAGTTACTATGTTCTACATAGTTCTACATAGGTTCTATTCCTATGGCACCAGTTCAAGTTCCTTATGCTCCATTCACAAGACAACCAGTCACAAGCCATGG
Organism: Narcine bancroftii; assembly: GCF_036971445.1. Lineage (NCBI taxonomy): Eukaryota > Metazoa > Chordata > Chondrichthyes > Torpediniformes > Narcinidae > Narcine > Narcine bancroftii. The sequence goes on from NC_091472.1 coordinate 131,400,796, forward strand.
TGGACAAGACACTATATTATCACTCATAGCAAAACAAAATGAAATTTCTGCTATGTTAGCACAGCAACAAGGTTCATATGTGTGGTGCGCTGTTAGACAGAACCAGACACACACAAGGTAAGGACTGTACAACAGACTTTAATCAACAAAGACTTCCACAGAGCCAGGCTGGCTGTTGCTCCAGTAATTCTGAGTGAGACTTCGGAGGACGGCGCAGGCTTATATCCCAGAGGGTGATTGACACACGACTGGGTGGGGCTTGATCCGTTCAGGTCAACTGATTGACAGCCGACCAGGTGTTGTCCTGTCCCCCTTACACTCTTGCAGGCACAGAGGTTTCCCCCTGCAGTAGGCCAGTGATGTACCACCACAATATGGTTTACCAAAGAAAGAAATTCTAGTTTTTAATGGCGATCCATTACAATATCTGACGTTCATGAAAACCTTTGAACATTGAAAGTAATACTAAAGATGTTAAAGATCGTCTGTATTACCTGGAACAGTATATTGGAGGACAGGTGAAGGAATTAGTCAAAAGTTGCCAATATATGGATCCAGAACAAGGTTTTAAAAGGGCAAAATAATTATTGCATCATCATTATGGCCATGAACAAGGGCCCATATAGACAAGAATCTTTCTTGGTCAGCAATAAAATCAGAGGACACGAAGGCTTTACAAGCATATGCACTCTTTCTGAGAGGATGTTGTAACACAATGGGAATTAGTGTACATCTGCAAGAGCTGAATTTGCTTGCTAATTTGTCAATTATTGTCACCTTATAAGCTGAGGGAATTATGGAGAAACAAAGCTGCAGAGCTTAAGATGCTTTCCGGAAGGGACACCACTTTTGAGGATGCTGTACAACTCTTGGAATGGCATGTGTATGTTAACACTGTACCAACATTTGGAAATATTAAGGATACTTCAATAGTTCCTGAAGATGTAAAGAAGTCTAAATCATTGTCTCCACAGAAACCAAAGGGAAGTACCTTTGTTACTGCTGTGTCAGATACAAGCACAAGAAAGAACAAGGAAACAAAGGAAAAAGATCAGACTGTTCAGAAAAGCTGTTTGCATTGCATTGCATGCTTTAGAAAAATGTTAACAATTGGAGAAAAAGTCATATGACGAGAAATTAACCTTTTTAAAAAAGAATGAAATATGTTTTGGTTGCTTGTGTAAAGGACTCATCAGCAAAATTTGTAATAAGTGATTCAGTTGTGATATATGCAGTTTAAAAGATCTCCAATTACTGCATACTCAACAAAGTAAAGTTGAGAAAGAAGTCAAACAATCTGAATCCAAGACTAAAGACACAGTCAAAGAGAATGCTTCAGCTTCGGTTCAGACAAACAGTCTCACTTGGGCCAGTGACAGAGATCTCTCAAGAGCTCCAGTGCAGGTTAAGCTAAAGAAGGAAACTTCATACTGAAGACTTGCACATTTCTTGATCCAGGAAGTACCGTATCATTTTGATCTGTTGAATTAATGAATAAATTTAATGTTCATGACTAAAAAATCACAAATCTTGTTGAAGACATTGAATGATGAAAGGAACATTGAAACTAATATAGTTTCAGGTTTACAGATTGCTGGATTGAATAGCAATGAATTTTGCTCTCTTCCAGGTGTATGTACTCAGAAGACTATGCCTATGAATAAGGAAAATATTCCCTATCAGGATGATATCAAACAGTGGGATCATCTAAAAGACGTTGGCTTACCCAAGATTGATGCTGAAATTGAGATGTTAATTGGATTAGATGTTCCAAAAGCTCTCGAATCTCTAAAAGTAATAAGGAGTCAAAAGACGGACCTTATGCTGTGAAAACATTGCTTGGATGGACAATTAATGGACCATTAGGAGGAAAAATTAATAATGATCAGGAGTTGTCGAATGTAAATGTCAACAGAATTCAGTTGTCAAACTTAATGATCTACAGCACACATGTCAAACTCTGGCCCGCAAGATCATTTCAAAAATGTATTAGAGGTGGCCCACCCTGCAGCGAGAGCCGATGCTGTTTTTTGGTAATGTCACCCCCACCATCCTCCCCCTTCATTGCACATCCTTCCCCATTGTAACATGAGAAATTGTAACACGAGAAGTCTGTCGATGTCATCAGCCGGCAAGCCAGTTGGAAGGATCCCCGCACAACCAGTCACTTCTCCCACCTGTCGAGCGGTGTGGCGGATGGGCGAGCGCCTGTGATTTCCAGTCGGCGCGACGGGCATGGCAGGCTGCGCACGGCCCCCGGGCAGCGTGAGCCCCGCGCGACTGGCACCGGACGGCCCTTCCACAGCGCGAGTGCACTTCTCCCGGTCGCCACGGCCTTCAGCGCTTGCACCCGTGCAGACCCCAGGGACGGCTGGTTTGGCCCTGCACGTGAAGAGAGAGATGGTGGCTGTCCGCAAAGGCTGATCGGCAGCACGCTGGGCCTGAGTGGGTGGGTAAGCAGGGGTGGGCAGAGGGTGTAGGTGAGGAGTAATGGGCAGGGGAAGTTATGGTGGTGCGAGGGGCAGTTAGAGGGAGGGATGAGTAGAAGGAGGGGTGGATAGGGAAGAGGTAAAAGGGGAGGGGCAGGGCGAGTAAGGGAGGGGTGATTAGAGGGTGAGAGACGGGTAGAGGGAGGAACAGGTTGAGGGGAGAGGCAGTAGAGGGGCGTGTATAGGATGGGGTGGGTAGAGGCAGAGCGAGTGGAGTGAGGGGTGAGTAGAGGTTGGGTAAAGGACTGGTCAGGTAGAGGGATGGTGGGTCAAGGGTGAATAGAGGCCTAGAGCCTGAGGAGTGAGTAGGAAATGCTGAGTCCTGATGCAGGCCAAAATAGACACAGCCTGTGAATGCTGACTACATCTCCACAGGGACCAAATATGTTTCCCTCAGGTCAAGCAAAGGGTAAACTTGAGCTACCTACTCCTGACCTGTAACATTATCCTCCTAAAATTATATCCTAAAGTTTAACATTACATATGTTGAAAGAAGAGAAAACATGCAGATGTTGTTGAAAATTTTCAATAAATATTTAGTTCGGCCCTCGACTTAGTCCAATTTTTTTAATTTTGGCCCTCCGTGAATTTGAGTTTGACACCCCTGATCTACAGGAACAACAGTTTAAAATTGATTTCCCTGAATGTCTTAAAGATATTCAAGAACTTTCAAAGGAGGATAAACAGTTTCTGGAGTTAGTTTCAAATTCTGTTAAACATGTTGATGGTCATTACTGTATAGCGTTACCTTTGAAAAAAAGAGAAATTTGGATGCCAAATAATAAAATAATTGCATAACAGTGTATGCTGAATGTGAAGAGAAAATTCAAGAGAAATTCTTCCTTTCATTTGGACTATATCAATGTTATGGTGGACATGATAACCAAGGGTTATGTAGAAAAGGTATCAGAAGATATTTGGGAATGTAAAGATGGTTGAAAATGGTATTTAGCTACGTGTAGTATTTGATTGTGGAGCATCATTTCAAGGAGTTTCATTGAATTCTCAACTTTTACAAGGTCCAGACTTAACCAGTACACCTTAAAAGGCATTCTGATAAGATTTTGTAAAGAGTCTATTGTAACTGCTGCGGATATTGAAGCGATGTTTCATCAAGTGAAAGTACCATCGGAAGATTGTGATTTTCTATGATTGTTATAGTGGTCTAATGGCAATTACAGAAAAGATATGATTGAATACAGAATGACAGTTCATTTATTTGGAGCAACTTTAACCAAATTGTGCAAATTTTGCTCTCGAAATGTGCTGAAGATAATGAAGAGTAATTTAATTCTCAATCTATGAGCATCATTAGAAATAATTTCTATGTTGATGATTGTCTTTCTTCAGAGGTTTCAGAAAAAGATGTAATAGATCTTTATCATGAGTTAAAAGGAGGTTTCTTCCTTATGAAATGGATTAGTGATGGATTAGTATCAAGTGATGACACTACTTCAATAGTCGAGATATGTTGGCTGTTATTCCTGAGGAAGAAAGAGCAAAGGAGAGAAAACATATTGACTTGGATTGTGACATTCTACTTGTCGAAAGAATTCTAGGGGTGTAATGGTGTGTTCAATCTGATGTTATCAAAGTCAAAATTGTTTTGAAAGAATGACCTTTGACAAGAGGAGGTATTCTTTCAATCATAAATTCGCTACATGTTCCTTTTGGAATATTGACACCAATAGTATTAATAGCCAAGAAAATTTTGCAAAAGAAAATTTGGATGGGATGAAACTATACTAGATTCCATCGCACAAGATTGGATGAATTCGATTGAGAATCTTAAAATGTTAGAAAGTTTTGAAGTTGACAGATATTTTAAACCTACAGACTTTGGAATTGCCACATTTGCTCAGTTACACCATTTCGCTGACACAAGTGAAGGTGATTTTGGTCCTGTCGGTTATTTAGTACTGTGAAATAACCAAGAGCGAGTACATTGTGGATTTGTAATGGGAAATGCCAGAGTGACTCCATTAAAGCCAGTCACCATGCCTTGAATGGAATTGACTGCCGCTACTATAGTGAGCAAAATGGACACTGTATTAAGAAGAGAATTATAGATGGAGTTAGCAGATTCTTTGTTTTGGACTGATAGTACATCAGTTGTTAAATACTTTAACAACAAAACCATAAGGTTTCATATCTTTGTGACTAACTGAATTAATAAGATCGAGAAGGTTTCGAATGCTAAACCTGGACAACAACAAATGGTGGATTTGCCACAATACAGAGTTTCACCTGATGAACCCAATTCACATATGTGGGAGTTGATTATTTTGGTCCTTTACAAGTAAAGTGAGGAAGAAGTGTTGAAAAATGATACGGAGCTATTTTTACTTGTTTGACCACGAGAGCAATTCATATTGAAGTAGTGTCATCACTTGATACAGACTCTTTTATCAATGTTTTTCGGCATTTTATCGCTAGATGTGATCAAGTCAAGGAATTATGTTCTGATAATGGATCTAACTTTACAGGAGCTCAACAAGAGTTACGAAAAGACATTCAAAATTGGAATCAACATCAAATTCATGATGCATTACTTCAGAAAGAAATTAGTTGAATATTTAACCCAACCACAGGATCACATCATGGACGTGTGTGGGAAAGAATTATTAGATCAATCAAGGAAATTCTTAATTCCATTTTGAATAGTCCTATACTGAATGATGACAATCTTTAGACAGTATTATGTGAGATTGAAGGTATTTGAAATAGTTGTCCAATAACAAAAATTTCAGTTAATTCAAATGACATCGAGGCACGTACACTGAATCATCTCTTACTTCTTAATCTAAAACTTTAATGCCTCTGGGTCAATTTCAGAAAGAAGATATTTATGCAAGACACAGTTGGAGATAAGTGCAGTTTATTGAGGATTTATTTTTGAAAAGATAGATTAAAGAATATCTTTCATTATTACAAAAAAGACTAAAATTGTCTAAAGCTAAATGCAATTTTGTTTGCAGAGACATGGTAATTATCATGGATGATTCTGCACCAAGAAATTCTTGGTTGTTGAGAAAAATCATGGATACGGTCCTGGACAAAAAAGGAATTCTTTCAGCATGTGCGGATTAAACAAAGACTGGCTATTAAATTGACCTATTACTAAAACCTGTCTTTTACAAGAAGTAGAAAGTTTTGATTTCTAATCTTATACTTAGCATATTTACTTTTGTATCTGTAATGGTAATTATATATTAGTCATTAATGTCTATTATAATAATTAGGGGGTGGAATGTAAAAGTTAAAACCTTGTATTTTCGATTCTTAGTTAATTCTGTGCCTATCCCTTTAAGAAAAAAGTATTGTTTGTAGTGTTACCATAGTGACTATGACATCATATGTCATAATCTCTGAGCGGATCAAGAATTTACAGTTCATTCTTTGAAGAATTATGAAGGAGATGTAAGCTCAAGATACTTTGCATTCATCTTAATTTCATCTTAATTCATCTTATATTATCTTATTTCATTTTATGGTTTTTATATCTGTTTAAAGTTGAATATCATTATATCATTATATAGTATACTTTGTTTATTCATCATTATGAAAATCTCAATGTGAAGTTATGCAAAAGGTTTATTTTATCAACAAATTAAAACTACTTAAAGCTTCATCTACAAAGTTTGGTTTATTGAATTAATAAGATAGTAATTGAAAATAATCATTGCTCATATTTCCTTGAAATTGACACATTTTGAAATTTTAAAATATTAGAACTTGGTACTGTCTGTCTCTCACTGGCATGAGATCCTTCCGGAGGTGCTCCACACCACTCAATCTCTGCTATATACTGCTATTAACACTACCCTTCACAAAATAATTTTCTTCTTCCCCAGGAAGTCTGCATCAGGGACAACACCTGGCTGACACCTCCAGGGCTGGTCCTGCTACGAAAACACACGAAGGTCCCTAAAACCAACCCGCTGGTCGAAAGGGTTCAGCTCCTTCACACGAACCCCCAATAATCATATATAGCCTACCCGGATGGGCTTGAAGAAGCTGTGTCCATCTGGGAACTCGTGCACATGAGGGCACTATACATACCAGGCAACACACCCTCATTCCGCAGTCATGCAATACATTACCACAGCACCCTTCCCTGCCCCCCTCCCCCCACTGCCCCAGTCACTCTGGCCGAGCTGTTATGTCCCCAGCAGGTCGACACAGCTCTGGAGGTCTGAGATGAAACAGCAGCCCCGGCTACAACCCTACAACTGGGGCTCAGTAGGGTCAGTATGCAAGATTAAGCCGCCAGACCAGCTTAACCTGTGAAATTTTGTGCCTCATGTCACCCCGCCAGACAATTAACAAAAAAACAAGGAGTATATGTGAGCGGAGCTTATTACTTGACTCTCCCCGCCTTGTGACTGTACCTGTGGCCCATTCCTCTTTTGACCTTGTAAAAATCTTCCATCACCCTGACCTTTCTCCAGAAAGTCCGGGTCACAGCACATGATGAGGTCCTTGTCCATTGTGAATAAAAGCCTGTAGATCAGTGACTCAGTCTCAGCCTCTCAAGTTATCTACTGTGTATCATCCTCTTGCCAAAATTGACAAGTTCACATTTTCCCACATCACTCTCCATTTGCACCTCTGTGCCCCATTTAACCTATCCAAAGTCAAGGTTCAGGTCAAGTACATTCAAGACATCACATACAACCTTGCAATTCTTTTTCCTGTGGATTAGGCAAATATTCTACTTATCGCTACTGCAAAAAACTGTACTCAAGAAAATATACCCATAAAAAAAGAGAAATCTAACAAACTGTACAATACAGAAAAAAATATTCAGTTGAGACGTTGTGAGGAGTGTAAGAAGCACAGCCATTACATTGAGGGTCGTTAACGACTGTTTTATTTGAATCTGGCGCATGCCCTTTTAAGGGCAGCGCTGGTTCAGTCATCACGTGCGTGATGATGTCACCATGCTGCCTGGGGCATGCGCCGTGTGGGAGGTTTAACTGAGGAAGAAACCCCCGATGGCGCCATCTTCCCAGGGCTGCCATCCATGTGGCATTACAAGTGGGGCCAGTTCGCCCTGAGCGAGTGTGCCACCACACAACCCCCCCCCCCCCAGAACTGGCTACGCGCCTGCCGCTTGGGCAGGTGGCCCCTTCGCTTGGGCCTGGCCGTCTGCACCGGCTGTGATAAGATCAGATGGGCCGCCTGCAGGCAGTCCACCGTAAACAGTTCCTCCCTTCTCCCAATGTCCAAGGTGAAGGTTCCACCGGACCGGTGCAAGACCTTGTACGGCCCCTCATATGGGCACTGCAGAGGTGCCCCCTGTGGTCCCCTCTGCATGAAAATGAATTGGGCAGAGTCGAGCTCCTTGGGGAGGTGGACTGGCCGGGTGGCGTGGCGGGATGGAGGTGGAGGAGCCAAGGAGGCTAATCTCCTGCGGGGGTCCACCAGTAAGTTTGTGTCTGTGGTTGCAGTGTTGGGTTCAGGGCCAAAGAACTCACCAGACAGAGAGAGCGGTGTGCTGTATACCATCTCCGCCGACGAGGCTTGCAAGTCCTCCTTGGGTGCCGTCCTAATCCCCAGGAGGACCCAGGGTAGTTCGTCCGCCCAGTCGGGGCCGGCGAGTCTGGACATGAGCGATGCCTTCACCAGCCCATTGAACTGTGGGTGGTATGGCATGGTGTGGTGGAGCTTGACCCCCAGGAGTTTTGACAACTGTGTCCACAGGGTGGACGTGAACTGTACGCCCCTGTCGCTGGTGATGTGTGCTGGGGCTCTGAATCGGGTGATCCACTGGCTGACCAGAGCCCTGGTGCATGTTTCTGCAGAGGCCTCCTTGATTGGGATAACCTCGGGACATCTTGTGCAATGGTCCACCACCGTGAGAAGGTAACACGCATCCCTGGATACCGGCAAGGGTCCGACGACAGTGACGTGGATGTGCTGGAGCCTGCGAGCCGCTGAGTCAAAGCGTTAGATGGGGACCTGCGTGTGTCGGTGGACTTTGGAGTTCTGGCACCTGGTGTAGTTCCTGGCCAGCTCCGCCAATTCTTTCTTTAGTCCATGCCATACGAACCCTTCCACGACCATCCATGCAGTTGTCTTCACCGCCGGGTGGGTGAGGTCGTGGATCATGCTGAAGACTCTTGCTTTCCAGTGCGGCGGGATTACCGGATGTGGCGTACCTGTTGAAATGTCGCAGAGCAGTGTGTCCGGGCTGTTGGGCACTTGGACGTATTTGAGTTCGAGGCTTGTGATGGCGGTTCGGAGGGCTTGTGTCTCCGCATAGTTTCTCTGGACCTGAGCCAGCTGAGCATAGTCCAGGCCGGGGGCGAGAGTGTTGATGGCTGGGCGTGAGAGTGAGTCCGCCACCACATTGTCCTTGCTGGCCCTGTGCCGGATGTCGCTAGTCAACTCCGACACATACAAGAGTTGGTGCTGTTGTCTGGCAGACCACAGGTCTTTGGCCATTGCTTGTGCCTAGGTGAAGGGCTTCTGATCTGTGAAAACTGTGAATGGCCTGCCCTCCAGAAAGTAGTGAAAATGGCAGATGGTCAAGTACAGTGCCAAGAGCTCCCGGTCGAAGATTCTGTATTTGAGCTCCGGTGGGTGCAGCTGTTTGCTGAGAAAGGCCAGCGAGCGCCATTGTCCATTGAGCCACTGTTCCAGGACCACCCTTCCCACCCCCCCCCCCCCACCGCGGTACCTGAGGCATCCACGGAGAGTGCCATGTGCGCATCAGGTCGTGTTGCACTGGCCAGAGCCTCCTTTGTTGCCACAAATGTATTGTCCTCCTCTTCTGGCCAGGCCAGGGTTTTTTCTTTGGTGGCCATGAGCACGAACAATGGGCGCCAAAGGGATAAACCGATGGTAAAAGTTCACTATCCCCACGAACTCCTGCAGGCCTTTTAGGGTTGAGGGTTTGGGGAAGTGTTGGATGGCCGCCACTTTCTCCGGCACTGGGGCAGTCCCATTTGCTGAAATAGTGTGCCCCAAGAACTGGAGGGACTCTCTGTCGAACTGGCATTTGGCCACATTGACCGTGAGGCCGAAATCCGCCAGCCGGGCAAAAAGGGTGCAGAGGTGGGCTTTGTGCTCCTCACAGATGCGACTGGCAATCAGTATATCGTCCAAGTAGATGAACACAAAGTCCAAATCCTTCCCACCACATCCATGAGGCGCTGGAATGTTTGGGCCACATTTTTTAGACCGAAGGGCATGTGGAGGAACTCGAAGAGGCAGAAGAGGGTGAAGATGGCCAACTTACCCATGTTGTTTAGATGCACCGGGATCTGATGGAATCCTCGCATGAGGTCCACTTTGGAGAAAACCCATGCACCGTGCAGGTTGGTGGAGAATTCCTGTATGTGGTCCCCGCAGGGATACCAGCCCCTGGATGATTTCGGGACCATATGAAGCAGTGATGCCCAGGCGCTGTCTGGGCACTAGACGATTCCCAGTTCCTAGAGCCTGGAGAACTCCTCCTTTGCTTGCTGGAGCTTCTCAGACAGCAGCCATCTTGGTCTAGCATGTGTGGTGATGTGATGTGATGGAAGACCCTCTGCTGGGGAAGACCGGCATTGAACTGTGGCTCTAAGATGGGAGGGAATTCGTGGAGGATCTCATCGAACTCTTCCCTGGTGGCGGCTACGGCAGCGATTTCAGGCCTGCAGGCTTCTGTGTCCAGTCGGGTGGAGTGGAAGATTTGGGCGTTGACCAGCCTTTTGCTCTTCATGTTGACCAGGAGACCGTGAACCCTCAGAAAGTTGGCCCCCAACAGCATGGTGTCCACCGAGGTCAGGACGAACCTCCAGTGGAATTTTTCCCTCCCGATCTGGATCTGTGCCCTGCGGGTGCCGTAGGTCCTGAAGGTCCTGATGGTAGAGCCGTTGGCCACCCGTACGGTTGGACCACGAGATCGGGTGCGAGTCTCTAAGGCCAAGTGGCCAGCCATGGCAGCCATGAACGGCGGCTGGCCTGGCCATTTCCCTGAAACCCACAGGGTTGCCGGCACTTACGGGTTTGCGCTCCCCAGCGCTGGTGGTAGAAACACCAGGTCGACTGGCTCTCCTCCGGCTTGGTCTTGGGGGCGGCCTGCAGGTGGCTGGGCCCCGGTCATGTTACCTGGATGAGGGATGCTTCATTATTCTCCCTCTTCGTTCACCAGAGGGCATCTGCGTGGGCTGCTGCTTTTCGCGGGTCTGAGAAATCCTCATCCGTAAGGTGCAGTTGGATATCCTCTGACATCTGTCCAGGAATATCTGGCAAAAGAGAAAACACGTCTTGTGGCATTCCACCAGGTCCAGCATCTCGTCCATCAGCGCCAAGGGACTACGGTCCCCAAGCCCATCCAGGAAGCCCATTGCTGGGGAGTTAACCCGAAAGTTCCAAGCAGCAGATCCTTGAGGGCGGTATACTTGCCCACGGCCAAGGGGTGGTGGATGAGGTAGTCCACCCTCTCTACCGTGTCTTGGTCCAGCGTGCTCACGACGTGGTAAAACATCGTGGCGTCTGTGGAGATGTTGCGAAGCTGGAATTGTGCTTCTGCTTGCCCCAACCATGTCCTCAGGCTGTAGGTCCAAAAGGGAAGAAGCTTAATGGAGACAGCATTAACCTCTGCTGAATCCATGTTACTTGAGTCCAGAAAAATGTCTGGGCTCGTCAGGGTCACTACTGTGGTGTGGTGAGCAGTGTAAGAAGCACAGTCACCACGTTGAGGGTCATTAACGACTGTTTTATTTGAATCTGGCGCATGCCCTTTTAAGGGCAGCATTGGTTCAGTCACCACGTGCATGATGATGTCTCCACGCTGCATGGGGCATGCGCCGTGTGGGAGGTTTGACTGAGGAAGAAACCCCCGATGGTGCCATCTTCCCAGGGCTGCAAAGTACAAGCCCTTAAATGAATCACTGATTGTTTAGATGACTGATGGTGGAGGGGTAGTAACTGGTGGTATGTGTCTTTTGGCACCTTTACCTCTTTCTTGATGGCAGCAGTGAGAACAGAGCATGTGCTAGGTTGTGTGGGTCCTTGATGATTGCTGTTCTCTGACGGCAGCATTCCATGTAGATTTCCTCAAAGGTGGAGTGAGTTTTGGCTGTGATTATTAGGCTGTGTCCACTACCTTTTTCGGGGATTTACAGCTAGTCAGCGCACTCTCCACCACATATCCAGGGAAGTTTGCCAAAGTCTCCTCCGTCATACCAAACCTCCACTAGCTCCTGAGGAAGAGAAGGTGCTGATGTGCTTTCTTCATGATGACATTAGTGTGTTGGATCCAGGAAAGGTTAAAAAAAAAGTTTGTGAGAAAAGTTGCTGTGACATTGGATGGCGAGATGGAAAAATGCTACCTTTACCATTGCTGGGGTGTGAGTATATTTGTTGCTCTGGCAATTCTTCTTCCATTTTAAATTCTTCTCTTACATTTGAGAGTATAACCTGGAGAGAATGTTCACCTGTTAAATCATCAGGATGTTGACTTTAATTAAGTCCAAGCAAATTACTTGGCTGAGAGTACACTGATAAGGCTGGGGGAGGGGGTGGGTGGGGGTTGCGTAGAAAAGACATGCAGTACGAAGAAGTAGTGAGGTTTCTATTTTCACTTCAGCTGAAGGTTTCACTCCATGACCAGGTTCAGGGACAGTTGCTGCACAGTTGACAAGAGCATCAACTGCGTCTGCTTCATTCCCAATATTTCTCAACCTATCCCCTCTCCCTTGAACCACAACAAGGTTTCCCCTGTTCCTACTTTTAAAACCACCATCTTTCAAGTTCAACCAATCATTCTCTGTTATTTCCAGCACCTTCTGTCACTTGTGCATATCTTACCCAGCCTTGTCTTTCATTCAAGGGACTGTTTCCTCTCCGATATCTGGGTTGCTCTGCATCACCAACGACACTTCCTCCTCTTTCTTCCCTATGACATCCTTTGTTCAACTGTAGCTCAATTCCAAACTTTTATCACTGTTCTTCCCCCCCACCCCCTCTCCATCCAGAGTGCTGAACAAGGGAGCTGTGTTTTTTTTAAATTATTTTCAGTTGATTGTATGTTACTCAAAATGTTAAGTGATCAATCTGTGTGACATCTCCATTCACTCCTCATGTGATACCCTACGCTTCCAGACACTTTAATTCTTTATCCTCCTCTCAGCCTGATATCAGCCTGCATATTCCTAAACTGTTCCAACAAATCTCCACCAACAACTTTAAATCATCTCATTGTATACTTCTGAATGCAACAATGAGTTCACCACTTTTAATTATCATTGCTGACCTTCCCATTTATGTCACTCTTGATCCATCTACTTCTCTAATTACAATCAAAATTTGTCTTGCATTGTCACCCCTTCTCCCATTTAATTTTTTCTATCTTCCAACCACTCATCGATATTCTCCTTTGTTTTTACTCTCTGCCTCTTCCTCTGCTGTTAAAACTTGCTTTTATTTCTGCTTCTCGCTCTGAAGTAAAGTTGTTGATCTGCTTCTCTCTTTTGACACATTTAATCCGACCTGCTGAGTATTTCCACCATACTCTGTTTTGCCTGCAGATTTCTGTCAGCTGCAGTGTTTGATTTTTGATTAGATTGGCAATGTGTAGGTTTTCAAAATGTTCAGGATCAGGAAGAACAAAAGAAATGAAGGGGTTGGTGACAACCCAGCAATTGTGAGCTGAGGAGGGAGATCGTTTCCAGTCAGATGTTAAATATGGAGGATTGCTTTTTTTATAGGATCAAGAGAGAAGTAACAATGAAATAGACAAAAGGTTATGAACAGATGGGATAGATGCTGAAGAGGGAGGAGCAGCAAAGCCGAATTATTACCTGGATGCATGAAAAATCCTGGAGGAGGCTCTTCAGCTGCAGGACCAATATTCAAACCTGTCACAGAAGTAAATCAATCCCATTTAAATTGATTTTTAAAAATATTCTCTGGCATAACGGAGCCAGCCATTAATGTAATTGTTTTTTCAATGAGATTGACCACAGAGATTTCATTTTGCTCACACTTTTAATTGTTATGCTACATAGGATGTCTGAATAGCATTTGCTAGTAAAGATTGGAAGAGTGGTTAGAGCACAGCTCATGTTTACCAGAGCATTGTAATTTTGCTATCGGCAATTATGTCATAGTTTTCAGCCAATGAAAGAAGCTTATTTCAACATATCTCATTGCGCTTCAGCTTTACATCAAATGTATAAACTCGGTACTAAGTGTATTATAAATAGATATCGACATGACTCATACTTTTAGTTGAATGGCTTAGAAGAGCAAATAATGCAAAAGACAAAACTGATGAAACAAAACACATCTTTGCCATGAATTACATCATTCCAATTGAAAGAAATTGAACCCAAAAACAGGTCCATATGAGCAATGAGCTTCTCCAACCCAAGTTTTCGTTTGGCTCATTGTTTTTTCAGTATGTGGATGTTGCTAGCAAAAACAGGATTTATTGTTCCTAAATGTACAGAAAGTCCTTGAATAATGTTGATGGGATTTTTAAAATGCAGTACTTTGCTGTGATATAAAATTGGTTTCTTTTAATGCCATTTCACCTAAAGCAGCACTTTCCAAGGACATATCAACAACGTTAAGTGAGGACCTGCTGTACTATAACTTTCCCCATTTGGAGCTAATGTCTTTGGGTACAGCTCTTTCTCACTCTTTGCCTGTCCCCCTGATCTCTCACTGTCTGTCTCCTCACTCTTGCTCCCACTCTCTCTCCTGTCCTCATGCATTTTCTGGCTTCTTTGTGTCAGGCTTAGCAAGGAAGATAACCTGATCGTTCCAGAGTACTGTGTGCAATTCTGGTCTCGTTGCTTATCTTTAGAAGCTGTGTTTTGGTTCACCAGGCTGATTCCAGGAATGAGAGGGTTGGAAATGAGGAGAGGTTAAGTAGCCTGAGACTATACTTGGACTTGAGAAGGATGAGTGGGGATTTTAGAGACATATAAAATGATGAAAGGAATAGATAAAATTGAAGCAGGTTGTTTCCATTGAAAGGTAAGATAAGAACAAGGGGACTTCAAGGAGATTCCAGCTCCATTCCAGGGATTTCATCGTGTTTTTGAGGCTGACAATTCAGTGTCATACTTAGAGATTCCCATATCATGTAAGTGCCATCATTCAAATGAGCTATTGAAACAACTTCCTTTCTGTTCTCTGATGTTCAATGTTTAAACCTCAAACAAAAATAGTTAAAAAGACCTGTTTTCTTTATTGGAGCCTTCTGTACCCAAGTTAATTAGTTTGTTTCCTTACACGACAATGTTTCAAATATACTTTATTGGTTTTGAGGTACTTATGAGATCTTGAAATATACTGTATATACCTGTGTAAAAGTCGAATTTTCGAGGCCATTTTTTAATGTTAAATTTATGGGGTTGACTATTACATGGATACAACTTTTGAGGAGCTGAAATTCACAGTAGAATCCAAAGTACCACAGAAGTCCAAATGATCTCTAAATGATTAAAGAATGAAAACACAATAAATTAAAGTAATAATAGAGTCTGTGCATCAAAATGCACATCCTACCGAGTAACAAAAGCCATAAGAGTAAAACACGAAAGTTTGCAGACACTGTGATTGAAGTAAAAACATAAAGAGTTCTGGGGGTATGGTGGGAAGAAAGGTGGAAATGGGGGTTGAGGAGGGAAAGATGTGAGGGGATAGGGAAGGGTACAGAGTGGTAGTGGCGGTGGAAGGGGTTTGAGCCCATGGGATCCAGCATCAGTGTCAGCTTTATTGAGGCTGAGGTTGATGTGGGAAGTGGCAAGGGAGTCGGCTTGGATACTGGTATGGGGGAGGTTGGGACCGCGATAAGTACCTGCATCATTGGAGGCTTCAGGGGCTCCTGCCTGTGGGTGGCCAGGGCCAAGGCATGATTTTTTGTGAAAATTTTATTCTCATTTGCATCAATACTGTTACGAGCCCAAAGGACCCCAAAACCCAGCAGCAATAGACATTC
Source organism: Narcine bancroftii (assembly GCF_036971445.1). Classification (NCBI taxonomy): domain Eukaryota; kingdom Metazoa; phylum Chordata; class Chondrichthyes; order Torpediniformes; family Narcinidae; genus Narcine; species Narcine bancroftii. The sequence goes on from NC_091472.1 coordinate 131,416,234, forward strand.
GCCAAGACAAATAGTTACTTAAACAAAAATGGTTTTTAATTATCTTTAAATATGAAAACAGAATCAAGCTTTAACTTATCTCTATTAACTTAACTAACCCAACTTAACCCCCTTCTTATTCTAAGCACATGTATATGTAAAATGTGTGTAAATTCAAGAAAGGTTCTTTGGTTCACACACAGTTCAATCTTACTTCTCCTTCTTCCAATTTCTGGTTGCAGGCAATTCTTATACTGTGCACAGAATTGAACAGGTATAAAATTCATCAGGCTTTGGAGCTTGAAAGGTAAATGTTTACTGCTCAGGAAGGTTCTTTGTAGGTAGAGAGAGATTTGTTGTTCCAGGATTTCTACAACTGAGGTACCACCATTAGTCACCTCGATGAAACTTGCCCCATCAGGGTTCTCCAGATGATAACCTCTTTCTTTCAGGCTACCACAATGTTCCTTTCTGTTCCTCTTATTCCAAGAGAAACATCAGACAGATTGCACTTCCAGCCATCCACCACTCTGGATTTTCTGTTTCAGTTCCAACCAGCTTCTCCTACTTGCTTCAGCTGTGACTCTCTCTCTCTCTCTCTCTCTCTATCTCAGATTCCAACTCCAAGCCACATGTCCTTATCTCTCTCACTCTCACTTGCAAAACCCCCTCCTTCTCCAGCAAACAATAGGAGTCAGTCTTCTGCTCCCATCTGTTGTTTTTAGGTCAACAAGAACCCAGGAGTAAGCACTTTGCAGAAAGGCCAGAAGTCTTTTAAAAATGTTCAACACAGACCACCCCCCCCCACTCCTTCAAGACAATGGTCTATTTATTTCATGACATTACATCAATTAGCACCTACTTGTGAAATGTGCATAGCATTCTCCATAATTTATGTAAAGTAATTTAATATGAATTCTTCAGTATTTCAGTGTTTCAATGTGTGTGTATGTATGTAACCTACTCTAATTTTACCAATTTATCTCCCGAAAACATTCCCAAATATTACATCACAGTACAAACATTAACTCAATAAAGATAATGTTTTTACAACATAATACAAAATGAGACAAAAAAATTTGTTTTCTTCCCACCCACTCCCTCCTACCCCCAAAGAAAAGAAAGATAAACATCTAAATCTATACATTTGCTATTATTACCATAGTTATTTTATTCTCTAACTATTAATATTTAATTATTAACTGAGAACTGAGAGGAGCAGGTGACGTGGAGGATGTGGATGGACTATTATTAACAAAATCCATATACGGTTCCCAGATCTTATAAAAACTCAAGATCTGATTCCTTAAACCACACATGTCCAACTCTGGCCCGCGGGCCAAATATAATTATATTTGGCCCACAAGATCATTTCAAAAATGTATTAGAGGTGGCCCGCCCTGCAGTGAGAGCCGATGCTGTTTTTTGGTAATGTCACCCCCACCATCCTCCCCCTTCATTGCGCATCCTTCCCCATTGTAACACGAGAAATTGTAACACGAGAAGACTGTCGATGTCATCAGCTGGCAAGCCACTTGGAAGGCTCCCCGCACAACCAGTCAATTCTCCCACCTGTCGAGCGGTGCGGTGGATTGGCGAGCGCCTGTGATTTCCTGTCGGCGCGACGGGCATGGCAGGCTGCGCACTGCCCCCGGGCTGTGCGAGCCCTGCGTGACTGGCACCGGACGGCCCTTCCACAGCGCAAGCGCACTTCTCCCGGTCGCCACGGCCTTCAGCGCTTGCACCTGTGCGGACCCCAGGGACGGCTGGTTTGGCCCTGCACGTGAAGAGAGAGATGGTGGCTGTCCGCAAAGGCTGATTGGCAGCGCGCTGGGCCTGAGTGGGTGGGTAAGCAGGGGTGGGCAGAGGGTGAAGGTGAGGAGTAATGGGCAGGGGAAGTTATGGTGGTGCGAGGGGCAGTTAGAGGGAGGGATGAGTAGAAGGAGGGGTGGATAGGGAGGAGGCAAAAGGGGAGGGGCAGGGCAAGTAGGGGAGGGGTGATTAGAGGGCGAGAGACGGGTAGAGGGAGGAACAGGTTGAGGGGAGAGGCAGTAGAGGGGCGTGTATAAGATGGGGTGGGTAGAGGCAGAGCGAGTGGAGTGAGGGGTGAGTAGAGGTTGGGTAAAGGACTGGTCAGGAAGAGGGATGGTGGGTCGAGGGTGAATAGAGGCCTAGAGCCTGAGGAGTGAGCAGGAAATGCTGAGTCCTGATGCAGGCCAAAATGGACACAGCCTGTGAATGCTGACTACATCTCCACAGGGACCAAATATGTTTCCCTCAGGCCAAGCAAAGGGTGAACTTGAGCTACCTACTCCTGACCTGTAACATTATCCTCCTAAAGTTATATCCTAAAGTTTAACATTACATATGTTGAAAGAAGAGAAAACATGCAGATGTTGTTGAAAATTTTCAATAAATATTTAGTTCAGCCCTCGACTTAGTCCAAGTTTTTAATTTTGGCCCTCCGTGAATTTGAGTTTGACACCACTGCCTTAAACTATAAGAACCTTTTTCTAATGGTTATACGGTTTTGCATTTCAATGTTCCATCTATCTATTGATACAAAATTCTCCATTTTTCACGTTATTGCTTGCACATTTCTTCACTGCCACTATTGATATACTCAAAAATTTTATTGGATATTTATCCATCTTCAATTTCATATCTGCTTCACATATATTACCAATCACAAATATTTTCAAATATTTTTGTATTTTTATCTTCATAATTTGTCCAAGTAATATACTCAAATCCTTCCAAAAATGTTCCACATTTAAAGGCGTGAGTTTGAGACCAAAGGCGAAGGGAGCTCCAGCCTATGGGCTGCCAGGACAGAGCTGAGAGACTCGGGTCGACTTTTACATGAGATCAACTTTTACCAGATAACTCATGTTCAGGGAAGTTAAAAATCAAAATTCAAGTCATTTATTCAGTGGTGGATTAACTACCGGGCCTCCCTGCCTGAGCTTTAGTAAGGCTCCCCTGACCTTGCCCCCTGCCCCACCCTCATTGAATTGAATAAAGTGATGTTAAATTACATTAAATAACTTATATTGTTGTACTCTGTATAATATACTACATGTATAAGCAAGAAATTTAATTGTAGCAACAACCCTTTCCAGAAGTGCTTTCATGTAATCACACTTTGACTGGTATTGTCGTGTAATCAAGCATAGTCTTCACTTGGAAACAGTTTGCCGTTAAAACAGAATGCCTTATCTGTGCTTGGAGAACAACACAGCAACTTCTGATTTTCCTGCCATTTGTAAGGGAGCAGTAAAACATGGACTTACTAAAGTAACGTTTCTGTTTACCATCATATTTTATAGATTTCACAATACTGGTATTCATGCTCCCACAGGCTTCGCTCCCTTTCTTTAACCAGAAATCGCGCAGGTTAATGCCAACTCGTGATGTAATATCGTCAACATGGTAAAAACAATCTCGCAGCTGCAGTACGAAGTCCTAAAAGCATTACTTCTAAATATTTATATGTTTGGAGCCTAATTTAGAAAATAAAATAGTATTTGTAATATTTGTAATATTCCAGATATGAAAAAAATGCAAAAGTATGGAAATATCATCCAAAATACTCATGTCTACGCTCAATTTAACCATTTTATTTTGCTCTCAGGCCCCTCTCCCTTCTGGGCTCCTAGGCTTAAGCCTACTCATCTTAATGGTTAATCCACCACTGAATTTATTTAGGAATGGAATTAGGAAGCACTTTCCCAGCCAACGATTGGTGAAAAAGCCAGAAATATCTGCCCTACAGTATGATGAGTCAAGATTGATGGCTTTTCCTTGGATGTTTTTTAAGGAATATGAGACAAAAGCAGGAAATGTGTTGATGAATGGAGCAGCCATGATGCAATTGGATGGTGGAACATGCCCTGAGCAGTGAATCCCATTTCTATATTATTTGTTTGCCTTTTAAAAATAAATCAAACCTTTTAGGTATATATTTGGCAGCAGTAGCCAGTGAAACTAATGGGAAGGGTAGTGCCTTGATATCGAAACACAGTGATCTTTGTAGTTCCCCCAAAGCTATTGTCTAATTGAAAATTGAAATAAATATTGTAGTAATAAAACCTCCCCTATCAAGGTGTGTCTGGCTTCATGGTATTAAATATTTCTATGCTACACAGAAGCATGTGCAGCATGTAATCAAGAAGGCAAATGGGATGTTAATCTTCATTGCTGGAGGGAGAAAAGTTAAGCGAGGGAGGTTCTGCTGTGTGTACAAGGTACTGGTAAGGACTGTGTACAACTCTGGATTCCCGACTTAGAAAGAATATGCTGGCTTTAGAAGCAGTGTCCTGGTTTAGCAGGTCAATTCCAGGAATGAGGTGGTTAGAAATGAGGAGAAATTAAGTAGCCTGGGAATATACTCAATTGGTGATTAGAAGGATAAGTGGGTATCATGCAGTGACATGTAAAATTATGAAAGGAATAAATAAAATTGAAGCAGGGCAGTTGTTTCAGTGGACAGTTGAGGGTACAACAAGGGGACTGTGTCATGACTGGGGGGAATAGATTTAAGAAAAAGATAAGGAGAAACTGCTTCTCTCAGATAGTAGTGAATATGGAATTCTCGTTCCAATAAAGCAGTAGAAGCCGCCTCATTCAATGCATTTAAGATTTTTGAAGAGAAGATAAATGAAAGGTTGTGGAGAACAGTAGGTAAGTGAAATTGAGTATTACCCTGATCAGCTGTGATCTCATTAAAGAGCAGAGCAGGATCTAAGGAGGCAGATGGTAAACTCCTGCTTCTCTTTCTTCTGTTCTTTTTCACTGTATTAGTATCTGGAAGTCAGAGCTACTGATCCAAAGGAATGAGTTCAAATCCCACCATGATGGCTGAGGAAATTGAATTCAAAAAAATAATCTAAAATGAATGGTTACGAGAAAACAACCAGATAGAAATAAGAACCAACTGCTTCGCATTCAGAGAAGGAAACTTCCCACCCCTTCACAGCCTGCCCTTTATGTCATTCCAATACAATGATCTCTGAAATCGACCAGTAAAGTTCAAAGAGGCAATTGGGGATGAACAATAGATGTTGTTGGCATCCCCAATCCTTAGTGAAGAAGAGAAATTTGTGACCAGATTAACTCACCTTGATATGGGTGATGTGGGTCAGGTGGTAATTTATTGTTAAACAAAGACAAGGAAAGTGAAGTGATTCGTCTTTTCGTTTATTTGATTGTGATCCAGTGATTGATTAGTATCTCTCCACCATGGGTTCCTCCAAATATCAGATATTAATAATAAAATGCTGCTCTTCCAAAATAATCAAAACAAAAAAAAACAGGTAGGGGAATTCATTTTTTTTTTAAACAGCCAACCAGAGTATCTTCAAAGGAACCTTTAAAACTCATTTAATCTATCTATCTAATCTATCTATCTAATCTATCTATCTAATGTGTGGCCTGGGGAGAAGTGAACACACTTAACAGGTGAAGTGTCTGTGCTGGAGAAGGAATGAGATCAGTGTGTATGATGCAAGCATAGCCATGATTTGTGTTAACACACATCCCGGTTCTGGTTGTACGTTAATGTGAGGCTACTTTTAGTCACTAAGGAGTGGGCACATTTCTGACGCACATCTGGGACCTGAGAACTGCTGGGATCTGAAGTGGATGATGAGCTAAAGAATCATTGTCTTTCAGAATGAATACATTTTTGCCTGTGGGTTGGAATCTGTCGTGTGCAATGATGGAACTTTCAGCCTTATGACTCAGATAGTCTACAAACAAGGAGGATTTAAAAATAAACAGAGAAAAAAATTATTCGGTACTAAGTCATTTTGTTCCACCCTCCCATGTATTTTTCCATTTTTTACCCCCCCCCCCAACCCCATCCTAGTTATGTGATAGTTACAGTTGATTTATAAGCAGAGTAAACCTGAGAGGCCATTTTGATTTCCTGTCATGTGCATTTTATTGATTATTTTTTACCTATTACAATTATAAATGCATTGTGACTTGCCACACATTTTCTGTCCAGATTCAACTCTACTTCAGGCTTCTCCTAGGCCTGCAGGAGGTTCAACACTTGAACTCACACCTTCTCCCTCACCATGGTCCGGGGCACAAACAAACCTTTCAAGTGAAGCAACACTTGACTTGTAAATCCAGAGAACTTATTTACTACATCCGGTGCTCCCTTGGTGGCATTCTCTACATCGGAGAGACTGGTGGCAGATTGGGAGATCACTTCGCTGACCAACTCCTCTCCATTCGCAACAACAGTGACTTCCCAGTAGCCAACCGTTTCAATTCCGAGTCACACTCCCGCACTCACATGTCTGTCCATGGCCTTGTGTATTGTCACACCCAGACCACCTGCAAATTGGAGGAACACGACCTTATTTTCCAGATGGCATTAACATTGACTTTACAGCTTTCCACTAAACCTGCTCACCTTTTCTATCCCCTCCCCTTTTCCTGTTTTTCCAGTTCCTCCACCTACCCAGCCATCCCTCCTCTCCTTTGTTGCTGTCCCTCCCTCCTTTCTCCACTTATCATATCCTGCCTTTGCCACCCCCTTTCACGCCACCCCCTTTCACCCCCCCACTCTTTTGTTTGGACGCCTGCCGGCATTTTCTCATACTTTGATGAAGGGCTGAAGCTACATAAAGGACACTTTTTATCTGTTGAGTTTCTCCAGCATTTTGTGTTTTTACTTCTACTTCAGGCTACATTTGCTTAGAATAAATTGACGTGGAACTTGAATGTTAGAGATAAGATTTACACCAAGTATAATTTGTTTACCTCATGCAAATATATTAATGTTGAAAAGTCCATGTGATACCTGTAATATTCTTATTACGTAAATGGCAATATAGTAAATCAAAATCCTACAGTCCCTGGGCATCTCCATTACATATGGTCCCAAAACACAATGGAGGTTGGCGACCATGTGGAGATTACAGGTGGCTTAATAACGCTACCATCCCGGATTGTTATCCGATACCTCATATTCAGGATTTCTCAGCTAATTTGCATGGAGCGAAGATCTTCTCCAGAATAGACTTGTTGCGTGGCCATCACCAAGTACCGGTAGAGCCAGAAGACATTCCAAAATCAGTAATAATTACCCCATTTGGGTTGTTCAAATTTTTAAGAATTCCATTTAGATTAAAGAATGTCGCTCAATCATTTCAACGAGTGATGGATGCTTTAGGACGTGGTATGACCAACGTTTTCATTTACCTTGATGACATTTTAGTGGCTAGTACGACCAAGGAGGAACATTTGGAACATTTTCATGCACTTTTTATTCGTCTTCAGGAATATGGACTGACCATCAATCCAGATAAATGCGTTTTTTGGACAAGAAGCCTTTGATTTCTTGAGGAATGTCGGGAAGGCATGACCCTGATGCCGTCCAAAGTTGAAGCCATTACCAAATTTAAAAGCTGCTACAGTTAAAAGCCTGTAGAAATTCTTGGGAATGGTAAATTTTTATCATCAGTTTCTTCCAGGAGCAGCTCATATAATGAAGCCTCTTTTCGATTTGCTGTCCAGAAATGCCAGAACCATCCATTGGACTGAAGAGGGAAACAATGCTTTCTTGAAGACAAAAGATTTGCTGACTCATGCCATTATGCTCAGCTACCCAGTTTTAAATTCAGCTGCTGCCCTTCAGATGCTTCCAGGATGGCCATAGAAGGTGTGCTACATCAATATGTCAACAGGCAATGGAAACTGTTAGCATTCTGCAGCCGCCATCTTTGTGAAGCAGAAAAGAAATACAGTGCTTTTGATATGGAGCTTTTGGCCATTTTCTTGTCTATTCGACACTTTTTTTTTGGAGGGCAGAGATTTTTACTATGTACATTGATTATAAGCCCTTATCATGTGCATTTTACAAGGTCGCAGAGCCCTAGTCAGCGTGACAACAACAGCAATGATCATTCATTTCAGAATTTTCTACCAAAAGACTGCATATTTCCAGAAGACAATGTAGTAGCTGATGCACTGTCTTGCTCTGCTCCACTCAAGGCTTTGTCTGTAGATCAAGGTATTGACTAAACAGCTTTGGCCACAGCCAAAGAACACGACAAGGAGATGAATTCTTATTGGACTGTAATCATGAACCTGCAGTTGAATAATGTCCAGTTTGGAGTTCATGGCAAACTATATCAATGGGACCCCCACATCCAGTAGATCTGTCATCATGGAAAGCATCGAGTATTCTACTTTGTGCATGGTCTCTCACTTCCATTGATTTGATTGACCATTTGTATGGTTTCAGACAGCTTCATGTAGCACAGTCTTAAAAAAGATGTTACACAAACGGCAAGGCCATGCATTGCCTGCCAGGAAGCAAATGTTTAGTGACATACTAAGGCACCACTGCAGTCCTTCCCAACAGTTATTCGTCGTTTTGCTCATATCCACTTGGACATCATTGGTCCACTTCCTGTTTCAAGAGGATACCGTTATCTTTTTTCAGTAATAGACAGGTTTATGTGGTGGCCCGAGGCCATGCCTATGGTAAATGCAACTGCAGACACTTGTGCTCAGGCGTTCCTCAATTCCCGGGTGTCTCGTTTTGGTTTACCACTGCATGTTACTTCGGATAGAGAACCACAAATTACTTCCTCGATGTGGACGGCCCTGTCTTGCTTACTCAGTGCAACAATTCACCATACAAATACCCATCATCACTAGATCAATGAAATGATGGCTCAGTTAGAGGGCCCGAACTGGACATTAGAACAACTCCAAAGGAGGACCTCCAAGCCTCATCTGTGGAGCTTGTGTACGGTGCACTGTTGGTGGTCTCAGGGTAGTTCGTCCCCTACCATTCCAACTCCAACGATGATCCTTAGGAACTGTTGACCAGGCTAATGGAGACCATAGGAAAATTGACCCCTATACCATCATGGAGAACACTCTTCATTTGTGCCCAAAGACTTCAAAAACTGTGAATTTGTCTTTGTCTATAGGCGAACACTTGGTTAACCTTTTCAGACTCTTTACAAAGGACCTTACACAATACTCAGACAAACTAGGTTGACCTGTATTTTGGACATTGGAGGGAAGCCAGTTGTTCACTATTGACAGGCTTAAACCAGCTAACGTGGACAAGCCTTCCCCACTGCAGCAGCCAGCAGTCCGTTGCAGAGGTTGACCACCTAAAAGACAAACAAACCTTTCTGCCGGTTCTAGGGGGAGGGGTGGAAGGTCATGTAGCAATGCTATGACAGCACTACAACTCCTAGAATGCATTGCACTGGCTATGTGATGTCAGTGCATGATTAAATCAGCGCATGCCGGTTACGTAATATAGGTTTTTAAAAGGTTGCGCAGGTTCTGAAGAGTAAATCCATTTGATTCACTCAAAAAATGCCTTGTGTGGTTATTTCATCATATCCACTGTGATTCTAATGGCCACACCTTGTCCTCTGATGGGATTTTTCACCCCTTCCCTATAACTGCTTTGGGTTGCACCAAACTATATGCAGTCTCTTGAATCTCAAATGATCTCAAGCTGAGCTCCTAAACACATTTCTCTCAGCTATTTTCACTTCCTATATCCCTCAATTTCACTGAGGTGCAGGGAGAAAGTTTGCTTTCCAAGCAGTCCAGCTGGTCAACCCATACAGTGTAGAGCAGGAAACAAACACAATACAGAGTGCAGAGTTGCAGAGAGAGAGAGAACAGTCATAATTATGTGTCTATGCGATGTCACATTCTCTCTCACTGCTCCCCATCTGTAACCTCTGCTGCTATTCTCTTTCACTATTGCAATGTTTGTCCAGGAGGAAATGAACTGTCCTTGAATCTGTCCCTGTTTTCTACTGATTTTCTCTTTGTCTGCAATTCTAATACTCTGCTGTCTAGTCCTCCAACCTCCACCCTCTGTAAATGTGAGCTCCTGCACACCAGAATCACCTGGCTGAGAAACGGCTTCCTCCCATGGGTAGTAAGACTGCTGAATAACTGATGTACTGCTCACACTAACCTCCGAGACTCTACTATTTATTAAACAATATCCATTCATCTTTATTGATTTATTTTTATTTCTGTATGCATGTACTGCATACGTATCATTTGTCTGGTTGCGTTTTTGCACCAAGGAATGGAAAAAGTTGTTATGTCACATTGTCCTTGTAAAATTGGATGATAATAAACTTGAACCTGATCTTGAACCTGTGCTGCCTGTGTTCCCTCTCACATCAGATCCACTTTAATTCCCCCCCCCACCCCCCCACCCCGTGCTCTTGACTTGCATTATTGCAATGGGTTATTTTTATTTGGTGGGGGTGGGCGTGTGAAATAAAGACTTCTGTGAAGAGAAATGTGAATGTTAAGTCCAATGTGCAGATCATGGTGGAACAAGGTGGAGATTGAAATGATAATTTTTGGACTTGGAATCTGTACTAACCAACTGATCATTTGTAAAGTCAAAAACCAAAATGTTATTGGATTTCAATGGTGAAGTAGGATGTTGTTTGGTTTACTGTGGAGTGAACCAGTGAAATAGACCCCACAGCTTACTGCACCTGGTGACTCTGTTAAGTCACTTCTCATTCTTCATCATTCCAAAGAGAAAAGCCCTAGCTCTGTCAACCTTGTTTTGTATGACATGTTCTCCAATCCAGGCAACATCCTGGTAAATCTCCTCTGCACCCTCTCCGAAACATCTACATCCTTCTGTAGTGAGGAAACTAGAACTGAACAGAATATTCCATGTCTGGTCTTGCCAGAGTTTTATAGAGCTTCCACTTTACTTCATGGCTCCTGAGCATAATCTCCCAACTAATGAAGGCCAACACACCACATTTTCTTAACCACCCTATCAACTTGCGTGGCACCGTTGATGGATCAATGAGAAAAAGGGCGACACTGCTGGCTGGTGGGGACCTAGAGTGGAGACACAGCACTGTTCCGCAGGATTCTACCACCTGGTCCTCATGCCAATGGGTCTGTACAGGATTTAAACAGCCTATTAAAGGAGCCAATGGTGTTTTTCTTTTAAATCCTGCAACCACGGGGTCTATGCCCAAGATAGCTGTGCCTGTGCTGGGCAGTGTACCACAAGGAACTGCAGACTCCAAAGGATCAGAAGACCAGCAGAGGGCACCAGAAATAGGGAGAAGGAGAAGCATGGATGATGACCCTGCAGGATGGTGATCATGGCAATGGACCAGCGAGGGCCTCAATGGCTGAAGGATCCACATAGGCTCTGAGCAACTGACGTCATACTTTCGAAGGAACCTCACAGGCTGAGAGCTGCTGGAGACTGGCTCATGGGAGCCAGGTATCGGAACGAGGATTCAGGAGGATGTTGAGGGCAAGAAGAGCTCCCAAAGGACTTTGGGGATTGAAGGCTTGTTGATTTTATTCAGCGTTTGGATCTGGAGCCCAGGTTACCAATGGTTTGAATTGTAGTCTGTGCTTCTGCGGAGGCTGCATGAGCATTGGGGGTGAATCCATGGACAATAAATGTCCCTGAAGGGTCTCTCATTTGCTTCTCTTTCTCCTACTGTTAGGGATGCCTGACAATGCTCATGGTGACTATTTGTTGCCATACGGCAGACAAAAGCTGGTGTATATCATGTATATTACATATTTAATGTATTATTATGTGACAATAAAAGGAACCATAGAACACTCCAGCACAGAAACAGGTGCCCTCGGCCCTTCTAGTCTGTGCTGAACCTTTTTTGCCTCGTCCCTCTGACCTGTACCCAGTCTATAGGCCTCCATACCTCTCCCATCCATGTACCTGTCCAAATTCTTCTTAAATATTAAAATTGAGCCCACATTCACCTCTTTAGCTGACAGCTTGTTTAATACTCCCACCACTCTTTGTGAAGAAGTTCCCCCTAAACTTTTTCCCCTTTCACCCTTAACCCATGTCCTCTGGTTTATCTCTCATTTGCTCTCAGTGGAAATAGCCTACCTACATTTACTCTGTCTATCCCCCTCATAATTGTAAATACCTCTATCAAATCTCCCCTCTTTCTTCTATGCTCCAGGGAATAAAGTCCTAACTTTTTTTAACCTTTCCCTGGAACTCAGTCCCCGAAGTCCAGGGCAACATCCTAGTAAATCTTCTCTGCACTCTTTCTATCTTATTGATATCTTTTCTGCAGTTAGGTGACCAAAACTGCACACAATACTCTAAATTTGGGCTAACCGATGTCTTATACAACTTTAACATAACATCCAACACCTCCAGTCAATACTTTGATTTATAAAGCCCAATATGCCAAAAGGTCTCATAACAACCCTGCCCACTTGTGACATCACTTTCATGGAATTTTGTATCTGTATTCCCAGATCCCCCTCTTCTACCACACTCCTCAGTGCCCTACCATTTACCGTGTATGTCCTTTCTTCATTTGCCCTTCCAAAATGCAGCACCTCACCCTTGTCTGCATTACATTCCATCTGCTTTCTTTCAGCCCATTTTTCCAGCTGATCCAAATCCCTCTGCAAGCTTTGAAATCCTTCTTCACTGTCTACAACACCTCCAATCTTAGTGCCATCTCCAAACTTGCTGATCCAATTTACCGCATTATCATCCAGATCATAGATGACAAACAACAATGGTCCAGCTTCAATCCCTAAGGCACACCACTAGACAAGGGCCTCCAGTCTGAGAAGCAATCACCCACCACTACTCATTGGCATCTCCACTCCAACCATTGTCGAATCCAGTTCAGTGCAGTATTTCACCATGAATATCTAGTGACTTAATGACTATCCTCTCATGTGAGACCTTGTCAAAGACCTTACTGAAGTCCATGTAGACAACATCCTCAGCCTTCCCTCCAACTACTTTCTCGGTAACCTCCTCAAAAAACTATACAAGATTGGTTAAACACAACCTACCACGCACAAAGCCATGTTGACTATCCCTGATCAGTTTCTTGCTATCCAAATAATTGTATATCTGATCTCTTAGAACACATTCCAATAATTTACCTACTATTGTTGTAAGGCACACTGGCTGAGAATTTCCAGGATTACTTATGGAGTTTTTTAAACAACAAAACAATGTGAGCTACCCTCCGATCCTCCAGCACCACACCTGCGGCTAAGGTCCTTCTAAATATTTCTTATTGACTGGATAGCTTGCAAAGAGTTAATTTTTAACTGTCAGTGACAAGCAGCAAAATGAATGGCTGGATTTGCCAGCATTGGATTATAAGTTTTATTTTGCTGTATTGGAAAAATTTAATCAAAAGTGGAGACAGCCTTTTTCAGAAATTAGTTAATGATGAGTGGGAAAGCAGGGACCAAAAGAGAATAAATGTGTCCGTTTCATCCATTTGGCATATTATGCCAAATATATGCAGTTTGCAAGGTAGGTTTCAGGATTCTGCCATGATATTGTGTAGTGATCCTATAACTGAGCTCAGCTGCTCTCCAGCTCTGGCTGACCGAGAGCACATAACACATTAGCCTCTGAGAGCTTTCTGGCTGAGGAGTTGGATGAGCCACAGACACCAAAGCACGCAATTCCCAGGTCTGCGTCGATTGCAAGTGTTGAGAAAGCCAGCAGGCTGCCTCCTTCAATGGTGCAGCTCATTTGCAGTCGTAATTGGAAATATGGGTGCAAGCCTGCTCACCAGAACTCTCAAGTATCAAGAAGTGTAATGTCCTTGGCTGTATCTGGATGTCTGTTTATCAATAACTGCATCTGAACTCATTCTTAATTGTCTGATTACTGCAGCTTACTTTCCCTGACTTCACCAATTCCTTTGTTTCTCATTTCCTTCCCTTTGTACAAAATGATGCAAGTCACAGAATTATGTAGGTCAATGAAAACTCCCTGAAAACACTGGAGCCACACTGGAAGGTACAAGACTAAGGAGTGCACTGATAGCAGTTAGATATATTGACAGCAGCTCTTAAGGGTGGTTGCATTGCAAGAGCAGGTGTTTTGGGGGTTTATAGCGTCTGTTTATTGGTGATGTAGGCACCAAATTCAAACAAGGGCAAGGGCAAAATTGCTTCCAGTGGATCCTCCTTACCTTGCAAAGTAGGATTAGCATGCAAAGTCCCAACTCTCTTAGTTAATTAGTTTTAAAAATGCTAATTAAGAAATGTTATTTATAACCTTCTTAAAACACATCTAACAGATGTAGGAAATCTGAAACAAAATGGAAAATACTGAAAACTGTGTTAGGCACCAGTTAATCTTTCAGGCATTTTTCCCTTTATCAGATCTTGGAAAGAGACAAAAGAAGTTAGTTTTGGATAGCACAGAATATGCGATTGATTGAACAAAGGGAATAGCTCCGATATGGTGAGACCAGATATATTCGTTGAGCAGCAGTTAAAATCAGATGAAGCTTCTTTGTCTGTGTAATATATTGCAAATATTAAGGCTGTGGGACATGCCCAGCAGGCCAGACACACACAAAAATAAAGACAAAAATAGATGTTCAAAGTCATCAGTTCTGATACAGAATGAAGGGAAGAATGAATAAGGGTCTAAGAGTTATAGCCCATGTGAAGGCAGATGGGATTATGTTGTTTTAGCATCATGGTCAGCACAGATATTGCAGGCTGAAGGGCCGGTTCCTGTGCTATTCTGTGTTCTATTTATCTGGTGTGGAAGAAATTATTTTGAAGTGACCCTTTAGCCACTTTCAGGTGCTCGGACACAGATAATGCGCCGGCATACGTGGCTGGGGGAGTGCAGCTGGGACGTTCAGGTGGCCATGGAGAAGACGCCTTTCTGTCACCTGAATGTGCCGGCTGAGCCGGCTCCTGTGGACTGTCTGTGTCCTGTCAGCATATTGAGGAAACTCGCTTCTGTACCTAGAGAGAAACACTTCACTGATCTCAACCCTTGACACGCACCCAACAGGGAGACCGCTTTAAGAAAGTGTACACGAATACATTTGCAGAAAGCAAAGGATGGTGAAAGAGACTTTTTAAAAAAAAAGAAAATACAAACTTTGAAGAGCTGGCTGGCGCCGCGGATGGGAAAATGGTGACAGCTGTTAATGAATTGCAAGCCTTTGTATTGCGTATATCAGAGTACTTCTGTTAGTGTGGTAATGAATGGATGACCATCACTAATGTAAGTAAATCAAATTACATTATAGAGAGTTAATAATTTCTTGACCGTTTTCCTAATTGCGTTGAAATGTCTTGTACGTACGTGCACCATTCGTAGACCCAAGGTTTTTTGTAGACACTGCTGCATTCGCATTCAGGTGCAACGGGGGACGCTCCGAGCCGGAGAATATACCTACCCGAGGAGGGTTAGGTAAATGCTCCTTGGGGCCGGGTTCTCCACTTTCAGGTGGCCACCCGACAGCCACATTGGGGTAGAATAGGTAACTTTACAGTTGGGTATTCTGGCCACCTGAAAGCGGCTCGTGTCTCCCCACTTCCTCTGAATGATGATTACTCATTCTTTCTCTGTCTATCTTTCCTTAAATTGGGTGTTCCTGAGCTTGGATATTATCATTCCAAGTCAGAAACCTTTACTTGCAAATCTGATAAATTCGGTTAACCTTGAAGTTTTAGTTTTTTTCAATCATCCTCCCTTTCAGCTCTGAGCAGGGCAAAATAAGAGGCTTAATAAACATTGCATCCACAGTTGTCCCCGAAACAATTTTAAGGTCCCTTGTTGAAAATTCACCCAATGTCAAGCCAGTTGTAATTTGTTCATGAAATGACCAGGAATTTGTAAGGAAAATTCAGTTGCTTGTATCATGAGCCCAACAAATTTGAATCTGGAGTTCTGAAGAGTTCATGTGAGGATTCCGACCTGCTCCTCTCTGCTACCTTCTTCTGAAAGAACTCCCAGCTTCAACCTGTTACAAAGACGATTAGATACTTCTGTCAGGTACCCTCACAATTGCTCTTGAACGATTTCATCTGAAACTATGAATGGGCTCCTGGCTCAGCAGATCAGCTGTAACGCTGGGCTGAGCTTTGTGCTACGATTTTAGTGAAGGATCCCACTGTGCCCAGGGCTTTTCCCTGTTCTGTTGGGTAGGCTCCATGGATGAACACCGATAAGTGCAAATCCAGAACAGAGGCTACTTTACTTTGAGGGGAACTAAACTTTAACTGTCTCACTGCAAACTTCAATTGGAAATGGTGCAAGTTGCTGGTCCCTGAGTTTATAATTTGTAGGATTAGCTCTTGCTGTGCTGGGAACAGATCAAAGATTTCTCATATTCTTTATTCTTCAAGTACACTGGAATTAATGTTTAAGTACTCTATTAATTATTTTTTTCAATATTAATTTCTACCACTAGGTGTTGTTAATCTTGACTCAATGATGTAGTTATAAAGCACGCTGAGGGCATCTGGTGACAATTATTAAGCATTGCAAAATGTTTTATCCTCAGAGTAAATGAGAGACAGTCATCACCTACTGGATAAAAGAATGAGTGGGCTCCACGATTGTGAGAGGCATGATTGAACTTTGCACAATGCCAAGACAGTCGGCCTGATTATTCAGCATCTTCTTTGTTCAGAAATTCCAATTGTCCGGCATCTGACTCACTCGTTAGTCTGGAATGTGAAATGGGGATCCAGAGTGGAAGCAGGGTGTTTCTCTGGAGCTGGAGTTCAGAGTATGGCAGGGATAGGAATTATATTGTGAGCCAGGTGTGTGCCTAGACCTGGGTGGGGGGTCTAGAACATCAAGGGTCCCGTTGTTTAAGGCAAGGTCATGGAGTGTTTATAGATTTTGTTTCCCTGTAAACTCACCCTGTCCATGGAAGAATGTATTATATCGCTGTGTAATATGTAAAAACGTGAAATAAAAGTGCATTTGTGTATTAATCGTGTGCAAAACTTGGTTGACTGGAGTCCCAAGATGCCAGATAACTGGACTTTACTATAAGTGATGCCATGAGTTAAAATGTTTGATTCAAGTTACAAACTTTTTATAGACACCATTAACCTCCTTAAATTTCGATCCTTATTCTCTTTATAAATATCTTTCTGAACTTGGAATAAAGGTTTGTAGTGGCTGACTTTACCAGTTAATACCCTCAAGTATCAAGCTAGAGTACCTTAAAGTTTGAATAGCTGTTCATTTCACTACTTTTCCTGTTAGCATTGGATACTTGCAATATTGAACATTCATTTTATTGAGCTGAGGTGCTGTTGTGTCTCATTATATCCTCCTCTGCAATATGGAAAGTGACATTTTAATGCAGCGATTCAGTCATGTCCCAGTGTCAGAAAAGTATTCTGGGTTGAAAAAGAACTAGGATCTCCAAAATGAGAAAACTGTAGGAGTGAACAATTGAATTTGTGGGTTTTATTCTAATTGCAAATTGTTAATATTTTGTCCAGTGGTGAAATATCTGGAATGCTCTGGAAATAAGGCTGATTCTTAACAAATGCATTTTCAATTCCAATGGGATCATAGGATTATATTTGTAGCTTGGGTATAAAATGAATAATCTTCTTTATAATGTTTGGCCACCTGCAGCTTTTATCTTTTTGAAGCTGGAGAGAAATTTTTAATGTTTTTGCACATTTTTACCTGTGATAGTGACAACTGTTACAATCAAATAGGCTCGGGATGATTTGCTGGTGCAATTATATGTGGTGCACTGGAAAGAGAACTCTGCCAAAGGGGTTTCATCATTCCATACTTTGTTCTTACCTGACACTTGTCTAGAGACCACACAATATGACATCTATGGTGGCTGGGCTTGCAGTAACAAATTATGGGTGAGAAAGCAAGGAAGAATTGCTGTGCTATACACTTAAGATGTGTCACCAGCAACTTGTGGCACTGGAGTAGTTTAGGAAGCTTAGATGGCATCTCGGCAAGACATTTGTCCTGCTTAGTGATTGCTCTCTCAGTGGAGTTAGCATGTGCTGCGCTCCAGGGATCTGAAAATCCTATCAAGGTTAACATTCCAGTGCAGTCCTGCATTCCCTAAGTTACCACCTTGAATGTGGCATGAAACTGAAATGCCCATCTTACCTTATTCCAAATAAATTAAGACGATTGTCTCTGTTTAATGGCTATATTTAATTTATCCCTCAGCCAAATCTAATATATTATCTTGTTATTTATTTAATTGTTATTTGTTGGAGCTTGCTGCATACAAATTAATTGCCATGTTTCCTGTGTGACAACTGCGGGAAAAAATTCGGAGATACAGGCTTTAAAGCACTTTAGGACATCTTGAGGTCACAACTGTGTATATGAATATTTATCAGACATTTTTCCCCCATGGATCCTTTGTGAGTTTTCTCTCGGACTGGATATAAATATTCTCAATATTGTGAATGGCTGACATTATGAATGAATTGTTAATGGTAGGGTATATGAGAGGAACGAAACTCCAGTTAAAATTAAATGCATTGATGCTTCCTTTATTTCTGTTTGCCAGAATTCAAGATTTCCTTTTTCCCTTTTGCTTTTGGACAATGTTGCCTTTCGACCTGAAATGTTAACTTTGTGCTGCATCTGTGGGAAGAGAAACAATCTGCTGATTATGCCCAGTGCTTTTTGTTTTCGCTTCAGCTTTTTCTCCTCTTTCGATATCTTCATCCTTTATCTTGTAATGAGGGATCTATTCTGTGTGTTCCATGAGCTGACTCTTTCCATCAAGATTGTAAAGGGTATGTGACAAAGCTTACGAGGATAAATGGCGACCAATTCCTACGATCCTGTGAAATTAGACAGTTCTCCTTTCCCTATTTGCACAGTATCATTTATAGCTCCTTCTACCTATTTCTGCTTCTATGTCCATGCTACTGTCTTTTAAAGTTTGTCACTAACTGATGCTGTGCTATTTTACAAGCACAGTTGCAAATGAATCCATGTTGACTGGCATCCATATAGAGTAGCAATTTGATGGTTAACATATTTCTTTGTGTTCTTACCTGACCTACAACTAAAAAAAAGTCACTTTTATATCAATGGGAGTAATGCTGCCAGTATATAAAGCTTCTAAACTCAAAGAATGGTAAAAGCGCATTAATTTTTGAGTTGTGGTTTGAATGTGGATTTTAAAATCTTAGAAGATTTTTAAACAAGTAAGGCTAATTTGAGTTGCTGGCATATTAATTCACTGAACAAAAATGTCAGACGGAGAGTTTTTTTTAAAGCTCAATTCTCCTTTTTATCGTAGGTAAATTTACTGCACCATGCAGCTTTTTTTCTTCGTGGAAACTTTAAACATTCTTCTTGTCAAGCGAAGGGTTTGAGGCCTGGCAGTTATCCAAACCGAACATCTATTAATCTTTAATTAATCTTGCTTTCCTCAGTTGGGGAAGGTGAGCAAGTAGTCCATTAATGACAAAATTATATTGTAGCTTGGTTTGTAAAATGATTTTGCTAATCTTGCAAAAAGCAGGCACAGTATTGAATATCTTTGCTGGGAAGATTTTCCTGACTTGAGATGCATTCCTTTAAAATTGAATTTCCTTATTTTGTTTTAAGCTGAATTTTTCACAAATCTGTTAATCTCTGTGACTTGTAAAGGTAAAACTACTAAGACTTGTCAGCCTTTCAATGAGAATTTACCAATTAAAATTTTTAAGAATGTTTTAGTTAACTAATTTTATGTTGTTTGAATCAACCAGACATCTTGAACACCTGGTTGAAGTCCATCTTAAAACTAAACCTTTACTCTTTGATGTCATGATCTTTTTAAATCTGTTTTCCATTTATGAAACATTCTGCACGATGCTAAAATT